>NC_138205.1:133429511-133467011 GCF_964194415.1 Vipera berus | reverse complement strand
CAATAGACTGGGAAGGGACCCCGGAGGCCATCTAGTCCAACCCCCTTGCTGGAAGATTAGACCCTTACAGAACAATAGACTGGGAAGGGAACCCGGAGGCCATCTAGTCCAACCCCCTGCTGAAAGAGGAGACCCTTACAGAACAATAGACTGGGAAGGGACCCCGGAGGCCATCTAGTCCAACCCCCTGCTGGAAGATTAGACCCTTACAGAACAATAGACTGGGAAGGGACCTCGGAGGCCATCTAGTCCAACCCCCTGCTGGAAGATTAGACCCCTACAGAACAATAGACTGGGAAGGGACCCCGGAGGCCATCTAGTCCAACCCCCTTGCTGACAGATTAGACCCTTACAGAACAATAGACTGGGAAGGGACCCCGGAGGCCATCTAGTCCAACCCCCTTGTTGACAGATTAGACCCTTACAGAACAATAGACTGGGAAGGGACCCCGGAGGCCATCTAGTCCAACCCCCTTGCTGACAGATTAGACCCTTACAGAACAATAGACTGGGAAGGGACCCCGGAGGCCATCTAGTCCAACCCCCTTGTTGACAGATTAGACCCTTACAGAACAATAGACTGGGAAGGGAACCCGGAGGCCATCTAGTCCAAGCCCCTGCTGAAAGAGGAGACCCTTACAGAACAATAGATTGGGAAGGGACCCCGGAGGCCATCTAGTCCAACCCCCTGCTGGAAGATTAGACCCTTACAGAACAATAGACTGGGAAGGGACCTCGGAGGCCATCTAGTCCAACCCCCTGCTGGAAGATTAGACCCCTACAGAACAATAGACTGGGAAGGGACCCCGGAGGCCATCTAGTCGAACCCCCTTGCTGACAGATTAGATCCTTACAGAATAGACTGGGAAGGGACCCCGGAGGCCATCTACTCCAACCCCCTGCTGGAAGAGGAGACCCTTACAGAACAATAGACTGGGAAGGGACCCCGGAGGCCATCTAGTCCAACCCCCTGCTGGAAGATTAGACCCCTACAGAACAATAGACTGGGAAGGGACCCCGGAGGCCATCTAGTCCAACCCCCTTGCTGACAGATTAGACCCTTACAGAACAATAGACTGGGAAGGGACCCCGGAGGCCATCTAGTCCAACCCCCTGCTGGAAGAGGAGACCCTTACAGAACAAAAGACTGGGAAGGGAACCCAGAGGCCATCTAGTCCAACCCCCTGCTGAAAGAGGAGACCCTGACAGAACAATAGACTGGGAAGGGACCCCGGAGGCCATCTAGTCCAACCTCCCCACCCCCACCCCACCCTCCCAACCCTCTCCCCCGTCGGACCAATGGCCGTCCATCCTCGTTTCCCGTCTTTTTTTCTTCCTCCCCACCCTAGCCACCCAACTTCCTTCCTCCTCCTCCCTCGCAACAACAACCCTGCCAGGTGGGCTGGCCAGAGAGAGAGAGAGAGAGAGAGAGAGAGAGAGAGAGAGAGAGAGAGATCCCCCCCTCCCCCGCCGACAGCCCGAGGCAGAACTCGAACTCACCACCTCCCAGCCGCCGATCCCCACCCCACCCCCGGCGTCGGTCGTAAGTCCGAAGCGTCGGTCGTAAGCGCGGGGAGGGGGGCGACCTTCCCCGGACGGAGCAGCCGCCTGAGTCACGCCGGGCCGGAGCCGCCTCCGACCCCCCCTCCCCGCGGCCTCCGAGGCCACGCCTCCTTGGGGGGCGGAGCCGGCGACAGGCCCCGCCTCGATCTGCCTGTGCCTGCCGGGCCTGAACCGCTTCTGATTGCGCCTGTGCGGCTCCGTCTCTCGGGGGCGGACTCAGAGGCTCTCACTGCGCCTGCGCCGCCGCCTTTGCCCGGCCTCGCCCGGCCTCGCCGCTTCTTATTGCGCCTGTGCGGGTCCGTCCTTCGGGGGTGTGGGCGGAGTCAGTGACTCTTATTGCGCCTGTGCGGATCCGTCTCTCGGGGGAGGGCGGACGCAGTGACTCTTACTACGCCTGCGCAGGTGGCATTGACGGGCGGAGCCCGGCCTCAGTGACTCTTACTACGCCTGCGCGGGTGGCATTGACGGGCGGAGCCCGGCCTCACCGCCTCTCATTGCGCCTGTGCGCGTCCATCTCTCGGGGAGGGGGCGTGGGCGGACTCAGTGACACTTATTAAGCCTGTGCGGGTCCGTCTCTCGTGGGGGGGGGCGGGCTCACCGCCTCTTTTTGTCCCTGTGCACGTCCATCTCGAGGGGGGGCCGACTCAGCGGCTCTTACTGGATTTTAACTGCCTTCGCCCGCTTCCTATTGCGCCTGCGCGTGTCCGTCTCGGTTGGGCAGACTCAGTGACCGCTACTGCGCCTGCGCGGGTGACTTCCCGCGGCCGGAGTGGCAGCTGACTCTTACTGGGTTTGCGCGGGTCGCCTCCCAGAGGGCGGAGCCGGCGTGGGGGAGGCTCTGCGCCTGCGCGGATCGACTCGTAAAGGCGGGCCCAGCCAAGAAATTCCCCCACATTCTTCACGCCCGCCCTCTCGCGCCTTAGTCACGCCCCTCCCGGCCCGCGCGGTGCATTCTGGGCGGCGGCGGTTCCTGAGGCGGGGGGAAAAAAGGCGGGCGGGCGCGGAGAAAAAAAAAGGCGGGCGGGCGTGAGGGAGCCGCTTTCGCTGGCCGCCGTCATGCTGGCCCGGCTGGCTCTGCTGCGGCCGGGGCTGGCGGCGGGGCGCTGCTCCTACGGCCGGCGGCTCCCCGTGAAGGGCCCGCCGCCTTCGCCGGCCGGGGGCGTTGCCAGGTAACCGCCGCCATTCCCGCCCGGGGCGCCAGGCCGCCTCGCGGGGCATGCCGGGAGTCGTAGTCCCTTCTCGGGCCTGCTCCTCTCAGGCTTGCTCTTTTTTTTTTTCCCCCACGTCGGCTCCGGCCAGGCCGGCCTCTCTTAGCCGGCCGCCGGGCAAAGGCCTGGGTAGTTTGAACTCTCGCCCGCCTCAACTTTCCCAACCGGGGAAGGAAAAAGGCCGAGGCCGAAGTTCAAAGGGAGGCCAGGCCAGGCTGGCGTGAGAGGGCGGGTGGATGGGAGAAGCGCGCATGCGCACTGCTTTGTTTTTCTCCCCCTCAGGGCTTGGCAGGGGATGGAGGGATGAATTGATTGATGGTTGTTTATGTTTGTTTGTTTTTCCCTCCCTGCCAAGAAAAAGACAACTTTTCCTTGGAATTCGTTTCCTGGAAAAGGCCCGCCTGGCCTGCGTCAGAGGCGGCCGGCCCTGAGGCGCCTGGACAGCTGCGGGAGGGGCCCTGCCGTCCTTTGACGTCTTTTATTATCCCATATAGGAGAAGAGGGAATGGGATAGATTGGAATAGAACAAGAACAGAATAGAAAAATAGGATAGGATAGAGGAATGTAGAGGAGAATACAATAAGTGCAAGATAGAGTGGAATAGCAGAATAAGGATAGGATAGAATAGAATAAGGCAGAATAGAATTAAGACAGAATAGGATAGAACAGAATAAGGTAGAATAAGAGAATAGGATAGGATAGAATAAGGCAGAATAGAATTAGAACAGAATAAGGCAGAATAGGATAGAATAAAAGAAGGCAGAAAAGGATAGAATAGAATAAGTGGATAGAATAGTAGTATAGAATAAGAGAATAAGACTTTAGAATTAAGACAGAATAGGATAGAATAGAATAAGGCAGGAAAGGATAGAATAGAATAAGGTAGAATAAGAGAATAGGATAGAGTAGAATAAGGCAGAATAGAATTAAGACAGAATAGGATTGAATAGAATAAGGAATAAGAGAATAGGATAGAATAGAATTAGAACAGAATAAGGCAAAATAGGATGGAATAGAATAAGGCAGAAAAGGATAGAATAGAATAGGTGGATAGAATAGTATAGAATAAGAGAATAAGACTTTAGAATTAAGACAGAATAGAATAAGAATAGGATAGAATAGAATAAGGCAGGAAAGGATAGAATAGAATAAGGTAGAATAAGAGAATAGGCTAGAGTAGAATAAGGCAGAATAGAATTAAGACAGAATAGGATTGAATAGAATAAGGAATAAGAGAATAGGATAGAATAGAACAGAATAAGGCAAAATAGGATAGAATAGAATAAGGCAGAAAAGGATAGAATAGAATAGGTGGATAGAATAGTATAGAATAAGAGAATAAGACTTTAGAATTAAGACAGAATAGAATAAGAATAGGATAGAATAGAATAAGGCAGAAAAGGATAGAATAGAATAAGACAATAGAATAAGACAGGATAGAATAGTAGAATAGAATAAGATAGAATAAGACTCGAATAGAATTAAGACAGAATAGAATAAGAATAGAACAGAATAAGGTAGAATAAGAGAATAGGATAGAATAGAATAAGGAAGAATAGAATGAGAAGAGAAAGGCAGAATAGCATAAGACAATAGGATAGAATAGAATAAGGCAGAAAATGATAGAATAGAATAAGAAGATACAATAGTAGAATAGAATAAGACTAGAATAGAATTAAGAATAGGATAGAATAGAATAAGGTAGAATAAGAGAATAGGATAGAATAAGGCAGAATAGAATGAGAACAGAAAGGCAGAATAGGATAAGACAGAATAGGATAGAATAGAATAAGGCAGAAAAGGGTAGAATAGAATAAGACAGGATAGAATAGGAGAATAGGATAAGACTTTAGCATTAAGACAGAATAGAATAAGAATAAGAGAACAGAATGAGGCAGAACAGAATAAGAGTAGGATAGAGTAGAATGAGGCAGAAGAGAATAGGCAAAGGATAGAATACAATAGAGAATATGGCAGAATAGAACAGAAGAAGACTTGGAATAGAATAACACCGAATAGAATAGAATAGTAGAATAGAATAAGGCAGAAGAGAATTAAGACAATAAGAATAGGACAGACTAGAATAGAAACGGGTGGCACCTTGGAGGCCTTTAGGTCCAGCCCATAGTTATTCAGTACCCTTTTGAGTCTCTCTCTTTTCCGTAGCGGGGCTTACGGAAAAATTCAGCAAGCCGTGATTAAACAGACCTGGGTCAAGCCAATAACACTTGACACCGTCCTAGGGCACGGTGCTTTTTTTTTTTTTTGCTTCCCCCCCCCCGCCCCCCTGAGTGAGACAGACGCTGCTCTTAACGTCCGGTTTGGGAGATTAGCCTCTTGAAAATCGGCCTCGCGTGACCGACGAAGGAGAATATTTACAGCTTGGGGTTGAAGCGAGGGCATCGCTGTTGCTCTCTGGAGCCGGGCGGTTTCCTCGCCGACGTTTCGTGACCCAACTTGGGAACGTCACCAGTGCTAGAAGGGAGCGGGATTGAGGAAGAGGAGGAGGAGGAAGGACTGTGGGGTCCTCAGTGCTCTCTTGAGCCGGGCGGTTTCCTGGCAAGACGTTTCCTTCTCTAAACCGGGCAACGTCGCAGGATGGGAATAGCAGCGTTAAATGTCGCTATTAATCAAATCAACGTGTAATATCGATAGCAACAACACCAACCGTAGCAGCTTCATACACACAGTCCCTTCCAGCCCTGATGACGTTGCCTAGTGCGGTGTGTGTGTGTGTGTCGTGAAACGTCCGCAAGAAAACCAACAAACTCAGCCCCAGGGACCCCCTTTGCATGGTGGCAGACAGAATAGGATAGAATGAAATAGAATAAGACAGAATAGAATAAGGATAGAATAAGACTAAGAACAGAATAGGATAGAACAAGGCAGAATACAATAAGACAATAGAATAAGACAGGATAGTAGAACAGAATAGAATAAGAAATAGGATAGGATAGAACAAGGCAGAATAGAATGAGACTAAGAATAGAATAAGACAGAATAGAAAAAGGATAGAATAAGATAGGATAGGATAGTAGAATAGAACAAGGCAGAATACAATAAGACTAAGAATAGAATAAGACACGATAGTAGAACAGAATAGAATAAGAAATAGGATAGGATAGGATAGAATAAGGCAGAATAGAATAAGACTTAAGAATAGGATAGTAGAATAGAACAAGGCAGAATAGAATAAGAAATAGGATAGGATAGGATAGAACAAGACACAATAGAATTAAGAATAGAATAAGACAGGGTAGGATAGAACAGAATAGAATAAGAAATAGGATAGGATAGGATAGAACAAGACACAATAGAATAAGACTAAGAATAGAATAAGACACGATAGTAGAACAGAATAGAAAAATAGGATAGAATAAGGCAATAGAATAAGACTAAGAATAGAATAAGATAGGATAGGATAGTAGAATAGAAGAAGGCAGAATAGAATAAGATAGGATAGTAAAACAGAATAAGAAATGGATAGGATAGAATAGAACAAGGCAGAATAGAATTAAGAATAGAATAAGACAGGATAGGATAGAACAGAATAGAATAAATAGGATAGAACAAGGCAGAATAGAATAAGACTATAGGATAGGGTAGTAGAACAGAATAGAATAAGAAATAGGATAGGATAGAACAAGGCAGAATAGAATACGTTTATTGAATTTATATACCACCCTTTTCCCGTAGGACTCAGGGCGGTTTACAAAGTATTTAAAAACGTCAATACAATACAAAAGTTAAAAACAGTTAAAATAATTAAATTTGATCCCTGACAAATATAAAACCCCAATTAAAAACTCTCAGCCTGGGCCGGAAAGCTCAAAAGAGCCAGGTCTTCAGGTCCCGGCGGAATGACCGAAGGTCATTAATAGAATAAGATAGGATAGGATAAGATAGTAGAACAGAATAGAATAAGAGGATAGGATAGAACAAGGCAGAATAGAATAAGACTAAGTAGAATAAGGTAGAATAGAATAGAATAGAATAGAATAGAATAGAATAGAATAGAATAGAATAAGAAATAGGATAGAATAGAACAAGGCAGAATAGAATAAGACTAAGAGTACAATAAGAATAGAATAGAAGAAAATAGAATAAGAGGATAGGATAGAATAGTAGAAGAATAAGGTAGAATAAGACTAAGAATAGGGTAGAATAAGGCAGAATAGAATAGGATAGAATAAAATAGAATAGAACAGGGCAGAATAGAATAGGATAGAATAAGACAGAATAGAATAGGATAGAATAGAATAGAAAAAGGCAGAATAGAATAGGATAGAATAAATTAGTCGAATAGAATCGAATAAGGCAGAATAGCATCGAATAAAATAGTAGAGTAGAACAAGGCCGAATAAGACTTAAGACTAGAATAGCATAGAATAACGAATAGAACGGAATGGAGTAGAGGCGGGTGGGATGCCCGGGGACCAGGAGGCAGCTTAGGCATCCTTTCCCGGCGGCCTCGGCCTCCTTTCCGGAGACGGGGGGGGGGGGGCGTGCCCCATCTTTTCTGGCCGTTTGTCCGCCTGATCTGTCTTCTCCCCCCCACCCTCTTCTTTCTGCTTCCTTCCTTCCTCCCAGGCACTCCGGAAGCCATGCCCGCTTCTCCTGCACCCTGCGGCTGCCCCGCGGCCTGCCCAAGCTCTGCCCAGCCGTGCTGCTGGCCCTGCCCCGCCACCTGGTCCCGTTGGGCCGGGCGGCGGCTTGGTGGGCCGGGCCGGCCCTGGTGGGCCTGGGGGCCGGCTTTGGCCAGAGGGTCTTCTGCCAGGAAGCCTCCAAGGCGGAGATGATCTGCATGCCCGGGGAGAAAGAGCCGGACTTCAACTGGGTCATGTTTTGGAAGTTCGTACGCCCTCAGCTCCTGGCGGTGGCGGCGGCCATCGTGGTGAGGGGGGGTCTTTCCCCGTGGGTGGGGGTAAGGGAGCGGGCAGGCCCCTGTAGCCCGTAGGCCGCTGGGTGGGAAGGAAATTGGATCGCAGCAGAGCTGGGAAAGGGACCTTGGAGGTCTTCTAGTCTGACCCCTTGCTCAAGCAGGAAGGACGGAGAGAAGGAAGGAAAGAAAGAAAGAAAGAGGCAGCAATTCAGGAAGGAAGCAGACCAAGGAAGGAAGGAAGGCAGCAATTCAGGAAGGAAGCAGATTTAGGAAGGGAGGAAGGAGATGGGAGGAAGGACGGAGAAGGAAGAAGGCAGCGATTCAGGAAGGAAGCAGACCGATTCAGGAAGGATGGCAGGAAGGTAGCAATTCAGGAAGGAAGGCAGCAATTCAGGAAGGAAGCATACTTAGGAAGGAAGGAAGTAGATGGGAGGAAGGAAGGAGAAGGAAGGAGGCAGCGATTCAGGAAGGGAGGAAGGAAGGAGATCTAGAAAGGAAGGAAGGGAAAGAAGGAAAAAGATTCAGGAAGAAAAGAAAAAGGAAGGCAGGAGGGAAGGAAGGAGACCGATTCAGGAAGGAAGGAAGGAGACATTCGGGAAGGAAGGAGAAGGAGAGAGGAAGGAAGGAAGCAGACATTTATGAAGGAAGTAGAAGGGAGGAAGGGAAAGGAGGAAGGAAACATTCAGGAAAGGAGGAGAAGGAAGGAGATGAAGGAAAGGAAGGAAGGAGACAGCGATTAAGGAAGGAAGGAAGGAAGACAGATTTAGAAAGGAAGAAGGGAGGAAGGGAAAGAAGGAAGACAGATTCAGGAAGGAAGGAAGGAAGCAGACCAATTTGGAAGGAAAGAAGGAAACAGGAAGGAAGAAGGAAGGAAGGAAGACAGCAATTCAGGAAGGAAAGGCAAGGAGGCAGCGATTTAAGGAAGGAAGCAGACAGCGATTCCGGAAGGAAGGAAGGAGACAGAGGAAGGGAGGGAGGAAGCAGACCAATTCAGGAAGGAGACGGATTTGGAAAGGAAGGCAGCAGAAGGGAGGGAAAGAAGGAAAGAGACCCATTCAGAAAGGAAAGGAAAGGAGCGTTTAATACAACCAAGCGTCGTATTCGCTTTCACGGCCGCTACGCCGCCCCCCCCCCCCTTGCAGGCTGCCAGCTCGCCTTCTTTAAGCGCTCCTCTTTCAACCAAAGTTTCTCCAAAAAAATTTTTTAAAAAAATAATAATAATCCCGACCGTTGTTTTCCCATCCTTTCTCGTTCCCGACCCGCAGTTTGCCTTCGGGGCGGCCATGCTCAACATCCACATCCCGCTGCTGCTTGGCCAGATGGTGAACGTGGTGGCCAAGCACATGCGGGTGGGCGACTACCTGCGCTTGGTGCGCGAGCCGGCCCTGCGCCTGTTGACCATCTACGGCCTCCAGGTGAGCCGCCTCCTCCTCCTCCTCTCTCTCTTTTTTTTAATAGGTAAAAGGTAAAGGTTCCCCCGCACATGCGTGCTAGTCGTTTCCAACTCTAGGGGCCGGTGCTCATCTCTGTTTCAAAGCCGAAGAGCCAGTGCTTGTCCGAGGATGTCTCCGTGGTTACGTGGCCGGCATGACTAGACGCCAAAGGCGCACAGAACGCTGTTACCTTCCCACCGTAGTGGTCCCTATTTTTCTACTTGCATTTCTACGTGCTTTCGAACTGCTAGGTTGGCAGAAGCTGGGACGAGTAACAGGCGCTCACTCGGGATTCGACCCGCCAAACTGCCGACCTTCTGATCGACAAGCTCAGCGTCCTAACCCACTGAGCCACCGTGTCCCTTACACATATATATATACATACATATATACATGTGTGTGTGTATGTATATGTATATGTGCATACACATATGTATATGTGTATACACACACACACACATTGCCTGGATCAATCAATAAATCAAGCATATCATTTCTTTTCCCTTTGAGGTCTAATTTTGATCAATAAATCAAGCATGTTCATAATAATTGATTTTCTTTTCCCTTTGAGCTCTCATTTTTAAATATTAAAACATAAAATCCTCATTTCCAACTGATTTCCAAACATTTTAAATCGAACGAGCCAAATCCCCCCTTATCTCCACCTCTCCCTTTAACCCTCCAATAGCTGATCGTGTGAAATCCCCTCTAAGGGGTCAAAAAACCCCTTTTCTTCAGCCTTCCAGAAAACTGGCAATGAAATGGTCTCCTTCATTTCAAATAACACACATAATGTGCTCGCTGCGGCAGCACGTATACTAAAAATTGGAACGATACAGAGAAATAACACATAAGAACAGAGGGAGATGTATTTGACAATCCAAAAGCACTGAGAGGAAAGCCTAGTTGGCAAAGGAAGAAAGCCAGAATAAGGTCGAAGCGTCTCCCTTCTTGATTGCGTCTCCAGGCTGCCTTCTTTTCTTAGATTCGCTGCGCAAAAAAACAACAACCCATCCAATGCTCAACATTGGCAACCCACAACTCTCTTGATGTCTGTGGAGCCTCTCGGGGCCTTGCTTGCTTGCCCCAAAGATACTTTTTCAGGAGGCGTAGGAGTATAAAACTTTCCATTTCCCCTACCATCCAGTCAGAGCTGAACAAGCTTCTCGGATAAGAAGCAAAACATCTCCTGAGAAAGAACCAGAACAGTCCAGTTGCCTTCAGTTTTAAGTTGTATATCATTTTCTCATTCCTTTCTTCCTTTTTCTTCCTTTTTTTCTTCGAAAGAAAAACAAGAAAGTCCAGATGCCTCTCGAAAGAAGCACCTTTGAGACTCAACTCTCTCTTTCCCCCCTCCCCCCCGCTGTCTGCAGGGTGTGTTAACCTTCGGGTACATCCTGCTGCTGTCTTGGATCGGGGAGAAGGTGGCCGGCAGTATGCGGAAGCAGCTCTTCTCTTCCTTCCTCAGGTGACGGGGGTAGAAATGAGGTGGGGGGGGCATGCTGGAAGGTCATCCGGGGCCAGGCTGTGCTTGGAGGGAGGGGTAACAGGGAAGGAGATGGAGTAGACCCCGAATTATCCGAAGCTGAGGATACGTCGGTGGTCAAATTCGGTTGAGAAGTTCAGCCGCTTGGCATTGAACATGGGCTAAACCGCAGCTCCTCTTCAGTGTTACAACTACACAGAGGTAGTCCTTGATTTATGAGCGCAGTTTGGCCTCAGATGAAGCGAGTTTTGCCTCGTTGAGTGAACTTTCTTAACTTGGGGTCGATTTTTTTGCCTCCCGATGGCTGCAGAAAAGGGACCAGCTGCCCCGGCCACGGAGTTACAAGTCACCCTCTAACCCTGGTCCTTTCTTTTCCCCCAAGAGAGGATATCTCCTTCTTCGACGCCAATCAGACGGGGCACCTGGTGAATCGGCTGACCGCCGACATCCAGGAATTCAAGTCTGCCTTCAAGCTGGTCATCTCTCAGGTGGGACGAACAGCGGGATGGGAGGGGTGGCTCGCCGAACGGCGGGTAATCCCATTCCGATTCGGACCATCTGTCTCGTGCGGGCGGGAAGAATTACAACCTGGAGGTTGCCCTTCCCTCTTCAATGGAGGTATCTCTTTTTATGCCACCCTCTCTTTCTTCACCCCACCCCCACCTCTAATTACAGGGTCTGCGCAGTCTCACTCAGACAGTGGGCTGCTTTGTGTCCCTTTACCTGATCTCCCCCAAGCTGACCGGACTGCTTGTCGTGGTGATGCCCTTCCTGGTGGGGATCGGGACCTTTCTCGGCACTTCCCTTCGCAGGCTTTCCCGCAAAGCCCAAGAGCAGGTAGGGAGAAATAGCCCATGGGAACGTTCCTTGAACTAAACATGCTTGAAAGACTTCCCAGAACTCTGTTCCATGCATGTTCTGCTTTATTTGGTACAGGGGTGTCCTACCTTGGTAACTTTTAAGACTTGTAGACTTCAACTCCCCGAATTACTCAGCCACCATTTTTTTCACTCTGTTGAAGTCAAGATATATTAGGTTCGCTGCATAGCCACCATCTACTAATAAACTTTCCCTATCAAAAATGTGATACATTATGTCCCCTGCATACCCACCATCTTATTAATAGTTTCCCTATCAAAAAATGTAATACGTTATTTCCACTGCATACCCACCATCTACTAATAAAGTTTCCCTATCAAAAATGTGATACATTATGTCCGCTGCATACCCACCATCTACTAATAAAGTTTCCCTATCATAAATGTGGTATATCATGTTCGCTGCATACTCACAATCTACTAATAGTTTCCCTATCAAAAATGTGATACATTATGTCCGTTGCATACCCATCATCGTCTAATAAAGTTTCCCTATCAGAAATGTGATCTATTATGTTCACTGCATACCCCCATCTACTAATAAAGTTACCCTATCAAAAATATAGACATATTACATTCACTGCCTACCTACCATCTACTAATAAGGCCTCCCTATCAAAAATGTGATATATTATGTCCACTGCCTACCCATCATCTACTAATATAGTTTCCCTATAAAAAATGTGATTTATTATGTCCATTGTATACCCACCATCTATTAATAGTTTCCCTATCAAAAATGTGATATATTATGTCCATAGCATACCCACCATCTACTAATAAAGTTACCCTATCAAAAAACAAAAACCTCACCTACCTACATTTGTGCTTGTTTTTGTCCTAGCCCAGGGGTCAGCAACCTGAAACAGTGAAAGAGCCACTCGGAACTGGTTCCCTCACAAAAGGAAAAACTGGGAGCCGCAAAAAATGTGTGCACATGCGCGTACATACGCACATGTGCAGAACAGGATTTGACTGAAGAGTGGAGCCAAGGCGAGATATGCACCTACCCTGCATATTTGAATTGATTGAACTTTTTTAGTCCCACTTTTTTTTTTTTGGACTGCACATGGCAGAGGACTGGGAGCTGCAGGAGATGGCTGAAAGAGCCGCATGCGGCTCCGGAGCCGCGGTTTGCAGACCTGTGTCCTAGCCATTCTGGCTACACCCTGGCTGGCTGGAGAATTCTGGGAGTTGAAGTCCACAGGTCTGAAATTTGCCAAGGTTGGACACCCCGATCTAGTATCTTCCTTTAACCGTCGTCCCACAGTTCTGAACTACTCAATTCCTTGCCTTGACTGGCTATTCAACCCTTCACTTAAGGACGGCATGACTCAATGGGGTGTCCTAAGGTGGGTGAGCTCCCCTTTGTGGGTCGCCAGCTCTTCCCATTGGCTAAGAGATCTCGTCCATTGTGTTCCTAATAAGCCAGACTTTTGCGAACTGAGTTTTTCCTTCTTTTACGCCTTTTCCTGCCACGTTAATTGATGTGAATCACTACAATTTTTTAAGTTAGTTATCTGGTTGTTAAGTGGATCAGGCTTCCCCATTGTCAGAGGGCCACAACGGGTATGTGTATGTGTGTGTGTGTCAAATGACCCCGGGACGCCACATCCATGATAAATATGGGTCTGACTTTTGAACACCTGCAGAGGTTGTAAGGGTGCTGCACCAGCCACGGGCTCAGGGCAGGGGTGGTGGGGTGGCAGTGGTTATTCGGGAGACTTTGTGTCCCCGGGAGGCCACCATTGTCCAGATGGCCGGGAGTGAATCCCTCCTCTTGAGATGTGGTCCTCGGGTTCAGTTGGGCTTGTTGCTCACATACCTGGCGCCCAGCTGTGTGGCAACAGCCCTGCCTGAGCTGCTCGACACCCTCTCAGGGTTGGCGGTGGAGTTCCCCAGGCTTATAGTCCTGGGTGACTTCAACCTGCCATCACTGGGGGGGTCGTCGGAGTTAGCTCGGGAGTTCATGGCTTCCATGACAGCCATGGGCCTGACCCAGGTTATTGAGGGCCCTACTCACGAGGGGGATCATACTCTCGACCTGGTGTTCCTGTCTGGACAGTGGTTGGATGATCTGGGAGGGGGTTCTCCGTCCATCACCCCTCTGTCATGGTCAGATCATCACCTCCTGAGGCTGGTTTTCCGTCATGCCATCCCCCGCCGCTGGGCGGCGGAACCGACCAGGTGGTTCCGCCCCAGGCGCCTAATGGACCCGGACCGGTTCCAGAGGGCGCTTGGGCCGATACCTATCACCCTTACCCACAGCCCAGTCGATGCTCTGGTGGAGGCCTGGGAAACGGCTGCCACCAGGGCACTCGACTGTGTTGTACCCATGCGACCTCTGACTCGGCGCAGATCCCGTTGGGCTCCATGGTTCTCGGTGGAGCTCCGGGAGATGAAGCGTCGGAGACGAGGTCTAGAGAGCGGTTGGAGATCCAGCCGATCCGAATCCGACCGATTGCAGGTAAGAACCTTTATAAGGTCTTATCTTGCGGCGATAAGGACGGCGAAGTCTAACTACTTTGCCGCCCTTGTCGCGTCCGCAGATAATCGCCCGGCCGCCCTGTTTAGGGTGACTCGCTCCCTCCTTAACCAGGAGGTGAGGGAGGATCCCTTGCAGGGACGAGCCGAGGAGTTCAGTCATCATCTGACGGACAAAATCGCTCGGATCCGGACCGGCTTGGACTCTGACTGGGCAGAGTCTGATGTGGAGGAATCAGGCGGTCTTGAGCATGTTATCTGGACTGAGTTCGACCCTGTTTCCCCTGATGATGTGGACAGGATCATGGGGAGACTGAGCTCCACCACCTGTTTGTTGGATCCGTGCCCCTCCTGGCTAGCTTATGCGGCTCGGGAGGGAACATGAGGCTGGTTCCATGCAGTAATAACTGCTTCTTTGAAGGAGGGTGTCTTCCCTGCCGCCTTGAAGGAGGCGGTGGTGAGACCCCTCCTCAAGAAGCCTGCTTTGGACCCGGCTGTTTTAAACAACTATCGTCCAGTCTCCAACCTTCGCTTTCTGGCGAAGGTTGTTGAGAGTGTGGTGGCGCATCAGCTCCCTCTGTTCCTGGAGGAAACTGATTATAAGGAAACTAAGCTTGTAAGCCGCCCTGAGTCTTCGGAGAAGGGCGGGATATAAATGGAATTAAAATAAAAAAATAAAAAAAAAATTATCTGGACCCGTACCAATCGGGCTTCAGGCCCGGACACAGCACGGAGACGGCATTGGTCGCGCTGGTGAATGATCTCTGGAGGGCTAGGGACAGGGGTTGCTCCTCTGTCCTGGTCCTATTAGATCTCTCAGCGGCTTTCGATACCATCGACCATGGTATCCTGCTGCGGCGTCTCAGGGGGTTGGGAGTGGGAGGCACCGTTCTACGGTGGTTCTCCTCCTACCTCCAGGGCCGCTCGCAGTCGGTGTTGACAGGAGGGCAGAGATCCGCCCCGAGGTCTCTCATTTGTGGAGTCCCTCAGGGGTCGGTTCTCTCGCCTCTCCTGTTCAACATCTATATGAAGCCGCTGGGCGAGATCATTCGTGGTTTTGGGGTGGGGTATCACCAGTACGCTGATGATACCCAACTTTTTCTTTCCACCCCGAACCAACCCAGTGATGCCCTCTCCGTGATGTCCCGGTGCCTGGAGGCGGTTCAGGTCTGGATGGGGAGAAACAGGCTTCGTCTCAATCCCGCCAAGACTGAGTGGCTGTGCATATCGGCGTCTCGGGTTAACCAAGTTATTCCACCTCTAACGATGGGGGGTGAGGTGTTACCCCCCGTTGATAGGGCTCGCAACTTGGGTGTCCTCCTGGACTCACGGCTCAATTTTGAAGATCACATAGGAGCCGTGACCAGGGGGGCTTTTGCACAGGTTCGCCTGGTGCGCCAGTTGCGTCCCTATCTGGACCGAGACGCCCTACGCACAGTCACTCATGCGCTTGTGACCTCCCGTTTGGACTACTGTAACGCTCTCTACATGGGGCTGCCCTTGAAGACCACTCGGAGGCTTCAACTGGTGCAGAATGCGGCCGCGCGAGTTGTAATGGGGGTTTCCCAATACTCCCATGTAACACCTCTACTCCGCGAGCTGCATTGGCTTCCGGTTGCCCTCCGGGTGAAATTCAAGGTGCTGGTTATTACCTATAAAGCCCTACATGGCCTGGGTCCGGGTTATTTGAGGGAACACCTGCTGCCGGCATCAAACGCCCTTCGCCCAGTGCGCTCCCACAGGGAGGGTCTGCTCAGGGTTCCGCCGGTGAGAGATTGCCGGCGGGTGACACCCAGGGATAGGGCCTTCTCAGTGGGAGCGCCTGCCCTCTGGAACCAGCTGCCGGTGGAGCTGAGGACTGCTCCCGACCTCCGATCATTCCGCCGGGGCCTGAAGACCTGGCTCTTTGAGCTCTCGGGCCCAGGCTGAGGAGAAAATTTTAACTGGGGTTTTTAGTGTACAGGGTGAATTTAATGCTTTTTAACTGGTTTTAACTTTTGTATGTTTTGATTTTTAATTCCCTGTAAACCGCCCTGAGTCCTCAGGGAAAGGGCGATATACAAATGCAACTAAATAAATAAAATAAATAAATAAATAAAAAACCGCTCCTACGCCACCTTTTCCAGAGCCGTCGTAACTTTGAACGGTCAGACAACAGACTGTTGTAAATTGAGTACTACCACTGTTTTTAGCCTAGCTGTATTCTGTCTGGCTGCAGCCAGTTCTTAACGCTCGGCCAGGCCCCCGAGTGACCTTCCTCCTTTCTTCGTCTTCGGTGTGCAGGTGTCCAAGGCCACGGCTGTGGCAGACGAGGCCTTGGGGAATGTCCGGACGGTGCGGGCCTTTGCCATGGAACCCAAAGAGATCCAGTGAGTACCACAAAAGGGATCCCTCCACGTCCTGCTTTCTTGAACAATGGTTTTGTAGAGGGGGTCCCCACTTTGTAAGTAGCTGATGGGTATGCAGGGAACATAATACATCTTGACTTCAACAGAGTGGAAAAAAAAGATTCTGGGTGTTAAAATCCACAAGTCAAGGTTGGGTAGCCCTGGCGTACACAGTGCGAGTCACATATGGATTCAATAGCTCCACACTGAAGGATCAATCAAGCCAGGGGTACGACCATACCAGCCAGCAATTTTTTCACTCTGTTGAAGTCAACGCTATAATATGTTCCCCGTGTACCCACCATCTATTAACAAAGTTTCCCTATCAAAAAATGTGATATATTATGTTCCCTGCATACCCATCATCTACTAATAAAGTTCCTCTATCAAAAAATGTAATATATTTTGTTCACTGCATACCCACCATCTACTAACAAAGCCCCTATAAAAAATGTGATATGTTCACTGCAATACCCACCATCTACTAACAAAGTCCCTATCAAAAAAAATGTGATATATTATGTTCACTGCAATACCACCATCTATTAACAAAGTTTCCCTATCAAAAAATGCGATGTGATATGTTCACTGCATACCCACCATCTACTAATAAAGTTACCCTATCAAAAAAAAAAGTCGTCTTATCTACCTTCGTTCTTGTCCTACCCATTCTGCTGAAACCCTTGCTGGCTGCGGAATTCTGGGAGTTGACGTCCGCAGGTCTTAAAAGTTGCCACGATTGGACACTCCCGGCGTAGGCCGTGCCGTGAGCCTGCCAGAGCTGGCAATTTTCTCCCTTTTTCTTCCCTGTGCAGAGAATACGCGGCTGAAGTGGACACTTCCTGCCGCCTCAACATGAACCTGGGGATGGGCATTGCCTTCTTCCAGGGGCTCTCCAACATGGCCCTGAACTGTGAGTAGCAGCTCCGTTGCGTTGGCTAGAAGGGACGGTCGACGCGGCATCCGGGATGCTTCCGGCGAGGCTCCGTGCCTAGCCTGTTTTACATGGGTCTGTTACATGACCGGCAGCTGTATACAGGTTTATACCCCAGTTTTATGACCTGCTTTGCCCTGGCGGCTAAGTGGACCACCCCGGGTGATAAGCTAGTAACCCAGTTGTTAAGCGAAGCGGGCTTCCCTGTTGACTTTGCTTGTTGGAAGGTCGCCAAAAGGGGATCGCACGAGCTTGGGACCCCGCAACCGTCGTAAAAAAATGAATCGCTTGCCAAGCGTCCGAAGGTAAATCGCAGACCTACAAGGATGCTGCGGTGATTGTCAGTGTGGGAAAAAAAATGGTCCTAAGTCCCTTGTTGCATTGCCCTTGTAACGCCAAACCGTCACTAAGTGAACTGTTGGACGTTGAGGACAAAGTGTGAACTAAGGATGAAGTTCACTAGTGTGAACAAGCTGCCCAGAATCTGGAATTTCGCCCCACGATCCTGGGGACGCTGCAAAGGTCCTGACTTTGAAAATGGTCATAAGTCCCATTTCTCGGGGCCATTGTAACTTCAAACGGTCACTAAACAAACTGTTGTAAGCCAAGGACTACCTCTAAATGTTTGATGCCAGGGGTCCTCAACCCCCCCCCCAGTCTACGGCCCACTACCAGACCTTGAACCGTTTGGAACCGGGCCACAGATGTGGCGAGCGAGCTTACCCACCATTCAGGCGGAATTGTCCCTATCCACCGGTCCACGGTCCACTACCAGTCCTTGAACCGTTTGGAACCGGGCCACGGAAGTAGCGGGTGAGCTTTCTGCCGTTTGCACGGAATTGTCCCTTGCCTACAGCCCACTACTGGACCTTGAACCATTTGGAACCGGGCCGCTGAAGTAGCGAGCGACCTTACCCGCCGCCGTTCGTGCAGAATTGTCCCTCCCTATTCACCAGTCCATGGTCCACTACCGGTCCTTGAACCGGTTGGAACCGGACCACAGAAGTAGCGGGTCAGCTTCCCGCCGTTCGCACAGAATCATCCCCTCCCTGCGCACCGGTCTACGGCCCACTATCGGTCCTTGAACCCTTTGGAACCGGTCTGCGGAAGTGGCGAGTGAGTTTACCCACCGTTCACACAGAATCGTCCCTTCCCTACGCACTGGTCTGCGGCCCACTATCGGTCCTTGAACCATTTGGAACCGGGCCGCGGAAGTGGCGAGGTGAGCTTGCCTGCCATTCGTGCAGAATTGTCACTCCCTCTCCACCGGTCCACGGTTCACTACCAGTCCTTGAACCGTTTAGAACCGGGCTGCGGAAATGGCAAGCGAGTTTTACCTGCTGTCCATACGGAATCGTCCACTCCCTACCCGTCAGTCCACAGCCCACTACCGGTCCTTGAACCGGTTGGAACCGGGCCACGGAAGCGGCAGGTGAGTGAACGTCCCTGCCGTTTGCACGGAATCGTCCCCTCCTTGTCCCCCAGTCCATAGCCCACTACTGGTCCTTGAACCGGTTGGAACCGGACCGTGGAGGTAGCGGGCGAGCTTTCTTCCGTTCACACAAAATTGTCCCCTCCCTCTCTGCCAGTCCATGGCCCACTACCTGTCCTTGAACCATTTGGAACCGGCCTGTGGAAGTAGCAGGCGAGCTTTCCATGGCAGTTCGCACGGAATCATCCCTTCCCTATGGGCCGGTCTACGGCCCACTACCGATCTTTGAACCGTTTAGAACCAGACCACAGAGGTAG
This sequence comes from Vipera berus, assembly GCF_964194415.1. NCBI lineage: Eukaryota > Metazoa > Chordata > Lepidosauria > Squamata > Viperidae > Vipera > Vipera berus. The sequence goes on along the minus strand of NC_138205.1, from coordinate 133,448,007 downwards.
CGGGCGAGTAAGCTTACCCGCCGTTCACACAGAATCGTCCCACTCCCTACCCACCAGTCCACGGCCCACTACCGGTCCTTGAACCGGTTGGGACCAGGCCATGAAAGTGGCAGGCGAGTGAGCAAGCTTCCCCGTCGTTCGCGCGGAATCGTCCCCTCCTTGTCCACCGGTCCACAAAGCCGGAAGTGTTGTCGAATTCTACGCAACAGTCGTTTTGTTTTTGTTTTCCAGGTATTGTGCTCGGCACCATCTTTGTCGGTGGCTCCCTCATGGCTGGACAGGAGATGACGCCCGGAGACCTCATGTCCTTCTTGGTCTCCTCTCAGACCGTACAGCGGTAAGACCGGTACTGGCCCGGTCCTGGTGTGGACGGCCGATTGACCGGCTGGCCCTTGACAGCTGTTTCTTTTTCTTCCATAGGTCCATGGCCAGCATGTCAGTTCTCTTTGGACAGGTAGGTGAGCCAGGGGAGGGGGGGATCCATGAGACAACCAGTGGTCACATATTTTCAAATAGACCTCGATAAAATAAAACAAAAACAAAATGAAAAAAAAATAAAAATAAACTAATAAAATGAAATATAAAATAATAAAATAAAATATAAACTGTAAAATAAAATAATAAAATAAAATTTTAACGTAATGTTAAATTATTAAAGTAATTAAATTAAAATTAAATTTAATTATTACATTTATATTATTAAATTTATTAAATTTAAATTATTCAATTAAATAAATACGAAAATTAAATTATTAAATAAATGAAATTATTAATTTTAAGTTATTAAATTTATTAAATTTAAATTGTTAAATAAAAATAAATAAATTATGAAAAATTAAATTGTTAAATAAATGAAATTATTAGATTTAAATTATTAAATTTAATTAAATCAAAAATTAAATTGACTTAGTGACTGTGATGAACTGAAAAGCTGTGGTGATCCGCTTCACAAATGTCACAAAATGGACCATCTGTACATACCTCCTGGATTTTTTTGCTCAGGAGCTGGTGTCCCCGGTCTCGTTCCTCAAGACCCCTCTCTTCACCCCTGCAGGTCTTACGGGGCATGAGCGCCGGGGCCCGCGTGTTTGAATTCATGAACCTGTCACCGGAGACGCCTCTGTGCGAGAGACAGACGCTCACCTGCAGCATGCTGAACGGGCACCTCGAATTCCGGGATGTGACTTTCAGGTGAGACTCAGAAAAGGGTTAGGCTGCGGCCCAGGGATTGGGAACCCTTGTCTGTTAGGCTAAATCAGCATCTCTTATGCCAGGCTGTTGGCTTGATTTCCAAACTTGCCAATTTGGCTACAAATGTTTCATCTCTATTCCGGGCGGGGGGGAGAGATATCTTCAAGTGTGCTTTGAGTCGTGCTCGTCTGTTGGAGCGCTGGCCTTTAAATACCTTTTTGTCTCTGATATAAATTGCTGTGGGTGTTATTTGTCCGTGCTCGTCTGTTGGAGCACTGACCTTTAAATACCTTTTTTTTCTGACATGTAAATTGCTGTGGGTGTTATTTGTCCTTGCTCGTATGTCGGAGCGCTGACCTTTAAATACCTTTTTCTCTGTGGTGTAAATTCCTGTGGGTGTTATTTGTCTGGATTTTTCTGAGTCCTGGTCTGGTTTTGGGCTGTTTGGCTATTGTTGAAACACGGTCCGGTTTGTGGCGAGGGTGGGGTTGTGATTTTGGCTCCGGTGTGGCAAGGGTGCCAGTTTGTTTTAAGTGCTGCCTTCGGGATTGCGGTTGAAGTAGGAAAACTGACCTGGTTCTCGCTTCATAAGGATGTCCTTTAGCACAGGCATCCCCAACCTCTGGGCCGTGGCCCTGTTACCGGTCCACGGCCTATTTATTGGGATCCGGGCCACACACGAGAGCGAGCAAAGCTTTATCTGACATGCACGGGATCTATGTTGCGTGTGAATGCATTCCCCCCCACACACCCCACCCCATCCTGGTCCACAGAACTGGTCCCCGGTCTCAGAAACAGCCACAGCTGTCATCCCAAGGCCTGACAATCAATCTCTGTCTGTCTGTCTGTCTGTCTGTCTCTCTCTTTCTCTCTCTCTCTCTTTCTTTTTTTCCCTGCTGTTAGTTATCCCACCCGGCCGGGCTACAAAGTCCTGGAGAACTTTAATCTCTCCATTCCTGCTAACAAGACGGTGGCCATCGTGGGACAGTCCGGCGGCGGTAAGGAGCTGGGTCGTTAGGGCAGGATGGGGGTCTTTTGAGTTTGACATCGTGGTTAAAAACAAACCTCGGGTTTTTGTTTTTCCCCCCAATAATAACCGGGACTTAAGAATGGCCTTCCCCCTGTGCAATGAAAGCAAAATGGCAGCAATTGGCTGAATGGATCCAACCTCCATCCATCCACCTACCTGCCTGTTATCTGTCGATCTATTGATCCTTCGATCTACTTACCTGCCTGTTAGTTTATCGATCGATCTATTGAACTACCTACATATCGATTCTATAGATGATCTACCTACCTTTCTTATCATCCATATATCTCTTATCATCCATCATGTCTCTCATCTCTCTCCTATCTATATTTATCATCCACTATATCTTATCTATCATCTATATCTATTATCTATCATTTATCTACTATATCTAATTGTCTAATCTCTATCGATCGATCATCTACCTCCTATATCTGTCTGTCTGTCATTTATATCTATTTATTATCTATCATCTACCTCCTGTGTCTGTCTCTACCTATTTATTATCTATTTGTCTGTCTAATCTATTTATCTCATCTATCGTCTACCTCCTATATCTACTTGTCTATCATCTATTTATCTACTATATCTAATCTATCTCTCATCTACCTCCTACTGTATATCTATCTATCTGTCATCTATATCTATTTATTATCTGTCTATATCCCTGTTTTATCTATACCTCTCTATTATCTATCTGTCTAATCTATTTCTCATCTATCTATCATCTACCTCATATCTGTCTGTCTATCATCTATATCTCTCTATTATCTATCTGTCTTGTCTAATCTATTTATCTCTATCATTTATCTATCATCTACCTCCTATACCTGTCTGTCTATCATCTGTATCTCTATTATCTATCTGTCTTGTCTAATCTATTTATCTCTATCTCATCTATCTACGTCTATCATCTATATCTCTATTTATATCTTATCTTTATCTCCTATCTCTTTATCCCTCTCTATCTCTATCATCTACTTATCTATGTATGTATCTCTCTTTATCATCTACTATATCTAATCTATCATCTGTGTTATCTATCATCTATTTATCTACTATATCTAATCTATCTAATCTCTATCTACCTCCTATATTTGTCTGTCTGTCTATCTGTCATCTATATCTATTTATTATCTGTCTACCTCCTTCCTATGTCTGTCTATCATCTATATCTATTTATTATCTATCTGTCTAATCTATTTATCATCTACCTCATCTATCTATCTATATCTCTCTTATTATCTATCTGTCTGTCTAATCTATCTCTATCTCATCTATCTCTATCATCTATACCTCTATTTATATCTCTTATCTATCTATCTCGTATCTCTCTCCTTATCTCTTTATCCCTCTCTGTCTGTCATTACCTATCTGTCGATCTGTGTATTTATCTGTCAATCTCTCGATCATTGGTCTACCTACCGCTCTTATCGCTCTATCAACCTATCCATTATCTATGTATTGATGATTTACCTACCTACCTGTTTTCTCTCTCTCTCTCTCTCTCTCTCTCTCTCTCACTCTCTCACTCTCATTCGCTCGCTACCTACCCTGTCTGTCTGTCCGTCTGAATATCTGTCTAGCTATCTAGCTACCAATCTAATTTACCTAGCTATCTTCTGGTCCTTTTCTCCCCCCCCTCCTCTTGTCTTCTTTTTCTTTCTCTTTCTCATCCACCCATCCATCCATCCACCCTCCCGTCCTCTGACCCTTTTCCTCCCTCTCCCCCCACCCACCTCCTCCAAGCCCGTGGATCTTTGTCGTCTCCTTCCCTCCCTCCCGTGCAGGCAAGTCCACCGTGGCGGCCCTGGCGGAACGCTTCTACGAACCCACCAAGGGCGTCATCTTCCTGGACGGGCGGGATATTTGCACCCTGGACGCTTCCTGGCTCCGGGGGGAAGTCATCGGCTTCATTAACCAGGTAAGGAGAAAGGGTCGGATAAGCGAGAAACGAAAGGTCCGCGGGGGCCCCGAACGAAATGGGAAAAGAGGTTGACAAGCTGGTCCTGGTTGGGGGGGAGGGCGGTCAGGGTGGTCGCCCCCCCCCTTCCCCGATTTGGGAACCTCCCGCCGGTTTTCGTTGTTCAGGAGCCGGTGCTGTTCAGCACCACCATCATGGAGAACATCCGCTTTGGCAAGCCCTGCGCCTCCGATTCGGAGATTTACGCCGCCGCCCGGCTGGCCAACGCCGACGAGTTTATTCGGAGCTTCCCTGATGGATACAACACAACTGTGGGTGAGTGCAGCTGCAGGCCGGAAATAGCATTGGTTCCTTCCTTCTCCATCCCTGTTGCCTTTCTTCCTTCCCTTCCCCATCTCTTCCCTTCTTTCCTTCCTCTCTCTCTTTCTTCCTCCTTCCCCTCATCCTTTTTCCCTCCTTCCTCTCCTCCTTCCCTTCTTCCCATCTTCTTCCTTCCTCCCTTTCCTTCTTCCTTCCTTCCCTTCTCCATCCCTGTTGCCTTTCTTCCTTCCCTTCTCTTCCCCATTTCTTTCTTTCCTTCCTCTCTCCTCTTCCTTTCTCCCTTCCTCCTCCCTTCCTTCCTTCCCTCCCTCCCTCTCTTCCCCCTTCCTTCCTTCCTCCCCATCTCCTTCCTTTTTCCCTCCCTTCCCTCGTCCTTCATTCCTTCCCTTCTCCATCCCTGTTGCCTTTCTTCCTTCCCTTCCCTTCCCCATCTCTTCCCTTCTTTCCTTCCTCTCTCTCTCTTCCTCCCCTCATCCTTTTTCCCTCCTTCCTCTCCTCCTTCCCTTCCTCCCCATCTTCTTCCTTCCTCCCTTCCCTTCTTCCTTCCTTCCCTTCTCCATCCCTGTTGCCTTTTTTCTTTCCCTTCTCTTCCCCATTTCTTTCTTTCCTTCCTCTCTCCTCTTCCTTTCTCCTCCCTTCTTCCTTCCTTCCTTCCCTCTTCCTTCCTTCCCCCCCTCCCTCTCTTCCCCCTTCCTTCCTTCCTCCCCATCTCCTTCCTTTTTCCCTCCCTTCCCTTGTCCTTCATTCCTTCCCTTCTCCATCCCTGTTGCCTTTCTTCCTTCCCTTCTTTTCCCCATCTCTTTCCTTCCTTCCTCTCTCCCCTCTTCCTTCCTCCCTTCCTCCTTCCTTCCTTCCTCTCCCTCCCTCCCTCCATTCCTTCGTTCCTTTCTTCCTCTCCTCTGTCTTCCTTCCTCCCCATCTTCCTCCCTCCTCCCCTCCCTCCCTCCCTTCCTTCCTCTTCTCTCTCTTCCTTCTCTCCTCTCTCTTCCTTCCTCCCCATCTCCTTCCTTACATCCGCCTGACAACCCCTCCTCTTGCAACCCCCTCCCTTCTCACACCGGCCGCCCTTTCTTCCCCTCCCAGGGGAGCGTGGCGTGACTCTGTCGGCAGGGCAGAAGCAGCGGGTGGCCATCGCCCGGGCCCTGGTCAAGAACCCCAAAGTGCTGATCCTGGACGAGGCCACCAGCGCCCTGGACGCCGAGTCGGAGCACGTGGTCCAAGAGGCCCTGAACCGGGCCGTGGCCGGCCGGACCGTGCTGGTGATCGCCCACCGGCTCAGCACGGTCAAGGAGGCCTCCCTCATCGTGGTCCTGTCCAAGGGCCGCGTGGCTGAGGTGAGCACCGGGACCCGGGGACCCTTTCGCTCGAAGAGACGACGACCTTGGAGGTCTTCTAGTCCAACCCCACCCCTGCTTAAGCAACTGCTGTCAGTTCTGGCTGAGCAATTTCCCACTTTGTGGCGTCCCTTTTCCCAAAGAAAACTATGGTTTAGTGCAACAGTCCCCAAGCTTTCCAGCTTTAAGGACCGCTATGGGGAGGGGGGGAAAACGGGACGGTTCCTTAGAAGCAGTGAGCTCACGCGTGAATACACGCAGCTCCATTTGTGGAAGTGGTGGGCGTGCACAAATTCAGCTTCCTTCCGGTACTGGTCCTCAGCCCCGGGATTGGGGACCCCTTCTCTAAGTCTCTTTTCAAGACCGTTGGTGCCACAGCATGTAAAAGGAGTTAGAAACAGGTCTACATTCCGCCCAACCGTTGGTCGCGGGGTGGTGGCATCCAGGTCTTCCCCCTTAAATCCTGTGCTTGTGAATCCAGGAAATTGTCTGTGGAGCTTCTCGATCATCCGAATCCTGGTTTGTCCCAAAGGTGCTTTTTTTTCCCAAGAGACATCTGGACTTGCTTGTTTTCCCTTTGAAGACATTTCGCCTCGCATCGAAGAAGCTTCCTCGGCTCTGACTGGATGGCGGGGAACGGAAGGATTTACACTCCTTGCAGAGAGCTGGTCATTTGCCTTCTTTTAGGGAGGCGTTGAATCCACTTGGAGGTTTACCTGTGTCCTCCTGGGACTTCCTTATTCTTTGAAGATGTTTCGCTTCTCACCCGAGAAGCTTCTTCAGCTCCGACTGGATGGTGGGGAATGGAAGGATTTACACTCCTTACCAGAGAGCTGGTCATTTGCCTTCTTTTAGGGAGGCGTTGAGTCCACTTGGAGGTTTTGTGGCCTCCTGGGACTTCCTTATTCTTTGAAGATGTTTTGCTTCTCATCTGAGAAGCTTCTTCATCTCCGACTGGCTGGTGGGGAATGGAAGGATTTATCCTCCTTGCAGACCGCTGGTCATTTGCCTCCTTTTAGAGAACCGTTGAGGCCACCTGGAGGTTTTATCCATGTCATGGGGGGTCACCTAAGTATAGGAGTGGAGCCTTCTTGGAACCGTTGAAAGGACTGTGTTGTGTTCTTTGATGTCGTACCCCAGCCCTCTTCTCAATGTTTGCACCCCTCTGCTGAATCTGATGACACAGACAAACCTCCCAAGTGGTCTCAACACCTCTCTAAAAGAAGGCAAATGACCAGCTGTCTGCAAGGAGGATAAACCCCGCCATTCCCCACCATCCAGTCAGAGCACAAGAAGCTTCTAGGATGGGAAGGGAAATGTCTTCAAAGAACAATATAAGAAAGTCCCATGAGGACACGGATAAATCTCCAAGTAGCTTCAACGACACTCTAAAAGGGAGCAAATGACCAGCTGTCTGCAAGCAGGATAAATCCTTCCATTCCCCACCATCCCGTCGGAGCCGAAGAAGCTTCTTGAATGAGAAGCGAAAATTCTTGAATGAATAATGGGAGAATCCCAGGAGGACACAGAGAAGCCTCCAGGTGGCCTCAGTGCCTCTAAAAGAAGGCAAATGACCAACTGCGAGGAGTATATAAATCCTCCTATTCCCCGCCATCCAGTAAAAGCTGAAGAAGCCTCTCGGATGAGAAGCGAAACCTCCTCAAAGGAAAAAACGAGAAAGTAAACCAGTGGACTCAACGCCTCTCTAAGAGAAAGCAAACGACCAGCCGTCTGCAAGGAGTATAAATCCTCCCATTTCCCCACCCTCCAGTAAAAGCTGAAGAAGCCTCTTGGACGAGAAGCGAAACCTCCTCGAAGGAAAAAACGAGAAAGTCCAGTTGCCTCCCTGGGGGGGGGGGGAACAAAAAGCCCCTTTGGGAATCCCGGAAATGGTTTGCAAGTACAGAAGTTGGGCTTTTCCCTGGTCCGGGAAGACTTTCCCAAGACTTGCGTCGTCTCCTTTTTTTGTTTCTTCTCCAGGCCGGGACCCACTCGGAGCTCTTAAGGAAGGGCGGCATCTACGCGGAGCTTTTCCGCCGCCAAGCCAAGGACATCTGAGACGCAGGAGGCGGCGCCGCTCGGTTGCACCGGAAACCTCAAAACTCCCCTCCAACTTTTTTTTTTTAAAAAAAGTCTTTCCTGCCCTTCTTTTGCTCGGCCTGCAGCCCCCACCCGAGCTGGTTGCTCGGGACAGGCCCAGAGCCTGTTGCTCTGGGACGCAATGTTGTCGGTTTCAGGGAGCGCGGCTTTCCTCTCCCCCCTGTCTGGAAAAGGAAAAGCCGCGCGCAATTTGACACTTGAGTCTCTTTTTTTTTTTCAAATACAGCCTTTTTTGGTTCGGACCGCCGGCGTCTCGACTTTGCTTGTTTTTTTTTGCGCCGGGGGTGCGGGGAGGGGCGTGTTCGGTCCCGGCTTACCCGAGTCCTTGTTTTTCTTCTGACAAGGAGAAACCCCTCTTCTGAGAAACGGCCAGGAACCGGAAGAAAAAAAACAAAACAGCCCCTTCGTATTATTCGCAGAGCTGAGTCACTGTCCGAGGCCGACAAACACAAGTTATACAGAAACTCGATCCTCGACACGAACGGCCGCCTTCGGCCACCAGCTTCTCCCACGCCTTCCCTTTTGTGACGCAGCCCAGGCCTGGCTCCCTAACGCCTTCTTCCCCTTCGGCCTTTGAAGCCGCCCCGTTGCATTCCTCTTTTCCTGCCGGCGCTTTTCGTGCATCCGGGGTATCTCCCAGCTTGCGCTTCGTCCCTGTCCAACTCGGACTCCCAGCACAGCCGTGTCTCATCCGGAGCGCGAGTAAAGGGGCCGGGCTCCTCGTCCGACCGTGAGTCTCGGATCTCCTCGGAGCCTTCCTCTGACTCTTGATGTCACTCCGGGCCCTTCCTCCTCCTCCTCCTTCTCCTCCTTCTCCCCCTCCTCTTGATTCCTCAGACGCAGCTGCCGGATCCACTGGCAGGCGAGCGTTTGAAGCAAAAAAAAAAAGGTTCAATCAATCAATTTCAACTTCTCACGGGAAAAAAAAAAGTTCTCACAAAGTTGGAGTTGATTGATTGAACTATTTGGTCCCACCCAGTCTGCCGCTACCACCGCAGCCACGCCCACCCAATGGGCCACGCCCACCCAATGGGCCACGCCCAACCGGCACTTGACGATCCATCAGTGGGTTTTTGATTTGCAGTTTGGGCACTCGGTCTCTCAAAAGGTTCGCCACCACCGGTCTATATCATCTCTGTATCTTTTTATATCATCTATCTATCTAATCTATCATATCTCTTGTGTGTATCCACCTATATCTTTCTCTCTATGTATCTATCCACCTATATCTGTCTGTCCGTCCGTCCATCTATATCTGTCTATATATCTACCTATCTATCCACCTATATGTCTGTCTGTCTGTCTATCTATCTATCCACCTATATCTCGTCTCTGTATGTCTATCCACCTATATGTCTGTATATCTATTAACCAGTGGAACCACCTGCCTCCAGAAGTGGTGAATGCTCCAACACTGGAAGTTTTTAAGAAGAGACTGGACAGCCATTTGTCTGAAATGGTCTAGGGTTTCCTGCCTGAGCAGGGGGTTGGACTAGATGACCCCCAAGGTCCCTTCCAAATTATTATTATTATTATTATTATTATTATTATTATTATTATTATTATTATTATTATTATTATGAGAGAGAGAGGCAGAGATGGATTATTGGATGGATAGATAGAGATGGACGGACAAAGATGGATAGATAGACGATAGATAGATAGATAGATAGATAGATAGATAGATAGATAGATAGATAGATAGATAGATAGAGATAGAGAGACAGGCAGAGATGTATTGATAGATAGATAGAGACAGGCAGACAGAGGTTTATTATTATTAAATAATTAAAATAATTTTAATATTATTAATTATTATATTCATCACTGCCCGTCTTAAGTATTAAGTCTAGTATTACGTAGAAATAGAAATAATAGAAATAGAAATAAAATAGAGATAGAATATAGGTCTCCTGCCTGAGCAGGGGGTGGGGACTAGATGACCTCCCAGGTCCCTTCCAACTTTATTATTATCTTTGCTATTATTATTATTATTATTATTATTATTATTATTATTATTATTATTATTATTATTATTATTTTCTGTCTATCTACCCACCTATATCTCTTGTCTCTATATGTCTATCCACTTATATGTCCGTCTATCCACCTATCCACCTATATCTGTCTATATATCTACCTACCTATCTATTCACCTACCGGTATATCTTATGTCTGCCTGTCATCTGTCTACCTATCCATTTATTCATCTGTATCTGTCTATATCTCTAGATGTCTGCCTGTCTATCACCTGTCTGTCCATATCTCCACCTATATCTATGTCCATCTGTCTGTCTGTCTATCCATCTATATCGTCTGTCTCCATCTATCTATCCATCTATCTGTCTATATGTCTACCTATCTATCTATTCACCTATATCTATGTTGTGTCTATCATCTGTCTTACCTATCTATCTATCCACCTATATCTGTCTGTCTACCTATCTATCCACCTATATCTATGTCCATCTGTCTGTCTATCCATCTATATCGTCTGTCTGTCTGTCTATCCATCTATCCACCTATATCTATGTCTTATCATCTATCTATATCTATCCACCTAAATCTGTCTGTCTATATATCTTCCTATCTATTCACCTATATCTGTCGTGTCTTATCTATCCACCTATATCTGTCTGTATATCTACCTATCTGTTCACCCCTCTCTATGTCTTATCATCTATATATCTATCCACCTAAATCTGTCTGTCTATATATCTTCCTATCTATTCACCTATATCTGTCGTGTCTTATCTATCCACCTATATCTGTCTGTATATCTACCAATCTGTTCACCTCTCTCTATGTCTTATCATCTATATATCTATCCACCTAAATCTGTCTGTCTATATATCTTCCTATCTATTCACCTATATCTGTCGTGTCTTATCTATCCACCTATATCTGTCTGTATATCTACCTATCTGTTCACCTCTCTCTATGTCTTATCATCTACATATCTATCCACCTAAATCTGTCTGTCTATATATCTTCCTATCTGTTCACCTATATCTGTCGTGTCTTATCTATCCACCTATATCTGTCTGTATACCTATCTGTTCACCTCTCTCTATGTCTTATCAGGACAGGAGGGTCTTCGGCTCTCGCCGGCAGGAGAAGTATCTTTGTAGCTCCGGGTTGAATGAAGTCTGGGGGGGTGTCCCGGGTGCTGTCTGAGCTGGGGGGGGGGGCATTCCTTGCAGACGTCTCCTGACCCAACTAGGGAACATTGTCAGTGCTGGGAGGGAGGAGGAAGAGGAGGAAGGACTGAGGGGTCCCTGTTGCTCTCTGAGCTGGGTGGTTTCCTTGCAGACGTTTCATGACCCAACTAGGGAACGTCATCAGTGTCAGAAGGGAGGAGGAGGAGGAAGGAAGGAAGGAAGGAAGGAAGGACTCTGAGCTGGGGGGGGGTGTTTCCTTGCAGACGTTTCATGACCCAACTAGGGAACATCATCAGTGCTAGAAGGGGGGAGGAGGAGGCAGAGGACAAGGAGGAGAAAGAAAGAGAGAGAGAAAGAAAGAAAGAAAGAAAGAAAGAAAGAAAGAAAGAGAAAAGGAAGGAAGGAAGGATAGGAAGGGAGAAAGAAAAAGAAAGAGAAAGAAAGAGAAAGAAAAAGAGAAAGAAAGAAAGAAAGAAAGAAAGAAAGAAAGAAAGAAAGAAAAGAAAGAGGATTGTGGGGTCCCTGGTGCTCTCTGAGCTGGGGGGTTTTCCTTGCAGACGTTTCATGACCCAACTAGGGAACATCATCAGTGCTAGAAGGGGGGAGGAGGAGGAAGAGGACAAGGAGGAGAAAGAAACAGAGAGAGAGAGAGAAAGAAAGAGAATGAAAGAAAGAAAGAGAAAAAGAAAAGGAAGGAAGGAAGGATAGGAAGGGAGAAAGAAAAAAAGAAAAAGAAAGGAAAGAAAGGAAGAAAGAAAGAGAAAAAGAAAGAAAGAGAAAGAAAGAAAGAAAGAAAAAGAAAGAAAGAAAGAAAAGAAAGAGGATTGTGGGGTCCCTGGTGCTCTCTGAGCTGGGGGGTTTTCCTTGCAGACGTTTCATGACCCAACTAGGGAACATCATCAGTCCTAGAAGGGGGAAGGAGGAGGAGGATAAGACAAAGAAAGAGAAAGAAGGAAGGAAGGAAGGAAGAAAGAAAGAAAGAATGGATGGATTGTGGGGTCCCTGGTGCTCTCTGAGCCGGGTGGTTTCCTTGCAGACGTCTCCTGACCCAACTAGGGAATGTCATCAGTGCTAGAAGGAGGAGGAGGGGAGGAAGAGGAAGGGGAGAAGGACGAGGAAGAGGAGAAGTAGAAGGGAGGTCATCTAGTCCAATCCCAACTCAAACAGGCGACCCTTACAGAATCGTACAATGAAAGAGTCGAAAGGGACCTCAGAGGTCATCTAGTCCAACCCCCAACTCAAGCAGGAGACCCTTACAGAATCGTAGAATGACAGAGTTGGAAGGGACCTCGGAGGTCATCTAGTCCAACCCCCTTCTCAAGCAGGAGACCCTGACAGAATTGTAGAATGACAGAGTTGGAAGGGACCTCGGAGGTCATCTAGTCCAACCCCCAACTCAAGCAGGAGACCCTTACAGAATCATAGGATGACACTTGGAAGGGATCCCGGAGGTCATCTAGTCTGACCCCCCTGCTCGAGCACAGGAGACCCTGACAGAACCATAGAATGACACAGCTGGAAGGGAACGAGGTCATCTAGCCCAGCCCCCTGCTCAGGCAGTAAACCCTACTATGCCATTTCAGACCAACGGCTGTCCAGTCTCTTCTGAAAAACTTCCAGGGTTGGAGCAATTCCCCACTTCTGGAGGCAGGTGGTTCCACTGGTGAATTGTCTTCTCACTGCCCTTAGTTCGAGGTTGCTCGATCAGGGTCCGCCCGTCACTTCTTCTCCTGCCCTCGGGCGCTTTGGAGAACAGCTTGACTGCCTCTTCGGGGGCCGCCCCTGAGATACTGCAAGGCTGCTATCATGTCCCGTCCCCCCCCCCCGGTCATCCTTCTCTTCGTTAAACGGGACACCCCCAATTCCAACAACCGTTCCTTGTACGTTGTAGCCGCCGGTCCCCCTGATCATCTTTTGTTGCTCTCCTCTGCTATCTTAGCGTCTTTTTTACGTCGTCGTGGGGACCAAAACTGGAGGCCCTAATTCCTAGCGTGGCCTTACCAAGGCCTTGTAAAGCAGTAGTAACCCTTCCCGGGATCTCGAGTCTATCCCACTGTTAAGGCAGCCTAGCTCCGTGTTGGCTTTTTCGGGCAGCTGCGGCACACGGCTGGCTCCATAGTTAAAAGGGATCCTCCGGAGATCCCTCTCCCGGTCGCTACTCCGGAGCGAGGTGCCACCTCTCCTACTACGCCCACGCAATGGCTCTCTCGTGCCTAAGCGCAGTCTGGCTACAAGGCTCATGCTCAATTAACACTTTTGCTCCAGGCTCAGTGCTAAGTAGACTGAAGTGGTCTGGAGTAGATGACCTCCAAGGTCCCTTCCGACTCGGTCTTTCTGTGATTCTGTGAAGTTCTCCCGCTGGAGCAGAGGGCTGGACCAGATGACCTCTAGAGGTCCCTTCCGAGACGCCAGACACAGACAAGACAGGAGCTCAAAATCGAGAAAAGCTATTTTTATTTGCCGGGTGTGCGGGACGACTCTGCTTGCGTGAGCAGCAACGGAGAACTCCGGAGTATCGGAGTTCGGGAGTAGCTGCTGGCACATCCTGAAGCTGCTACGTGATCCGTGGGAAAGCCAAAGGCCAGCGTGGGGTTGGGTGTGTGCGTGTGGGGGGGGCTTCCCTCCGTGCCCCTCAGGCGGGGATCGGCTCTTTGCCCGGCTCTTCGGACGCAGGAGAGGCGCCTGGGTCCTCCAGGGCCATGTAGTCCCGCCAGCCGCCCTGCGAGAAAAAGAGAAGGATTGCCGTGGCTTCCCCAGGATTGGGCCCCCCACCCCCGTCATTCCCTCCAGAGCAGGGGTCCCCAACCTGTTTGCAACCGGGCCGCGGAAACAGCCGGCGAGCCTGCGGGCGTGAGGCCACCCGCCCGCTCCCTTTACGAGGGAGCGACAGGCGCTGGTGCGCGCCGCTCATGCAAACCGAGAACTTGCTGCGTGTGTACGCCGGCCAGCCGGCCGTCAGCCATTCCTTCCCGCTGGTTCACCGAGCCAGAAACGGTGAACGCGGCTCCGGAAGGAAAGGTGACGAGCCCCAGGGGAGATCTTGCCGAGATCTCTTCTCAGGAAGCCGAGTGAGAAAGCGTGACTCTTTCTGGAGTAACCCGGAGCGATGACGGCTGGGGACTCCAGGCAGGTGCAAACGCCCCTCTCCCTGTACGGATCCCTGGGACGGGGGCTGGGGGGAGGCTGCCCTCCAGAAGGTCCGATCCGGCCCCTGCCCACTGGAGCCGGGAGCCCTGCACCCTTCCCTCCACGTACCCAGCAGGAGCAGCACAGGCGGCGCAGGCCATATCCGAAGCAGAAGAGGGCGGTGGCCATGGCGGCGATGTGCACAATCAGCAGGAGGATCTGGGTGCTGCTCCACAGGCGCTGGGGAAAGGGGAGAGGCTGGAATCAGCAAAATTGGGGGGCAGGCGGACCTGGTGGGTGCCCGGTCCACCAAAGCCCACCGTCACTGGCTCCCGTGCCTTGTCCGCACCGTCCGGGACTCCGTGGGGAGGCGGGAGGATGGTGCGGGAGGAGGGGAACGCCTGTCTGCGAGGACCAAAGGATACCTTCTCCCAGGGGCTCAACACCGGAAGCCGCCTGAGGACAGGTGAGCCCTCCATGCCCTTCCGCCCGACATTCGGGACAGACGGACCGAGGGAAGCCGGTACGTCGAAGGTCCCGTCCTGAGATTGCCGTCTTCTAAGGGGCGCCGCTGCCCACCTCCCTCTCTGGCGAACACTCACCATGAGCCCCAAGAGAGCATCTTGGCACTGACTGGCCCGCAGCTGCTCCCTCTCGGAGTCGTAGGGAGGTGCGGTGGTCCGTTCCCACGCGCGGTAACCCTGGTCCTCCACTCGGTGCTTGCAGAGCTCCTCGACGAAGTAGGGTTCGTAGGTGAGGGGCGCCAAGTTCGTCAAGCCCAAGATGAAGGCCACCGAGCCGGCCACGACGCTGCCCAGGTTGAGGATGGTGGCCAGGTGGACCTAGGAGGTGAGGCAGGGCACGGCTGAGAAGGCGGCGCCAGGGTCCTCGCGACAGGTCGGGGAATGGGACCCTCCCCACTTACCCAGTAGCCGCCGCGTCGTGCGCCCACCACCGAGAAGGTGCCGGAGAGGATGAACTGCCATGGGAGGAAAGCAGATCGGTGAGGTGGGGGTATCTGTCTGGGCCTCCAGCCCGCCCGCCCGCCATCTTGCACGAAACAAATGTCAACTGTCCACTTGACATTTCCGGAAAAAGAGACTCCTGGGACATGATTTGACCAAGAGTATCAAATTTTACTGAACTTTTACATTGGCCCAAAAGGAAGCAAAACCGGCTCTGCTTTTCCCGCTCGAAGGCTTGCCGAGTTCCAGGAGAGACTCCTTCGCCTCCACCCCCGCCGGGTGTTCCCATTGTCCAATCGGGATATGGCTTTTTGTCACAGCGACAGTCGGCTTCTCCTTTCAGCACCCACGTCAGCGGGCTTGGCTCTCGGTTGCCTAGATCAGGGGTCCCCAACCTGGGGGCCCGAGGCCCACTACCGGGCTGCCAAGGGACAGGCCGGCCACTGCGCGTACCCTGACTCGTCCCAGCGCCGCATCCACGCAAGGGGCACCACGCCGGGCGAGAACGGGGTGCCGTGTGAAAACGGGGCACCACGCAGGGCGCCACGCAGGGGGCGGGGCCTAGCGAGTGTCACGCCGCCCCTTTTGTGTCGTGCGCGATGCAGCAAGCGCTCGACACAGCAAGCCCAGAACTCTCCCCCCTGCCCCTTTTTGTGCTCCGGACTGACTCCTGGGGATGTCGGCAAGGCAGCAGTCCAGTCTTCTCAAACGGAGCACCTTTGTATCGTCCCTCAATGTGTGTGTGTGTGTGTGTGTCAGCTGAGACCAAGGGGGAGGGATCCTCCCCCCTTTCTTCCCTGCCCCCCCAGTACTCACCAGGCTGCCCATCCAGAAAGGGACTCCGTTATCGATTGACCGACTGTAGTAGTAAGGTAGCGCACTGCTGTACGTAACCATGCTTAGCGCCACGCCGAGGCCGATGCAGACAGCGCCGAGCAGGATCTGGGTTCCCTGCGGGGAGGGGGGGCAGAGGGGGGAGACCACAGGCACCGTCAGTGGGCAACGGGGGTGGGGGGAGGATCCCGGATGGCCGGCAGACTCTCCCCGAGCAAGGTTAGCTGGAGACCCCGGTGTGTCCGGAGCGGAGAGAGAGGAGCGGACCCCACGGGCTCCTTCCCGACTCGAGTCAGGGTTGAGAATTGAATAGAGCTGGAAGGGACCTCGGAGGTCTTCTAGTCCAACCCCCCCCCCTGCCCAAACTGGAGAGCCTGACGGGATCCAAGAGTCGGAAGGGACCTCGGGGGGGTCATCTAGTCCAACCCCCTGCCCAAACTGGAGACCCTGACGGGATCCAGGAGTCGGAAGAGACCTCGGGGGGGGGGTCATCTAGTCCAACCCCCCCTCCTGCCCTCCAAGTGGGAGAACCGACACCGTTTCTGGCAGGTGACGCTCCAGTCAGTCTCTCCTTGAAAGCGAGTTTATACTTGTACGGCTGGTTTATACCAGTCAGTATGTCAAAAGTAAAACAAACAAAAAAAGAAAAAAGGTTGAGGTTTGATGTTACTACGCTTATTTTAATAGAGGCGGAAGTCCACACCTCTTTCTTTCTTTCTTTCTTTCTTTCTTTTTCTTTCTTTCTTTCTTTCTTTCTTTCTCCTTCCTTCCTTATTTCCTTTCCTTTTTCTTCTTTCCTTCCTTCCTTCCTTCTCTTTCCTTCCTCCCTTTCCATTCCTTTCCCTTCTTTCTCTTTCCCTTCCTTCCTTCTTTCCCTTTTTTCCCCTTCTTTCCTTCCTTCTTTTTCTTTCCGTCCTTTCTTTTTTCCTTCCTTCCTCCTTCCTTTCTTCTTTCTTTCCCTTCCTTCTTTCCTTTCCTGTTTCTTTTTCTTTCCTTCGTTCTTTCTTTCCTTCCTACCTTTTCTCTTTCTTCTTTCTTCCCCTTCCTTCTTTCTTTCCCTTCTTTTTTCTTCTTTCCTTCCTTCCTTCTTCTTTCTTTCCTTTCTTTTTCTTTCCTTCTTTCTTTTCCTTTCTTTCCTTCCTTCATTCCCTTCCTTTCCTCTTTCTTTCTTTCTTTCTTTCTTTCTTTCTTTCTTTCTTTCTTTCTTTCTTTCTTTCTTTCTTTCTTTCTTTCTTTTTCTTTCTTTCTTTCTCTTCCTTCCTTCCTTCCCTTTCTTTCTTTCTTTCTTTCTTTCTTTCTTTCTTTCTTTCTTCCTTCCTTCCTTCTTTCTTTCTTTCTTTCTTTCTTTCTTTCTTTCTTTCTTTCTTTCTTTCTTTCTTTCTTTCTTTCTTTCTCTTTCTCCTTTCCTCCCTCTCCTTTCTTTCTTTCTTTCTTTCTTTCTTTCTTTCTTTCTTTCTTTCTTTCTTTCTTTCTTTCTTTCTTTCTTTCTTTCTTTCTTTCTCCCTTCCTCCCTCTCCTCTTTCCCTTCCTTCCTTCCTTCCTTCCTTCCTTCCTTCCTTCCTTCCTTCCTTCCTTCCTTCCTCTTTCTTTCCTCTTTCTTGCCCGTCCTTCTTTCCTTTCCCCTTTCTCTTCTTCCTTCCTTCCTTTTTCTTTTTCCTTCCTTCCTTCCTGCACTCGTCCCTTCCCTAGCTTCCCCATCATTTTTTCTTTCTGGATTTCCGACCGCCAAAGGAATCCACCCAGCCTGGCGCTCGGGGCCCATCCTCCTCCCTCGGGGACTCCCCCCTCCCCCCTCCGATGCCCCCCCTCCCCAGGCCTTACCCCCAAGACCTTCTGCTCCCCCCCAGCCGGGCGAGGAGGGGCGCGGGGAGCCTGGCCGGCATCCTTGGCATCTTTGGCGGCTGCTTTGCGACCGGCCAGGGCCGCCACCCCCTTGCAGAGGTAGGCCAGGCTGGACTCCTGGCAGACGGTGATGTTGATGGTGGTCCTCTCGGGACCCTCCCGGGCCACCTCGGCCCCCTCCATCTTCACCACGGTGCCCGCCATGGCTTCTTCCCGGCTGCTTCTTCCCGACTGAAAGTGGGCAGAGGAGGAAGTAAAGACCTAGGTGGGAAAAACATGAACCCAGCAGAGGGAGGGGCCAGGACACCGCACCGGGAGGGGGAGGAGGGAGAGGGGGAGGAGGGAGAGGGGGAAGGAGAAGGGGAAGGAGGGAAAAGGAGGGGGAGGGAGGGAGAGGAGGAGGAGGAAGAGTAAGAGAAGGGGGAGGGAGGGAGGGAGGAGGGGGAGGGAGAGGGGGAAGGAGGAGGGGAGGGAGGGAAAAGGAGGGGGAGGGAGGGAGAGGAAGAGGAAGAGAAGGGGGAGGGAGGGAGGAGGAGGGGAGGGAGGGAAAAGGAGGGGGAGGGAGGGAGAGGAGGAGGAGGAAGAGGAAGAGAAGGGGGAGGGAGGGGGGAGGAGGGGAGGGAGGGCAAAGGAGGGGGAGGGAGGGAGGGGCCCTTTCCGGGGCCCTA
>NC_138205.1:133422011-133424511 GCF_964194415.1 Vipera berus | reverse complement strand
CCCTGGTGGGCAACCACCATCCCGCCGTACGACGAGAGGGGCCAACAGAAGAACAATTGTCAGGAGGCTCTCTTGGGGCTTGTGGTGAGTGTTTGTTCACCAGAGTGGGAGGCGGGCAGCGGCACCCCTTAGAAGACGGCAACCCCATGACGGGACCATCGACGTACCAGCTTCCCTTGGTCCGTCTGTCCCGAATGTCGGAATGAAGGACACGGAGGGCTCACCTGTCCTCAGACGGCTTCCGGTGTTGAGCTTCTGGGAGAAGGTACCCTTTGGTCCTCACAGATGGGCGTTCCCCCTTCCAACACCCTCCTTCCGCCTCCCCACGGACTCCCGGACGGTGCGGACAAAGCCCGGGAGTTGGTGGGCTTTGCACTGGGTGCCTGCCGCGTGCACCTGCACAGCTTTCCCGCTGATTTGAGCCCTGCCCCCCTCTTTCTCCAGCACATGTGGAGCAGCATCCAGATCCTTCTGCTGATTGTGCACGTCGTCGCCATGGCCACCGCCCTTTTCTGCTTCGGATACGGCCTGCGCCGCCTGTGCTGCTCCTGCTGGGTACGTGGAGGGAAGGGCGCAGAGCTCCCGGCTCCAGTGGGCAGGGGCCGGATTGGACCCTCTGGAGGGCAGCCTCCCCCAATCCCAGGGATCCATACGGGGAAGGGGGGCATTTGCACCAGCCTAGAGTCCCCAGCTGTCGTCACTCCGGGTACTCCGGAAAGAGTCACGCTTCCTCGCATGGCTTTCCGAGAAGAGATCTTGGCAAGATCTGCCATGGGGCTTACCACGTTCCCTTCCGGAACCGTGTTCCCCAATGTGTCTGGCTCGGCGGACCAGCGGGGAGAGGCCGCTGGGAGAAGGGATGACTACACCGAAAGGGCGGGCAAACGCGAGTGCGTGCAGCCGGAGCTCGGTTTGCATGAGCGGCGCGCACGAGCGCCTGCCGCTCACTTGAAGTGGAGCCTGCGTGCGTCCTCACCTGCCACTCACACCCCCAGGCTCGCCGGCTGTCTCCGCGGCCCGGTTGCCGAAGTAGCAGGCCGCGGCTCGCAGGTTGGGGACCCCTGCTCTGGAGGGAGTGGGGGTGGGGTGGGGGGCTTGCTGGCCACTGGCTAATCCAGGGGGAAGATGCAGCAATCCTTTTTTTCCCTTTTCTCGTAGGGAGGCTGGCAGGACTATGTGAACGTGGAGGACTCAGACGCCTCTCTTGCGCCCGAAGAGCCGGGCAAAAAGCCGATCCCTGCCTGAGGGGCACGGAGGGAAGCCCCCCACACTTACCCCTCACACACACACCCAAACGTCACGCTGGCCTTTGGCTCTCCCACAGATCAAATAGCAGCTTCAGGACGTGCCAGCAGCCACCGCCGAACTCCGAAGTTCTCCGTTGCTCCTCACGCAAGCAGAGTCGTCCTGCACACCCGGCTAATAAAAGTAGCTTTTCTGGATTTGGGGCTCCTATCTTGTCTGGCGTCTCGGCCCAACGCCGGGCCGCCGTGGGGGCGCGCGCGGAGCAGCGGGCCTCCCCCCCCGTCCCCCTTAGTCTCAATTAGCACTGAGCCTTGAGCAAAAGTCTAATTGAGCACGAGCATTGTAGCCAATGAGCGCCTCTTACGCGTCCCAGCTTCTGCCAACCTAGCAGTTCGAAAGCACGTAAAAAATGCAAGTAGAAAAATAGGGACCACTCCGGTGGGAAGGTAACAGCGTTCCGTGCGCCTTTGGCGTCTGGTCATGCCGGCCACATGACCACGGAGACATCCTCGGACAAGCGCCGGCTCTTCGGCTTTGAAACGGAGATGAGCACCGGCCCCTAGAGTCGGAAATGACTAGCACGGATGTGCGGGGGAACCTTTACCTTTTTGTTTGTATTGTAGTCAACCCGCACTTAGGCAAGAGCAAGCAGATGCGCGGGTATAGTAGTAGTAGTAGAGGTGGCACCTTGCTCCAGAGTGGCAACCAGGAGAGGGATCTCGGAGTCCGAGTGGACCATCCGTTAACTAGGAGAACAACAAGTGTGCCGCAGCTGGCCAAAAAGGGCAACCCGGTGCTTAGGCTGCATTAACTAGAGATGGAATCGAGATTATGTGAAGCGTTACTACCGCGAGGCGGGCCATAAAGAAAGACACCAAGAATACATCCAAATGCAGCACGTCATCAATGTGAGGCAGGAAGAAAAATGCGTGTATTAGTTAGAAGAGGAACAAGGAAATGGAGAAATGCCAAACCACAAGTTCAACTGTCGGTCACCCCTCGTGGGCCAGCACCAAGTTTAGTTACCGCTTACCACATATGCCTCGCTTGTAGCTAAACCACAAATGGAAGGCCGGAAACGTAAGACGCTTCGCAAAACACCTGTGACCTTTGCTTGAGACAGGGTTGCAAGATATTTAGCTATAATTTAGCAACGCAAAAGCGGGGGGGGGGGGCTAGAGTTGAGCTCGAAGGGGGCTTAGAATTCGTGTAACCCATCAGCGATCCTAAGTTACATTTGCGTGTTTTGCTGCTT
>NC_138205.1:133065214-133421811 GCF_964194415.1 Vipera berus | reverse complement strand
GGTGGGGGGTGGGGGGGCGCCCTGTTCCTCCCTTCGTCGCCCCCCCCACCCAGCCTTCCTCATCGGACCGGTGGGGGAGAGGGAGGGGAGGCTCCTTGCCAAAGGGGGGGGCGCTGCCTTTCCGTGTACTTGCCCCCCCCCGCCTACTTGCCCCCCCCCACACCTACTTGCTCCCCCACTTACTTGCCCATCCTGGAGGCTCCTGGAAAAAAGGGGGGGCGCTGCCTTCCCATCTACTTGACCCCCATGCCTACTTGCCACCCCCACCTACTTGCCCCCCACTTGCCCATCCTGGAGGCTCCTGGAAAAAGGGGGGCCCGCTTTCTTCCCATCTACTTGCCCCCCCGGCTACTTCCCCCCCTACTTGCCCCCCCCACTTACTTGCCCATCCTGGAGGCTCCTGGCAAAAGGGGGGGTGCTGCCCTCCCACTTACTTGCCCTCCTGCCTACTTGACCCCCCATTTGCCCATCCTGGAGGCTCCTGGCAAAAGAGGGGGGGGCGCTGCCTTCCCATCTACTTGCCCCCCCACACCTACTCGCCCATCCTGGAGGCTGCTGGCAAAAGGGGGGGGGGTTGCTGCCCTCCCACTTACTTTCCCCCCCCCAACTATTTGCCCATCCTGGAGGCGGCCTCCCGACTTCGAAGACACCCACCCCATCCCCACCCTTAGCCGATTCTTGGGAGAGTTCTGCTGGAGCCTGCAGAATTGGAAGGGACCTGGAAGGTCATCTAGTCCAGCCCCCTGCAGGACATCAGAAGGGTCGCCCCCCCGGGGGGAAAAAAAGCCGCTGACCAAGCAGCCCACTTCCAGGGGCGCCCGATCCTCCCGCTTTCCCCACACACACGCACACACACTGACTCGTGCAGGGTGGACTCGCCCTTCGCACCCTCAGGGCCCCCACCTCCCCGCTGTGCGTCAGCCAAGGGGGTCGTACCCCGGAGGGCTCGGAGAGAAGAGGGGTGGGGGTCTCTGGGACTGGGCTAGTGGAATTAGCTCTATTCTGATTGATTGATCGATTGATTGATCGATTGATCGATTAAAATGGCCCCGGGCAGGGGTAGGCAACCTTGGTCCTTTCAGGACTTCTGGACTTCAATACCCAGAATTCCTGAGGTGGCCATGCTGGCTGAGGAATTCTAGGAGTTAAAAGTCCACGCCTCCTCAAAGAGCCAAGGTCCCCCCACCCCCTGGCCTGGGGTCTGCTGCTGGAGCAGGGGGTTGGACTAGATGACCTTCCAGGTCCCTTCCAACTCTGTTACTGTATGATTCTGTAAGGGTGTTCTGCTCGAGCAATGGGTTGGACTAGATGACCTTCCAGGTCCCTTCCAACTCTGTTACTCTATGATTCTGTAAGGGTGTTCTGCTCGAGCAATGGGTTGGACTAGATCACCTTCCAGGTCCCTTCCAACTCTGTTACTCTATGATTCTGTAAGGGTGTCCTGCTGGAACAATGGGTTGGACTAGATGACCTTCCAGGTCCCTTTCAGCTGTTATTCTATGATTCTGTAAGGGTGTTCTGCTCGAGCAATGGGTTGGACTAGATGACCTTCCAGGTCCCTTCCAACTCTGTTACTCTATGATTCTGTAAGGGTGTCCTGCTCGAGCAATGGGTTGGACTAGATGACCTTCCAGTGCCCTTCCAACTGTTCTTCTATGATTCAATAAGAGGGTCCTGCTCGAGCAAGGGGTTGGACTAGATGACCTCCAAGGTCCCTTCCAGCTCTATTTTGATTGATTGATTTAGGAGGGAAAGTGAGGGGCATCGAGGAAGCAGCGAAGGCTACTTTGGGGTTTCCCCCTGAAACGAATGGCCAGCAGGAAAGCGTCAACTAGTCCTTTGAATTATGACCGCAAGCGAGCCCAAAATTTCTCTTGCTTAGCAAGACAGCCGCCCGTTTCGCCCCGTTTTGTGACCTTTTCTTCCTCCTGCAGTCCTTCAGTGAATCATCGCAGTAATCAAATGACTCACGAGGTCATCGTGTGAATCGGGCTTCCCCCGTGGACTTGGCTTGCTGGAAAGTCGCAAAAACGGGATCGCGGGACCCTGGGACGCTGCGACCGTCACAAATGTGCGCCGGTTGCCAAGCGCCTGAATTTTGGTCACGCGACCGCGGGGGATGCTTCGCAGTCGTAAGTGTGAAAAGTGGTCGTTAAGTCCCTGTTTTTCAGTGCCGTTGTGATTTCGAACGGTCGCTAAACAAATGTTGGCAGATTGAGGTATATCGGTGATGTGGGTTAGTCCTGAAGTGCAAATATTCTCGCTGATGTTCCGGCTTTCCAGCCGAACATCCCGGGTTTTGTGGGGGTCCAGGTTGGGAAAGGACAGGGACCCTCTCCTTGGTTCTGATTGTGTTGGGGGGGGTGTCTCCATTCTCCTTCATTTATGCCATCTCTCCTGCCCTGGACAGGATTCGTTAATGTGACCCTTTTGGTCAGAGAAGAGAGACGGGACAGCTGGCCGCTACGGGAAGATGGAGACCCCTTGGGCAAGACCCAAACTTGCCAGTCCAGGTGAGATTACCTTTCGGGGGGGTGTCCCTTGGAATTGGGGTGATCCGGATGAGGAAGGATACACAGGAGGTGGTGGGGAGGGGAGAGCATCTGACAAAAGGCAACCGCACGACTGGGATGGAAGCCCCTCCTGGCTGGATTGCAAATTCTGTTTACCCTCACCTGTCCTCGCCTTACAGCCACGAGTCAGCCTGACATTTTACGTTGTCTACGGGAAGCATGGAGCGGGTTTTGCCCCCTTTTTTTACAACCTCCCTTGCCACCGTTGCTAAGCGAATCCCTGCAGTTATTAAGCTGGCAACCCGGTGGTGAAGTGAATCCAGCGTCCCAGTCGACTTTGTCAGAAAGTCGCGAAACGGGGATTGATCGCCTGATCTCCGGGACGCTGCGACCGTCGTAAATACGAGTCAGCTGCCAAGGGTCCGCGTTTTGGTTTCATGACCATGGGGATGTGCGAAGAGCGGTCCCCAGTTGCGTTTTTTTCCCTGCCGTCCGCCAAACGAACCGTTGAAAGTCGAGGAGTATCAGCATCTCCCCGATCGGTCTTTTGCTCACGGGTTTCTTCCCTGGTCCTTGGCATCCGTGTGCACCCCGGAGCGGAACCATCCCCTCTGACGGACAGCAGAGACCCCTTTCCCTGATGAGAAAAGTCCTGGGAACCCTGGGGGGAGTCTCTTTGGAGTGACTGGCAGGAAAGCCTCCCTGTAGAGCAGGGGTGTCAAACTGCCGGCCCGCGGGCTGGACGTGTCGTGCGGAAGCCCTGCCGCCGTGCCCACCCGATTGCCGGCAATGGCAAAACTCTCCCCGATACGTCACGCGACGTCGTTCGACGACGCGGGTTTGCCATGTCTGCTGTACAGGGAGGAGGGCTGTGCGTCTCGTGTGTGTGTGTGTGTGTGTGTGTGTGTGTCTGCCTGCCTGCGAGCAGCCTTTTGTTCCGGAGGTGGCGGATCCCTCGTTGGGCGCCACGCTGTGCCGCCATTCCCCTTCTCTTCTCCTTGGTAGGGATTGACTTTTAGCTAGTCTTTTTGGAGGAGGGGGCTTCTTACTCAGGCAAACCCTACTTTGTATTCGGACAGACATCCCCAACCCCGATTTGCTTGGGGGAGGGGAGGTAGAGGAGTAAAAGAAGGGGGGGGGATCCTGGCTGCCCGGCAAGAAGTAGGAGACTTCTTACTCCCGGTTGGCCGGGGGCAAGGCTTTTTTTCTCATAGAATGCTCAGAACGGAGTTCCGGCACCTTTTTCTTTTACAAAAAAAGCATTGGCTGGGGGTATCAAAGCCCCGTCTCCTTTCTTTTTGCGGGGGGACCGGTTGGACCTTGGCATCCCAACTTCACGGGGCGGCGGCGGTGGGGGGGGAGGGTAAGGAGGATCCGAACTGTGTGCCCCGTGCCTTGACCGCGCCCCCCCACCCTCCCTCCAGGGGCCAAAGTGAAAGAGGAGCCGGGGGAGGAGTTGCGCATCGGGCGTCCCCGAGACCCGGCCGAGGGAGAGACGTTCTCGCCGTCAGGTAAGGCCCGGGAGCGAAAAGAATGAACCGGCGGAACAGCTTGCCACCAGAAGATGCACTGGGGGGGCGGGGGGCGGGGGACGGGGGATGGGGGTTGTCTTCCAGAAAAGATCAAGATGGCTGTTTCGTCCAGAACGGGGTACGGTTCTCCTGCTGGAACAGGGGGTTGGACTAGAAGACCTCCGAGGTCCCTTCCGCCTGTGTGGTTCTCCTCTTCTGGATAATGTAGGAGGAACCTCGCGGAATCATAGGATCGCAGAGCCGGGAGGGATCTTAGAGGTCATCTAGTCCAAACCCCCTACTCGAGCAAGAGACCCTTCCCCAATGACAGAATCGCAGAGTTGGAAGGCACCTGGGAGGTCATCTAGTCCAACCCCCTGCTCCAGCAGGAGACCCTCACAGAATCGCAGAATGACAAAGAGTTGGAAGGGACCGCAGAGGTCATCTAGTCGAACCCCCTACTCGAGCAAGAGAGCCTTCCCCAATGACAGAATCACAGAGTTAGAAGGCACCTCGGAGGTCATCTAGCCCAGCCCCCTGCCCAAGAGGAGAGAGAATTACAGAAGTGCAGAATAACAAAGTTGGAAGGGACCTCGGAGGTCATCTAGTCCAACCTCCTCCCTTACAGAAACATAGAATAACAGAATGGGAGGGGACTTTAGAGGTCACGTAGTCCAGCCTCATACTCAAGAAAGAGACCCTTCCAGAATGATAGGATAACAGAGCTGGAAGGGACCTTGGAGGTCATCTACTCTAACCCCCTGCTCCAGCAGGAGACCCTCACAGAATTTGCAGAATGGCAAGAGTTGGAAGGGACCTTAGAGGTCATCTAGTCGAACCCCCTCCTCAAGCAAGAGACCCTTCCCCAATTACAGAATTGCACAGTTGGAAGGGACCTCGGAGGTCATCTAGTCCAACCTCCTCCCTGAGCAGGAGAACCGTACAGAAACATAGAATAACAGAATTGGAGGGCACTTCAGAGGTCATCTAGTCAAACCTCATACTCAAGAAAGAGACCCTTCCTGAATCACAGAATGACAGAGCTGGAAGGGTACCTCGGAGGTCATCTAGTCCAACCTCCCCTCTGAGCAGGAGACCCTTGCAGAAACATAGAATAACAGAATTGGGGGGGGGACTTTAGAGGTCATCTAGTCAAACCTCATAGTCAAGAAAGAGACCCTTCCAGAATCATAGAAGGACAGAGCTGGAAGGGACCTCGGAGGTCATCCAGTCCAACCCCCTGCTCAAGCAGCAGACCCTTACAGAATCAGAAGGAAAGAGTTGGAAGGGACCTCGGAGGTCATCCAGTCCAACCCCCTGCTCAAGCAGCAGACCCTTACAGAATCATAGAAGGAAAGAGTTGGAAGGGACCTCGGAGGTCATCCAGTCCAACCCCCTGCTCAAGCAGCAGACCCTTACAGAATCATGGGACAGAGCTGGAAGGGACCTCGGAGGTCATCCAGTCCAACCCCCTGCTCAAGCAGCAGACCCTTACAGAATCATAGAAGGAAAGAGTTGGAAGGGACCTCGGAGGTCATCCAGTCCAACCCCCTGCTCAAGCAGCAGACCCTTACAGAATCATAGAAGGAAAGAGTTGGAAGGGACCTCGGAGGTCATCCAGTCCAACCCCCTGCTCAAGCAGCAGACCCTTACAGAATCATAGAAGGAAAGAGTTGGAAGGGACCTCGGAGGTCATCCAGTCCAACCCCCTGCCCAAGCAGCAGACCCTTACAGAATCATAGGACAGAGCTGGAAGGGACCTGGGAGGTCATCCAGTCCAATCCCCTGCTCAAGTAGCAGACCCTTACAGAATCAGAAGGAAAGAGTTGGAAGGGACCTCGGAGGTCCTCTAGTCCAACCTCCTGCTCGAGCCGGAGACCCTTGCAGAATCCTAGAATAACCGAGCTGGAAGGGACCTCGGACGACATCCAGTCCAACCTCCAGGAGACCCAACACCATTTCGGACCGATGGGGCTGTCCAATCTCTTCTCGCAAGCCGTCTTCCCTGGGGGGGGGGTTTCACGAAAGACACCAGACGGGGACACCCTGACGCTTGCTCCGGGGAAGCGCGCCACCGGCCTCGGGCGGAGAAGCTGCAATCACGCAACCGTGGGTTTTGTTCCAGGGATCCGGCCCGAGCTTGTGATCAAGGAGGAATCGGAGGATCCGTCCTACCGCGCCGGTCTCCGGGAGGAGAGCGACGAGGAAGCCAGCAGCGATTCCTGTGAGTTGGCCGGCCTCGTGGCTGGAGCAGTGGAACCCGGGGTGGGTGGTCTTTTCCCCCTGTGGGACTCCAGTCCCGTTGCCCCCTCCCCTTGGTGACCCACCTTTCTGCCCCCCCCCATCCCCAGCTGACCCCAAGCCTGACGTTATTGTGAAGGTGGAACTGGAGGAGGAGGAGGACGACGAAGCGTTCGACCCGCTTTTGGTGACCCAGCGTGGGGCTTGCGAGTTGCCTTTACTTTGTAAGTCGTTAACAGCTTAAATCCTCGACGTACCGCGTTCCGATCCCAGATCCCTCGGGTAATTCTTCTCTTTTTCTCTGCCAGCCGGCGGCCTGGAGCCGAGTCCCAGCGCACCGCGGGAAAAGCTGAGCCATGAGCCGTGCGGAAAGTGGGTGGAAGCAACTCCTTCCCGGGTCTGCCCCGAGAGGAAGCCCGGTGCAGCTCGGAGGGCGCCAACGAGCTCCCCTGGGGTTCAGGACGCGGCCCCGGCACCCACCTCCGATCCCGGACGATCCCCCAGGGCTGTGGAAAAGCTGACCGGCATCGTCTCTGGCGGGACCGAGGCCTACCGGCGCCCCGAGCGGCCCTTCGGCTGCAGCGTCTGCGGGAAGCGTTTCCTGCACCGAGGCAACCTGGTGACCCACCTGCGGGTCCACACGGGGGAGAGGCCCTTCCCCTGCGCCGAGTGCGGGAAGCGCTTCAGCCAGAAGGGAGACCTGATGCGCCACCGGCGGGTCCACACGGGGGAGAAGCCCTTCGGCTGCTCCATCTGCGGCAAGAGCTTTTGCTCCAAGCAGACTTTCGTCCTGCACCAGCGCATCCACACCGGCGAGAGGCCCTTCTCTTGCCTCGAGTGTGGGAAGCGCTTCAACCACAAGGCCAACTTCCTCACCCACCAGAAGATCCATCGCGGCGAGCGGCCCTTTGTCTGCGGCGATTGTGGCAAGGGCTTCTGCGCCCGGAAGACCTTCCTCCTCCACCAGAAGATCCACGTGGGCGAGCGGCCCTTCGCCTGTGCCGACTGCGGGAAGAGCTTCAGCCGTAACGGGGACCTCACCCGGCACCAGCGTATCCACACCGGCCAGCGGCCCTTCGCCTGCGCCGACTGCGAGAAGAGCTTCAGCCACAACGGCGAGCTGATCAAGCACCGGCGCATCCACACCGGCGAGAAGCCCTTCTCCTGCGCCGAGTGTGGGAAGAGCTTCAACCGCAAGGGCACCCTGGTCACCCACCAGCGCATCCACACCGGGGAGCGGCCCTTCGTCTGCGGCGAGTGCGGCAAGACCTTCAACCTGAAGACCACCCTGATGAAGCACCGGCGCATCCACACCGGCGAGCGGCCTTTCGCCTGCCTGGAGTGCGGGAAGAGCTTCAAGTACAAGGGGAATCTGCGGACCCATCAGCTGACGCACACGGTGGAACGGGTGTATCCGTGCACCGAGTGCGGCCTCGTCTTCAACCAGCGGAAGCAGCTGAAGGGGCACCAGGCAGCTCACGCGGGGGACTGCTTGCCGCCCTGCTACGGGGAGGACGGCAAGGACGGGAACCCCTTCCTCCCCGTGCACCCGCTCCTCTCCTGCTCCCCACTTCCCGTGCCTCTGGAGACCTTGGCCAAGTTCAAGCCAGATTCCGGCTGCAAAGGCCTCGAACTTCAGGAGCCTGACCCTTAAATTTTCTCAAGAAGGGAAGGCAGTGTTTTAGTTTATCATGCGGGACACCATTTTTTGTGGCGAACGAGGGCAGCAACCTACCCTGTCCGGCAGCCGGAGAGAGGGCTGGCAGCGAAGGACGCTGGGATGGTGGATGTGTACGGGCATAGTGTCCAGCTCAGGGTGGACGTTCTCCAAATTCTTAGCTTAGCAAACCGTCCACTTCCTAGGTCAGAGGTTCCTCACCACCCCCACCCCCACCCAAATCTTTTGGGCACCGGGGACTGGTTCCACGGAGGGAGGTTTTCCCGTCGACCGTAAGGTGCGCGGTTTTCGTGTGCTCGCCCGCATCCCACGGAGGGGGCTTTCCTGGTTTGCGTGGACCGCTTGCTGGCATGCCGCGGCCCGGTTCCAGTTGGCGGACCCTACAAGGAGGAGGAAGGCTCCGAGGCCGTGAGAGTAACGTGGCTCAGTAGGAGCAACCTCAAAGGAAGGTAGTAAAGGAGGAAGTAGTTATTTCGGAAACCGGGACCGGCCGTTCCCCCCTCCGGGCTGCAACTGGCAGGCTAGCCAAAGTCAATAAAGGGCCAATAAAGTTCCAGAAGAAATGGCTGACGTTGGTCTTTTGGGGGGAGGGCGAGGAGGAGGAGGAGGAGGAGGAGGAGGTGATGGCTCCACTGGTGGGGGGAGGGAGACTCTGCTGACCGGGATGGGCAGAAGCCGACATTACATCTGGAAAGAGGAAGGACCCATCTGAAAAGGGCTGGGCTACTCAAAGTAGGCCCAAACCTTCAAAGCTTGGCAGGCCTGGCTGAGGGAGGGGGGAGTGGAAACACGCCATGGGAGGGGTGGGCTGACTGACTGACTGATTGATTGCCTGCCTGATTGATTGATTAACTGGCTGGCTGGCTGGCTGATTGATTGTTTGACTGTGATTGATTAACTGACTGACTGGCTGATTGATTGATTGATTGTTTAACTGGCTGGCTGGCTGATTGGTTGTTTGACTGTGATTGACTGACTGACTGGCTGGCTAATTGGCTGACTGACTGGCTGATTGACTGATTGATTGATTAACTGGCTGGCTGGCTGATTAATTTATTGACTGACACTGATTAACTGATTGATTGATTAATGGGCTGGCTGATTGATTGATTGATTGACTGATTAATTGATTAACTGAATGACTGAATGGCTGATTGATTAATTGATTGATTAATTGATTGATTAATTGATTAATTATTAATTAACTGACTGAATGACATTGATTGATTAACTGACTAGGTGATTGACTGATTAATTGGCTGGCTGGCTGATTGACTGATTGATTAACTGGCCGGCTGGCTGATTGATTGACTGACACTGATTAACTGATTGATTGATTAACGGGCTGGCTGATTGATTGATTGATTGATTGATTAACTGAATGGCTGGCTGGCTGGCTGATTGATTGATTGATTACTTATTTATTTATTTATTTATTTATTTATTTTTGGGACTTTTATGCCGTCCTATCTCCCGAAGGACTCAGGGCGGCTAACAACAATAAAAGACAACGATACAAAAGTTCAAAAGAATTAAATTAACAGCCCCAATAAAATACATTACAATTGAAGTTAAAAATTAAAAAACATTTTAAAATCCCTGTCGCCAGTCCAGGTCAGCCTGATGGAAAAGAAGTGTTTTAAGTGTTTTAATTGATTGATTAACTGACTGAATGACATTGATTGATTGATTGATTCATTAACTGACTAGGTGATTGACTGATTGGCTGGCTGGCTGATTAATTGATTGAATGAATGACTGTGATTAACTGATTGATTAACTGGCTGGCTAATTAATTGATTGACTGAATGACTGTGATTAACTGATTGATTAACTGGCTGGCTGATTAATTGATTGAATGACACTGATTAACTGATTAACGGGCTGGCTGATTAACTGATTGAATGACACTGATTAATTGATTAACTGAATGACTGATTAAATGGCTGGCTGATTAATTGATTGATTAGCTGACTGAATGACATTGATTGCCTGATTGATTAACTGTCTGATTGACTGACTGACTGATCGATTAATTGGCTGGCTGGCTGATTAATTGATTAACTGAATGACTGTGATATACTGATTGGTTGATTAAATGGCTGGCTGATTAATTGATTAACTGAATGACTCATTGATTGATTAACTGACCGAATGACTGATTGCCTGATTGATTGATGATTGATTGATTGATTGATTAACTGACTGGCTGGCTGGATGACATTGATTGATTAGCTGATTGGCTGGCTGGCTGGTTGGCTTGTGGATTAATTGACACGAGGTCAGGGCTCCCTCCTGGGGGGGGGGAAATGCCTTCTGTGTTTATGTGAAAAGCTGAACATCTGTCTGTCACTCAAGCTGTCTTTGATGCCAGCCCCCCTCCCTTCACCCCTCCCCTTTGCCCCCCCCCAGGCCTGGGCCTGTTTGAAGGGGGGGCTGCCAAAGCAGAAAGAAAAATTATTTAATGAAAAGAAGGGCCAGGGGTGACACGACAGCAACCTTACAATATTGGGGGGGCTGCCCCAAAGAAGGGGGTGGGGGGGGTTCCCACCTTTTCTCCAAAGCCCCCCCGAAGGCCAGACGAGAAGCAACGGATGGAAACGGATCAAGGAGAGAAGCAACCGGGAACGAAGGAGGAACTTCCGAACGGGGAGGGCAATTCACCAGTGGAACTGCTCGCCACCGGAAGTTGGGGGGGTCAGGGGCTCCACCGCTGGAGGTTTCGAAGAAGAGACTGGGAGAGCCAACTTGTCTGAAACGGTATAGGGTCTCCTGCCTGAGCAGGGGGTTGGACTAGAAGACCTCCGGGGTCCCTTCCAACTCTGCCATTCTATGTAAGGCTTTCCTGCTCGAGCAGGGGGTCAGACTGGATGACCTCGGAGGTCCCTTCCAGCTCTGTCCTCCTATGATTCTGTAAGGGTCTGCTGCTTGAGCAGGGGGTTGGATTGGATGACCTCCGAGGTCCCTTCCAGCACTGTCCTCCTATGATTCTGTAAGGGTCTGCTGCTTGAGCAGGGGGTTGGATTGGATGACCTCCGAGGTCCCTTCCCGCTCTGTCCTTCTATGATTCTGTAAGGGTCTGCTGCTTGAGCAGGGGGTTGGACTGGATGACCTCCGGGGTCCCTTCCAGCTCTGTCCTTCTATGATTCTGTAAGGGTCTGCTGCTTGAGCAGGGGGTTGGACTGGATGACCACCGGGGTCCCTTCCAGCTCTGTCCTTCTATGATTCTGTAAGGGTCTGCTGCTTGAGCAGGGGGTCGGACTGGATGACCTCTGAGGTCCCTTCCAGCTCTGTCCTTCTATGATTCTGTAAGGGTCTGCTGCTTGAGCAGGGGGTTGGACTGGATGACCTCTGAGGTCCCTTCCAACTCTGTCCTCCTATGAGTCTGTAAGGGTCTGCTGCTTGAGCAGGGGGTTGGATTGGATGACCTCCGAGGTCCCTTCCAGCTCTGTCCTTCTATGATAAGGTAAGGGTCTGCTGCTCGAGCAGGGGGTTGGACTGGATGACCTCCGAGGTCCCTTCCAACTCTGTCCTTCTATGATTCTGTAAGGGTCTGCTGCTTGAGCAGGGGGTTGGACTGGATGACCTCCGAGGTCCCTTCCCGCTCTGTCCTTCTATGATAAGGTAAGGGTCTGCTGCTTGAGCAGGGGGTGGGACTGGATGACCACCGGGGTCCCTTCCAGCTCTGTCCTCCTATGATTCTGTAAGGGCCTGCTGCTTGAGCAGGGGGTTGGACTGGATGACCTCCGAGGTCCCTTCCAGCTCTGTCCTTCTATGATTCTGTAAGGGTCTGCTGCTTGTGCAGGGGGTTGGACTGGATGACCTCTGAGGTCCCTTCCAACTCTGTTCTATGATTCTGTAAGGGTCTGCTGCTTGAGCAGGGGGTTGGACTGGATGACCTCCGAGGTCCCTTCCAGCTCTGTCCTTCTATGATTCTGTAAGGGTCTGCTGCTCGAGCAGGGGGTCGGACTGGATGACCTCCGAGGTCCCTTCCAACTCTTTCCTTTTATGATTCTGTAAGGGTCTGCTGCTTGAGCAGGGGGTTGGATTGGATGACCGCCAGGGTCCCTTCCAACTCTTGCCATTCTCTGTAAAGGTTTCCTGCTCGAGCAGGGGGCCAGACTGGATGACCGCCAGGGTCCCTTCCAACTCTTGTCATTCTCTGTCATTCACATGGCACCAGCGAACCTCAGTCAGGATTTCTCAGGTAAGGGGGGAGGAGGAGGAGGAGGAGGAGGAGGAGGGGAGGAAATGAGGAAAAACAGGAAAAGAGAAGAGGAAGCGGAGGACGGAATGCAGGAAAAAAGGAAGAGGGAAGGACAAGGAAGAGGGAGGAGGAGGGGAAAGTCGAGGGAGGAGAGCGAGAAGGGGGAGAAAAAAGCAGGAGGAGGAGACGGGAAGGGTGAGAGGAGGAGTAAGAGGAGGAGGAAAAGCAGAAGGAGAAAGAGACTCTCTTAACAAATCGCCGCCAAAAAAAGCCACCAGGCACGCGGCTGTCCCACTTTACGCCAGCCCTGACTTACAGCGGTAACGGGCAGCCTCCATCCCAGCCGTTAAGGTGGCGCGGGGTGTGTGGTAGGACTGTCGGTAAGTGAGCTTGTCGGCTGACCTCACGCAACCGCGGGACGTCAAGTTCAACCCTTTTAAAGCCAAGAGCTTCGCCGACATTCGGCCCCCAAAGTGCACCCTGGTCTTCCTTGGATGGTGGTTTAATGGTGGCCAAAGAAGGCTGGTCCTTTAGGAGGGGCTTCTACACACACACCCACCCCCCTGGGATAGCTCCCGGACCTGGAAACCCCCAGTGGCGGCACCCAGGAACGTGCCAACACGCAACTCCTGCCGTGGCACCCAAGAACATGCCAACGCACGGCGTCGGGACGGGCATCAACCACGAGACCAGAGACCACGTTCGGCTCCACGCCGGGCTTTTATTGGGAAGAAGCCGGGCAGTGCCAGCCCGTTCCCATCCCACGTGTCTGCCGAGGTCCTCGTTTGACATCTGCAAGCAGGAGGACAGAAGAACCGAAGCTGCAGGAGGTCTTCCCGGTCATCATCCGTGGTGGCGACAGGACTTGAGTTTTCCTCATCCAGCCCGTAGGAGTTCCGGAAGGAAAAAACGGCGAGGAAGACTCGAGGGTCTTCAGAAATCGAGGCCGAGAAGCTTCCTTCAGTTCCTCCACTGGAAGGTCACCTCCAACTGGGCTTCCCTGGCCAAAGTGACAATTTTGGACAGGCCCACGGCGACTTTGGCCGCCTGGTCCAAGTCGTCGCAGGCCAAAATCTCCAGCTGGCTCTCGGCGATCAAAACCTTGGCCTCCTCCACTTGAGTGCCCTGCAACCGGACCACCACCGGGACCTTCAGGTCCAGCTCAGTGGCCGCCAGGACGATTCCTCGGGCGATGGTGTCGCAGTGCATGATGCCTCCAAAGATGTTGACCAGGATCGCCTGGACCTTCTGGTCCGACGTGATCAGCTTGAAGGCCTCTTTCACCTGCTCCGCCGTAGCGCTTCCGCCGACGTCCAGGAAGTTGGCCGGGGCTCCGCCGTGGAGCTTGATGATGTCCATGGTAGCCATGGCCAGGCCCGCCCCGTTGACCAGACAACCGATGTTGCCGTCCAAAGCGATGTAGTTGAGTTCCGCGTCGGCCGCCCCCCGCTCCTTCTCGTCCATCTGGGTCCAGTCCTGCAGCGCGAAGAGCGTCTTCTGACGGAAGGCCGCGTTGTCGTCGAAGTTGATCTTGGCGTCCATGCACATGACCGCGCCCGTAGAGTCCTCCACCAGCGGGTTGATCTCCACCATCAGCGCGTCGTACTTGATGAACAGGTGGTACAGCTTGACCATGTTCTCGGCGGCGGCACAGGCCGCCCGGGTGGGAAATCCCATGTTCCGGGCCAGCTGAAGGGCCTGGTCTTCCCGGATGCCCTCCACGATGTTCACGGGCTCCTTCAAGATGGCCGCCGGGTCCTCGGTGGCCACCTCTTCGATGTTGACCCCGCCTTGGGAGCTGCCGATCAGCACCGGCCCCTGGTAGGCCTGCTCCATGGCAATGGCGAAGTAGTACTCCTTCCGCAGGTATCGGCGCTCGCACACGAGGACCCGGCTGCAGAGCTGACCCTTCTCGCCCGTCTGCTTGGTGAAGAGCTTCTTGCCGATCATCTGGGCGGCCACCTCCTTGGCCTCCTCCGGCGAGCCCACCATCTGCACGCCCCCTTTCAGCCCGCCTTCAAAGGTCCCTTTGCCCCGCCCCCCGGCCAGAACCTGGGCCTTGACCACCAGGTCCTCGGTCCCGATCTTCTCGGCGGCTTCGAAGGCCTCCTCAGGGTTGGCCGCCACCAGGGCCTTCGGCACGGAGACACCGGCCTCCTTCAGCAGCCGCATGCTCAGGTATTCGTGGAGGGAGAGACGCCTTCGCGGCGGTGCCGAGAGGCCCGGGCGAGCGGCGCCGCCTAGTCCATTTCTTTTGCCCACCGGTCGTACAACTCTCGCCACCCAGTGACCAAACATGGAGGAGGCGCCGCGGTCCCCTTGGTCTTCTCCGGAAGTCTTCAACTGCTTTTCTGGATAGAAGCAGAAACTGCCTCCCAGAATTCTCTTCTCCAACTGTCCCTGGGCGGCCTGCGATTGGTCAGATCCAGGGTTCCAGGTCAGCCTCTCCACGCCCATCTGCTCTCTCACAAGGACCCCTCCCCCCAAAGGCCATCCAGACTGTCCTCTTTCAGCTGTCCTGCTTCTCTTTACCCATAGGGCCGGTCCGCAAGTTACAACCGGTTCGTTTAGCGACCGTTCATAGTTAACCTGGGCTTTACGACCGTCGAGGCGTTCCCTGCGGTCACGGGATCAGAATTTGGACGCTCGGCCCCTGACTCGTATTTACGACCGTTGCAGTGTCCCGGGTGGGGGAACGTGATCCCCTTTGAGGACCAGCAACTTGAACCACACCCGTGTGACTGACTGAACAAACGACGGGGATTCGCTTAAGGACGTGGCAAGGAAGGCTTGTGAAATGGGGCCTTCAACTCATGGAACAAAGGTCTCATTTTGCGACACTTGGCAAAGGTCATCTAGTATAGGCCCCTGTTCAAACAAGAGACCTTACAGAATAAAAAAATAATAGAATTTGGAGGTCATCTAGTCCAACCCCCTGCTCAAGCAGGAGCCCCTTACAGAATGACAGAGTCAGAAGGGACCCTGGAGGTCATCTAGTCTAGCCCCCTGCTCAAGTAAGAGACTTTACAGAATGACAGTTGGAAGGGACCTCGGAGGTCATCTAGTCCAACCCCCTGCTCAAGCAGGAGACCCTTACCGAATCACAGAATGACAAAGTGGGAAGGACCTTGAAGGTCATCTAATCTAGCCCCCTGCTCAAGCAAGAGACTTTAGAGAATGAAAGAGTCGGAAGGGACCCTGGAGGTCATCTAGTCTAGCCCCCTGCTCAAGCAGGAGACCCTTACAGAATGACAGTTGTAAGGGACCTCAGAGGTCATCTCGTCCAACCCCCTGCTCAAGCAGGAGCACCTTACAGAATGACAGAGTCGGAAGGGACCCTGGAGGTCATCTAGTCTAGCCCCCTGCTCAAGTAACAGACTTTACAGAATGACAGTTGGAAGGGACCTCGGAGGTCATCTAGTCCAACCCCCTGCTCACGCAGGAGACCCTTACAGAATGACAGTTGTAAGGGACCCTGGAGGTCATCTAGCCGCCACCTCAAGCAAGAGACTTCAGAGAATGAAAGAGTTGGAAGGGACCTCGGAGGTCATCTAGTCCAACTCCCTGCTCAAGGAGGAGACCCTTACAGAATCACAGAATGACAAAGTGGGAAGGACCTTGAAGGTCATCTAATCTAGCGCCCTGCTCAAGCAAGAGGCTTTACAGAATGACAGTCGGAAGGGACCTTGGAGGTCATCTAGTCCAACCCCCTGCTCATCAGGAGACCCTTACAGAATGACAGACTCGAAAGGGACCCTGGAGGTCTTCTAGTCCAACCCCCTGCTCAAGCAGGAGACCCTTACAGAATGACAGAGCCGGAAGGGACCCTGGAGGTCATCTAGTCTAGCCCCCTGCTCAAGTAAGAGACTTTAGAGAATGCCAGTTGGAAGGGACCTCGGAGGTCATCTAGTCCAACCCCCTGCTCAAGCAGGAGACCCTTACAGAATGACAGACTCGAAAGGGACCCTGGAGGTCATCTAGTCCAAC
This sequence comes from Vipera berus, assembly GCF_964194415.1. Classification (NCBI taxonomy): domain Eukaryota; kingdom Metazoa; phylum Chordata; class Lepidosauria; order Squamata; family Viperidae; genus Vipera; species Vipera berus. The sequence goes on along the minus strand of NC_138205.1, from coordinate 133,405,674 downwards.
CCCCTGCTGAAGCAGGAGCCCCTTACAGAATAACAGAATCAGAAGGGACCTGGAGGTCATCTAGTCTAGTCCCCTGCTCAAGCAAGAGACCCTTACAGAATGACAGTTGTAAGGGACCTCGGAGGTCATCTAGTCCAACCCCCTGCTCAAGCAGGAGACCCTTACAGAATGACAGTTGTAAGGGACCTCAGAGGTCATCTAGTCCAACCCCTTGCTCAAGCAGGAGACGCTTACAGAATCACAGAATGACAAAGTGGGAAGGATCTTGAAGGTCATCTAATCTAGCGCCCTGCTCAAGCAAGAGGCTTTACAGAATGACAGTTGGAAGGGACCTCGGAGGTCATCTAGTCCAACCCCCTGCTCAAGCAGGAGACCCTTACAGAATCAAAGAATGACAAAGTGGGAAGGTACCTTGGAGATCATCTAGTCTAGCCCCCTGCTCAAGTAACAGACTTTACAGAATGACAGTTGGAAGGGACCTCAGAGGTCATCTAGTCCAACCCCCTGCTCAAGCAGGAGACCCTTACAGAATCAGAGAATGGCAAAGTGGGAAGGGAACTTGGAGGTCATCTAGTCTAACCACCACCTCAAGCAAGAGACTTTAGAGAATGAAAGAGTTGGAAGGGACCTCGGAGGTCTTCTAGTCCAACCCCCTGCTCAAGGAGGAGACCCTTACAGAATGACAGAGTCGGAAGGGACCCTGGAGGTCATCTAGTCTAGCCCCCTGCTCAAGTAAGAGACTTTACAGAATGACAGTTGGAAGGGACCTCGGAGGTCATCTAGTCCAACCCCCTGCTCAAGGAGGAGACCCTTACAGAATGACAGAGTCAGAAGGGACCCTGGAGGTCATCTAGTCCAACCCCCCCGCTCAAGCAGGAGTCCCTAGAACATTTCAGACAAAATGTCTGAACTCATGGGGTCCACAACATGCCCCCCTTCTCCTGATCAGCTGAGATGGCCTGATGTGGTGATGTGAGTGTCCGTACATTTATTCCCCAGGGGCCGTTACAGCAAGTCCTTGACTTACGTCGCAACTGAGTCCCAAAATTCCCATTGTCAAGTTAAGACCTTTCTTAAGTAACTTTTGCCCCATTTTATACGACTTTTCCTTGCCACGGTTGCGAAGGGAACCCCTGCAGTTGTTAAGTGGGTCACGCCGTTGGTTAGGTGGCTCTGGCTTCCCCATTGCTTGTCAGTCGGTCGCCAAAGGAGATGACGTGATCACTTGGTCATAAATACGAGTCAGTTGCCAAGCCTCTGAATTTGGATCATGGGAACATGGGGATGCTGCAACGGTCATTACGTGCGAAACAAGGGGTCCATAAGTCCCGTTCTCCAGGGCCGTCCTAAGTTCAAATGGTCACTGAATGAATCGTACTAAGTCGGGGAATTCCTGCTAACTTTCCCGTAATAAACACAGCAAAATAGAAACAGCTTTTCTGACGGAAATCGGTGTCTTTTTCTTGGGAATCTTTCACGGGTTCAGCAAATGGGAAGCTGGAGGAAGCAGGACCTCCATCCTTGTGGGGGTGGGGGTGGTCTTCCCTGGGGGGATCCAAGGAGGCGGGGCTGAGGTGGGTGAGGTCACAGAACCTCTGGCTTCAGCCAATGGGAAGCCAGCAGGAAGCAGAGTGCTGGTTTTTTTTTTCAAACCATCAACGGCCGGTTGGAAGGTTTTGATCTGGATGGCTCTCAACCTGGCTGAAGGCATCTAGCCAACTTCATGTTCTGGCCACAGGTGCTCAGAGGAGCCCAAAGGATATGGACCAAGCTCTTCTGGACGGGTCGGGGCACCAGAGTCCCCACGTGGGGCGCCAGCCGGTGGTTTACCACGACGTCTCTCGTCCAGCAGCTGCAGCGTCAGCGTCTCCGCCACCTCTCCATCCATGAATACCTGAGCATGAAGCTGCTGAAGGAGGCTGGTGTCTCCGTCCCATACGGTTTGGTGGCGAGGAGCCCCGAGGAAGCCTACAAGGTGGCTCGGAAGATCGGCACCAATGACCTGGTGGTGAAGGCCCAGGTGGTAGCCGGGGGCCGGGAAAAGGGGGTCTTCGAAGGCGGGCTGAAAGGTGGCGTGCAGATTGTGTGTTCTCCGGAGGAGGCCAAGGAGGTGGCTGCCCAGATGATCGGCAAGAAACTTGTCACCAAGCAGACGGGCGAAAAAGGGCGGATCTGCAACCAGGTTCTGGTCTGCGAGCGCCGATACCTGCGGAAGGAGTACTACTTTGCCATCACCATGGAGAGGGACTTCCAGGGTCCGGTGATCATCGCCAGTTCTCAGGGCGGTCTCCGGATCGAAGACGTGGTGGCCGAGAAGCCGGAGTCCATCCTGAAGGAGCCGGTGGATATCATGGCAGGCCTGCAACTCAGCCAAGCTGTCCCGCTGGCCAAGAAAATGGGCTTCCCGTCGGAGCTGGTGAAAGAGGCGGCGGACAACATGATCAAACTCTACAACTTCTTCATCAATTACGACGCTGTCATGGTGGAGATCAACCCGCTGGTGGAGGACTCTACGGGGAGGGTGATGTGCATGGACGCCAAGATCATCTTCGACAGCAACTCGGCCTTCCGCCAGCAGAAGGTCTTTGAGCTTCAGGACTGGACCCAGATGGACGAGAAGGAGCGGGAGGCGGCCAACGCGGACCTCAACTACATTGCTTTGGACGGCAACATTGGTTGTCTCGTCAATGGGGCAGGCTTGGCTATGGCCACCATGGACATCATCAAGCTCCACGGAGGCGCCCCGGCCAACTACCTCAGCGTGGGTGGCGGGGCCACGGTGGAGCAAGTCACCGAGGCCTTCAAGCTGATCACCTCCAACGAGAAGGTCCAGGCGATCCTAGTCAACATCTTCGGGGGGCTCATGCGCTGCGACGTCATCGCGCATGGGATCATCATGTCCGCCGAGGACCTGGAGCTCAAAATCCCCATCGTGGTGCGACTGCAAGGGACCCGGGTGGCCGACGCCAAAATCCTGATCGCCGAGAGCGGCTTGAAGATCCTGGCCTGCGACGATTTGGACCGGGCCGCCAAGATGGCCGTCAAGCTCTCCGAGATCATGACTTTGGCCAAAGAGGTGGACCTGGACGTGAAGTTTCACATGCCCCCCTGATTTGGCGTCGCCGCTGCGCCATTCCGGAACTCCCTCCCTCCCTGAGCACAGCTTTCTCCTCCTTCCTCCATCGTATTTAGTGTGCGGGAGAGCTTAGGTTGCTTCTGCGCTCCGTTTCAACATGGCTCCGCTGCGCAAATATTCCCACGGTTATTGCCCTTATTGACCCCTGTGGTCTTGCGAATTCTTGCCAGAGAAACCTGGAATGTGAGAATACTTGTCCTGCTAATAAAATCTGATTTTAAAGGAAGTTTGTCTCTCTGACTCTGTGTGTGTGTGTATATATGTGTGTGTGTGTGTGTGTGTGTGTGTGTGTGTGTGTCGGGGTTGGAGGGGAGGGGTCCTTCCTTGCTCTGCTGAGGGACAAGTGCGGGAGGGGCTGTGCTGGAGGTCCTGGACTGCACTGCAGGACTCATTCCTGATGGCTTTGGGACAGTTTTTTCTTTCTTCTTTTTTCTTTCTTTCTTTCTTTCTTTCTTTCTTTCTTTCTTTCTTTCTTTCTTTCTTTCTTTCTTTCTTTCTTTCTTTCTTTCTTTCTTTCTAACTTTCTTTCCTTCTCTCTCCATATTCTCTCTCTGCATCTCTCTCTCCTTCGCTCACCTTTCCATCTCTCTCTCCATCTCTCTGCCTCTCTCCATCTTTCTCTCTCTGTGTCTGTATTTTTCTCTCTATCTCTCTCCATTCTCTCCATCTCTCCCCATCTCTCTCTCTCTCTGCGTCTCTTTCTCCTTCTCTCCATCTTTCCCTCTCTCCATCTCTCTCCATCTTTCTCTCTCCATCTCTCTGCATCTCTTCATATCTCTCTGCATCTCTCTCCTCCATCTTTCCATCTCTCCATCTCTCTCTCCATCTCTCCATCTTTCTCTCTCTCTCTGCACTTTTCTCTCTGCCTCTCTCTCTGCATTTCTCTTTCTCCTTCTCTCATCTTTCCATATCTCTCCATCTTTCTCTCTGCATTTTTCTCTCTCCATCTCTCTTCATCTCTCTCTCTCTCTCTGCATCTCTTTCTCCTCTCCATCTTTCCATCTCTCCATCTTTCTGCATCTCTTCATATATCTCTGCATCTCTCTCCTCTCATATTTCCATCTCTCTCTCCATCTCTCTCCATCTTTCTCTCTCCATCTCTCTGCATCTCTTCATATCTCTCTGCATCTCTCTCCTCCATCTTTCCATCTCTCCATCTCTCTCTCCATCTCTCCATCTTTCTCTCTCTGCACTTTTCTCTCCGTCTCTCTCTCTGCATCTCTCTTTCTCCTCTCATCTTTCCCTCTCTCTCCATCTTTCTCTCTGCACTATTCTCTCTCTTCATCTCTGCATCTCTCTCCTTTTCTCATCTTTCCATCTCTCTCTGCATCTCTCTCCATCTTTCTCTCTCTGTGCATTTTTCTCTCCATCTCTCTCTCTGCATCTCTTTCTCCTCTCATCTCTCCATCTCTCCATCTCTCTTTGCATCTTTCTCTCTGCACTTTTCTCTCTCTGCATCTCTCTGCATCTCTCTCTCTCCATTTCCTTTTCTCCTTCTCTCATCTTTCCATATCTCTCCATCTTTCTCTCTCTGCATTTTTCTCTCTCCATCTCTGCATATCTTATCTCTCTGCATCTCTTTCTCCTTCTCTCCATCTTTCCATCTCTCCACCTCTCTCCATCTTTCTCTCTCATCTCTGCATCTCTCTCCTCTCATCTTTCCATCTTTCCATCTCTCTCTGCATCTCTCTCCATCTTTCTCTCTCTCTGTGCATTTTTCTCTCCATCTCTCTCTGCATCTCTTTCTCCTCTCATCTTTCCATCTCTCCATCTCTCTTTGCATCTTTCTCTCTGCACTTTTCTCTCTCTGCATCTCTCTCTGCATTTTTCTCTCTCCATCTCTCTCCATCTCTTCATATCTCTGCATCTCTTTCTCCTTCTCTCCATCTTTCCATCTCTCCACCTCTCTCCATCTTTCCCTCTCTCTCTGCATCTCTCTTTCTCCTTCTCTCATCTTTCCATCTCTCTCTCCATCTTTCTCTCTGCACTATTCTCTCTCTTCATCTCTCTCCTTCTCTCATCTTTCCATCTCTCCACCTCTCCATCTTTCTCTCTCTCTCTCTGCATTTTTCTCTCCGTCTCTCTCTGCATCTCTCTTTCTCCTTCTCTCATCTTTCCATCTCTCTCTCCATCTTTCTCTCTGCACTATTCTCTCTCTTCATCTCTCTCCTTCTCTCATCTTTCCATCTCTCCATCTCTCCATCTTTCTCTCTCTGCATTTTTCTCTCCGTCTCTCTGCATCTCTCTTTCTCCTTCTCTCATCTTTCCATCTCTCTCTCCATCTTTCTCTCTGCACTATTCTCTCTCTTCATCTCTCTCCTTCTCTCATCTTTCCATCTCTCCACCTCTCCATCTTTCTCTCTCTCCATCTCTGCATCTCTCTCCTCTCATCTTTCCATCTCTCTCCATCTCTCCATCTTTCTCTTTCTGCACTTTTCTCTCTCTGCATCTCTCTCTGCATTTCTCTTTCTCCTTCTCTCATCTTTCCATATCTCTCCATCTTTCTCTCTCTCTGCATTTTTCTCTCTCCATCTCTCTGCATCTCTTCATCTCTCTCTGCATCTCTTTCTCCTTCTCTCCATCTTTCCATCTCTCCACCTCTCTCCATCTTTCTCTCTCTCTCTGCATCTCTCTTCTCTCATCTTTCCATCTCTCTCTGCATCTCTCTCCATCTTTCTCTCTCTCTCTGCATTTCTCTTTCTCCTTCTCTCACCTTTCCACCTCTCTCCATCTCTGCCTCTCTCTTTCTTTCTCCCTCTGCATTTTTCATCTCTCTCTCCATCTCTCTCCATCTATCCATCTCTCCATCTCTCTCTCTCTGCATCTCTCTCTCTCTCTCTCTCTTCTAGTCCAGCCCCCTGAGATCCTATAACATCCAGGTCAAAATCGCTGTCGAATCTCTTCCTGAAAACCTCCAGCAATGGAGCACCCGCAACCTCTGGTGGCAAGGTGTTCCACTGGCTAATTGTCCTCCCTGTTAGGAACTTTTTCCTTAATTCCAGGTTGCTTCTCTCCTGCTACAGTATGTTCCCCCTCACGCCCCCGTTTCTTCTTTTCTCTAGATTGGCCAAACTCACCATCCTTTATAATAATAATAATAATAATATAAAGTTGGAAGGGACCTTGGAGGTCATCTAGTCCAACCCCCTGCTCAGGCAGGAAACCCTAGACCATTTCAGACAAATGGCTGTCCAGTCTCTTCTTAAAAACTTCCAGTGTTGGAGCATTCACCACCTCTGGAGGCAGGTTGTTCCACTGGTTAGTTGTTCTAACTGTCAGGAAGTTTCTCCTTAGTTCTAGGTTGCTTCTCTCCTTGACGAGTTTCCATCCGTTGCTTCTTGTCCTGCTTTCAGGTGCTTTGGAGAATAGCTTGACTCCCTCTTCTTTGGGGCAGCCCCTGAGATATTGGAACACTGCTATCATGTCACCCCTCACCCTTCTCTTCGTTAAACTACACATACCCAATTCCAGCAACCGTTCCCTATATGTTTTGGCCTCCAGTCCCCCAATCATCTTTGTTGCTCTTCTCTGTACCCTTTCTAGATGTCTCGACATCTTTTTTACATCGTGGTGACCAAAACTGGATGCAGTATTCCAGGTGTGGCCTTACCAAAGCATTGTAAAGTGGTATTAACACTTCACATGATCTTGATTCTGTCCCTCTGTTAATGCAGCCTAGCACTGTGTTGGCTTTTTTGGCAGCTGCAGCACACTGCTGGCTCATATTGAAGTGATTGTCTACTAGGACTCCGAGATCCCTCTCACAGTTATGTTTTAGCATAGGTTGCTGTAACAAAATCATGATGATGTTATAACTGCTCCTTCCGACGTGATCTAAAAACTTAATTTATTCGAACAAGCCGGCCTGGTTTGATGGGTTTGGGGGTTTTCATTATAGATTTTAACTAATTTATTGTATCGGGCACAATTGTTTAATTTGTTTTTAATGTTTGTATCTTGTATTTTTGGCATTTATTGCCCTCTACACCGCCCTGAGTCCTTCGGGAGAAGGGCGGTATATAAATCAAATAAATAGAAATAGAAATATATATTTCAAGGACTTTGTATCTACTACACACACACACACACACACACACACACAGATGCAAAACCAGCCGTTATGCACACATGCACCCACACAGGGAAAAAAAACCAGTGGCTCAATAAGCTGCTTTATTTAAAAATGGAAGAAGAACCGTTACACAACTTTGGACAAACTGGAAAATGCTCCCAGAACCGTTACAGAACTTTTGGCAAATTGAAAAATGCAACGAGAACCGTGACAGAACTTTTGGCAAATTGAAAAATGCAACGAGAACCGTTACAGAACTTTTGGCAAATTGAAAAATGCAACGAGAACCGTTACAGAACTTTTGGCAAATTGAAAAATGCTCTGAGAACCGTTACAGAACTTTTGGCAAATTGAAAAATGCAACGAGAACCATTACAGAACTTTTGGCAAATTGAAAAATGCACCGAGAACCATTACAGAACTTTTGGCAAACTGCAGAAATGCAGCGAGAACCATTATACAACTTTTGGCAAATTGAAAAATGCGCCGAGAACCTTTAGACAACTTTGGGCAAATTGCAAAAGTGCACCGGGAACCGTTGATACGACTTTGGGCAAATTGCAAAATGCGGGGAGAACTCTTCGGTAATTTGGGCCGACGCCTCTTAAAAACCGTACCAGCAACTTCGGAGCAACTAACTCTGGTCCCCTGTGGACCAACTGGTTAGGGTGGGGGTGGCGGGGTGGGGGGGTGGGAAAGAAGGGTCTCACCCCAGGATTGCGGCTGAACGGGGAGGGGGCAATTGGAGTCCCGTAGGGGAGGCCAACTGCCCAACGCGCAACGTCGGCAACTAGGAAACCCGTTGTGGGGGACGGGATGGAGCCGCCAAATAGGTCCCCTTCGTCTGAGCCGAGCCCGTCCCAGTTTGGGGGGTAGGGATGAAGGGGACCCCGAGACAGCCCCCTCCCCTCCCCTCAGCCCAGACCTCCCCCCCCACTTCCTGGTCCTATTCCCCCGCAACGTAGATTAACTTGTGCTTCTCCAGAGCCGCGATGTCGTGTTCCAGCTGTTTCATCTCCGTCTCCAGCTTCTCTTTCCGCAGCCGCTGCGGGATGGTGGTGATCTCCACGGAGAGGCTCTGGAAGTCCTTGTTGATCTCCTCCCAGTTGTCCTTCAGACCCTGCAGAGGGGAGAGAGAGAGAGGGAGGGGGAGAGAGGGAGGGGGAGGGAGGGAGAGAAAGGGAGGGAAGAAGGGGGAGAGAGGGAGGGGAGAGGGAGAGAAAGGGAGGGAGGGAGGAAAGAGGAGAGAGGGAGGGGAGGAAGGGAGAGAGAGGAGAGAGAGCGAGAAAGGGAGGGAGGGAGGGGGAGAGAGGGGGAGGGAGGGAGGGAGAGAGAGCAAGAGAGAAGAGGGAGGGAGGAGACGGAGCAAGAGAGGAAGGGAGGAAAGGGGAGGGAGGGGGAGGGAGGGAGAGAAAAGAGAGATGGAGGGGGAGGGAGGGAGAGAAAAGAAAGACAGAGAGAGGAGGGAGGGAGGAGGAGAGCAAGAGAGAAAGGGAGGGAGGGGGAGAGGGAGAAAAAGGGAGGAAGAGAGGAGAGAGCAAGAGAGAGGGAGGGAGGGGGAGAGGGAGGGAGGGAGAGAGAGGAGAGAACAAGAGAGAAGAGGGAGGGAGGAGACAGAGCAAGAGAGAGGGAGGGAGGGGGAGAGGGAGGGAGGGAGAGGGAGAGAGAGGAGAGCAAGAGAGAAGAGGGAGGGAGGAGACAGAGCAAGAGAAAGGGAGGGAGGAAAGGGGAGGGAGGGGGAGGGAGGGAGGGAGGAGAGAGGGAGGAAGAAAGGGAGGGAGGGAGGGAGGGGGAGGGAGGGAGAGAAAAGAGAGAGCAAGAGAGAAGAGGGAGGGAGGAGGAGAGCAAGGGAGAAAGGGAGGGGGAGAGGGAGGGGGAGGGAGGAAGAGAGAGGAGAGAGCAAGAGAGAGGGAGGGAGGGAGAGAAAAGAGAGCAAGATACAAATGAAGTGAGGGAGGGAGGGGGAGGGAGGTGAGAGAGGGAGGGAGAGAAAGGGAGGGGAGAGGGAGGGGAGGGAGGGAGAGAGGAGGGAGCAAGAGAGGAGGAGGGAGGAGGCAGAGCAAGAGAAAGGGAGGGAGGAAAGGGGAGGGAGGGGGAGGGAGGGAGGGAGAGAGAGGAGAGGGAGGGAGAAAGGGAGGGAGGGAGGGGGAGGGAGGGAGAGAAAAGAGAGAGCAAGAGGGAAGAGGGAGGGAGGAGGAGAGCAAGGGAGAAAGGGAGGAAGGGAGGGGGAGAGAGAGGGGGAGGGAGGAAGAGAGGAGAGAGCAAGAGAGAGCGAGGGAGGGAGAGAAAAGAGAGAGCAAGATACAAATGGAGGGAGGGAGGGAGTGGAGGGAGGGAGAGAGAGAGGAGAGAGGGAGGGAGAGAAAGGGAGGGGAGGGAGGGAGAGAGAGAGAGCAAGAGAGAGGGAGGAAGGGAGGAAGGAGAGAGTGGAAGGGAGGGAAAGAAAGGAAGAGAAAGGGAGGGAGGTGGAGGTGGAGGGAGGGGTTAAGGGGGAAAGAGGGAGGGGAGGGGGAGAGAGAGAGATGGGTTTGTTCCTTGTCAGCATTTCCCCCACCCCCTGTGTAGCCGTGTACGCTAGAAAACTGATGGTGTTGCCTAGTTTGCTCATGAAACATCTGCAAACTAACGGAGCACCAGGGACTCCATAGTACTTCCTCCTCCTCCTCCTCCTCCTCCTCCTCCTCCTCCTCCTCCTCCTCCTCCTCCTCCTCCTCCTCTTCCTTTCCACAAATCCTCCTCCCTTTCCAGCACTGATGATATTACCTAGCTGGGTCATGAAATGTCTTCAAGGAAACCACCGTTAAGAGACCACCAAAGATCTCCTCCTCCTGTCAATCCCCCTCCCTTCTAGCACCGATGATGTTCCTTAGCCGGTTCACGAAAGGTCTATAAGAAAACCACCAAGCTCAAGAGCGGGCCACGGGATAGAAATTGTGGACCAAAGTCATGCTACAAGCCCATTCATTTTTATTTCAAATAAGGGAGAGGCAAGTAAGGGGGCCAACAGGGTCTGGTACTCCCCATGGATTGTCTGAGCAGCCCGAAGGCTTAACCAGCAACCCGTGGAAGGTGTGCATGAGTCTGGCTGGGCTCTGGGTGGACCCGTGACGCATATATAGAACCACAGATCACCATGTGCTCTCCTGCTTTACTCAGATCAAAGAAAGGGTACTGTCACCATGTGCTTTACTGCTTTACTCAGATCAAAGAAAGGGTACCGTCACCATGTGCTTTACTCCTTTACTCAGATCAAAGAAAGGGTAATGTCAGCATGTACTTTACTGCTTTACTCAGATCAAAGAAAGGGTAATGTCAGCATGTGCTTTACTGCTTTACTCAGATCAAAGAAAGGGTACCGTCACCATGTACTTTACTTCTTTACTCAGATCAAAGAAAGGGTAATGTCAGCATGTGCTTTACTGCTTTACTCAGATCAAAGAAAGGGTACCGTCACCATGTGCTTTACTGCTTTACTCAGATCAAAGAAAGGGTACCATCAGCGTGTGCTTTACTGCTTTACTCAGATCAAAGAAAGGGTACCGTCACCGTGTGCTTTACTGCTTTACTCAGATCAAAGAAAGGGTACCGTCACCGTGTGCTTTACTGCTTTACTCAGATCAAAGAAAGGGTACCGTCACCGTGTACTTTACTGCTTTACTCAGATCGAACAAAGGGTACCGTCACCGTGTGCTTTACTGCTTCACTAAATGACTGTAACCGGAAACAGGAAACTCCCCTCAGAACATAAGGGAAGCATAGATTTATAACTCTAGATGCTAACCAAACACTGTCCTCTACTTGCTGATTAATTCTGTAGTAGTTACAACGCAAAATACATTCTCATGAAGAATTCCAATTTGGGGGAGGGTCGGCTTACTTCCAGGATGCTCTCCCGTTCGCGGGAGGAGAGGCGGGTGAGCCGCTTCTTCTGCAGGCACTCCCGCCGAGCGGCTGCTCGCTCTTTGCGCACGTCCACGGCTTCTTTCTTACGCCGTTGGATGTATTTGGGGGTCACCCCAAAGTCCTGTGGAGGAAGAAGTGGGGCGCTTGCAATTTCTGGGGAGGGGAGCAGAGGGGCAGAGGGAGACTGTCTATCACCTCCTTTGCCTGTCTGTCCCCCCCTCTCTCCCTCTCTCTCTTTCTCTCTCTCTAATCTATCACCTTGGTTGGTCTCTCTCTCTTCTATGTATCTATCTATCTATCTATCTATCCATCTATCTATCTATCTATCTATCTCTAATCTATCACCTCTGTCACTCATCTATCTATCTATCTATCTATCTATCTATCTATCTATCTATCTATCTATCTCTATCATCTATCTATCATCTATCTATCTATCTATCTGTAATCTATCACCCCTGTCACTCATCTATCTGTCTATCTATCTATCTATCTATCTATCTATCTATCTATCTATCTATCTATCTATCTATCTATCTACTGTATCTATCTATCTATCTATATCAGGGCTTTTCAACCAGTGGTACGGGGACCACCTGTGGTACATTGGCACCTAGCAGGTGGTACGTGACCATCCTAGCGAAGTGGTAGCAGAGGAGGGGAATCAGCTGAACTGGTGGCAGCACTACACAAGCCTGAGCGAGAGACAGCTGGAGCTGCAGGGCTGTCAGGGCTCAGCGGAAGCGCCAGGATCAGCGCTTCTTCGGGGCTGTCGGGGTTTAGCAGAAGTGCCAGGATCAGCGTCAGGCTCCAGCTGGAGTTCGTCGCCGATCCTGGCGCTTCTGAGCCCAGAAGAAGCGCCGATCAGTTGGAATGTTGCAGTATCTCCAGGGTCTCGTGATTTGCATTCAGATGCTTGGCAACCGATTCCTATTTATGATGGTCACAGTGTCCCAGGGTCAGGTGAAGTGACCAAAACCTTCTGCAACCACCCAGCAGAGGGGGGGGAATAAAAACCAAACACCCCCCCCCACCGCCCCACCCTCCACTGCCAATCCTAAACAGAAATGCTCACAACCATGAAAACCTCGGACAGGAGGAAGAGCGCCGCTGGGCGGGCAGGCAGGTCTCTTGCTCGGCTGTGGCTTGGGGGGGGGCACTTTTTTCAATGCCATTGTAACTTCAAACAGTCACTAAGCAAACTCTTGTAAGTTGAGGACTACCTGTACTTCATCACTTTTTTACTTTTTTTTGGTCATCAAGTTTTTGACACCTTGCTAGGCAACTGGTGGTACTCGGATGTTGCCATATCCTAAAAGTGGTACAGTGGGTGAAAAGGTTGGAAAGCCCTGATCTATATCATCTATCATCTATCTATCTATCTATCTATCTATCTATCTATCTATCTATCTATCTATCTATCTATCTATCTATCTATCTATCTATCTATCTATCTATCTATATCTATATATATATCTATCTCTCATCTATCACCTCTGTCTGTCTGTCTGTCTGTCTCTTTCTCTCTCTCTAATCTATCACCTCTGTCGCTCATCTATCTATCTATCTATCTATCTATCTATCTATCTATCTATCTATCTATCATTTATCTATCTATATCATCTATTTACCATCTATGTATGTATCTAATCTAATCTAATCTAATCTAATCTAATCTAATCTAATCTAATCTAATCTAATCTAATATCTAATCTAATCTAATTTAATCTAATCTAATCTAATCTAATCTAATCTAATCTAATCTAATCTAATCTAATCCAATGCAATCTAATCTAATCTAATCTAATCTAATCTAATCTAATCTAATCTAATCTAATCTAATCTAATCTAATCTAATCTAATCTAATCTAATCTAATCTAATCTAATCTAATCTAATCTAATCTAATCTAATCTAAATCTCTACCTATTTCTACAGCCATTGTGCCAGCTGGCTTACAGTTATTGAAGAAAATGCCATATAAAAACACACCTTAAGACCATCCATTCATTCAAAAAAAGGGTTTCGGATTTAAACATCCAACCGAGAGAAAGCCAAGCGGGCAGGCGAGGGAGCGAGGGAGCATAGCGGGCACAGGGGGGAGGCTTTTCTGAAGAGAAAACCCCCCTCTTCCCCCCTCCCAATTTCAGAGAGCCCCTTCCCCCCACGCCCGCCACCCCGGCACCTGCGCCTAACCGCCCTGCCCGCCAGAACTCGGGGCACGAAAAAGAACCCACCTTTTTCTTTAGGAACCTCTGCACCAGCCCGGAGTCGTCCAGCAGGAACTTCTCTCCCTTCCGCTGGTCCACGCAGGCGTGGAGGGGCTTCTTGGCCACGGCCATGATGGCTTCGGCCACGTTGGCCGTCACAAAGTTCTTCTCGCTGTGGATGCCCATCAGGGGCCGGTCAGACTGCAGAGGCAGTAGAGGTTTGATGGGTTGCCTCTTGACCCGCTCGTCCGTTCCTACCGTTGAGGGGTGATAGCCAAAGCTTACAAGCATTCACAGCGGTTACAAAAAAAACCCCAACCCGGGACCATTTTTCGCACTTATTGACCGTCGCAGCATTCCCCTTCCCCCACCCCCACCCCAGTCCCGTGATCAACATTCGGAAGCTTAGCGACCGACTCGTACTTACAACCGTCAGAGAAAATAATAATAATTTTATTTATATACCGCCCTTCTCCCGAAGGACTCAGGGCGGTGAACAGGGCAGATAGATAAAAAAATACAAAAATACAAAAGTTAAAAGAGAATTAAACATACGCCCAACTAAAAACAGTAAATACATATATTGAAAATGACAAAAACCACCCAAAAAAGGCGACCGTCCTTTTTTGCGACCTTCTGTCCGGCAAAGCCAATGGGGGAGCCGGATTCGCCTGACTCACCACAACGGCAGCAATTCGCTTAACCACGCTGGCGAGAAAGGTCGTCAAAGGGGGAGCAGCTCGCTAACCGGCTGCCTCACTTAGCGACAGAAAGATGGGGCTCAATGACGGTCATAACGCGGGGACTAGCTGTATTTTGGGCTGGGCAATATGTGTTTCCGTTTTCTGAATGCAGGTATTCCTCAACTTACAACAGTTCATTGAGTGACCGTTCGAAGTTACAAAGGCACTGGAAAAAAGGACCGTTTTTCGCACTTAATGACCATTCCCCCCCTGGCCCTGGTCCTGTGATCAAAAATCAGAAGTTTGGCAACTGGCTCATACTTATGACGGTTGCAGTGTCCCTTGTTCCAGCGACCGTCTCCTTTTGCGAACTTCTGTCCAGCAAAGTCAGCTGGGAAGCGGCTTGAAGATCCTGTGCCACTAACCTAACAACCGCAGGGTTTCGCTTAACGACGGTGGCAGGAAAAGTTGTGAATTGGGGCAAGACTCACTTAACAACCGTCTTGCTTAGTGACAGACATTTGAGGCTCGATTGTGGTCGTAAGTCCAGGTTCTACCAGTAACTGGGGTGGGGTGGGGTGGGGTGGGATACCCCCAGCATGCCCATTCAAAGATGGGAGTGAAGTCTAGGGTCTCCTGCCTGAGCAAGGGGTTGGACTAGAAGACCTCTGAGGTGCCTTCCAGTTCTGTAATTCTGTAAGGGTCTCCTGCTTGGGCAGGGGGTTGGACTAGATGACCTCCAGGGTCCCTTCCAACTCTGTTATTCTGTTATTCTGTAAGGGTCCCCTGCTCGAGCAAGGCAGGGGGTTGGGCTAGATGACCTCTGAGGTCCCTCCCAACGCTATTCTCACGGAAAGGACAGCAGGTGAAACAGCTCAGGGCCTTTCCAAAATCGACAGGGTGGATACAGACCACCCTGGGTTTTCCTGGGCTCCTACGAGTACCACCCTCCTCCTCCTCCTCCTCCTCCTCCTCCTCCTCCTCCTCCTCCTCTTCCTCCTCCTCCTCTTCCTCCTCCTCCTCCTCCTCCTCCTCCTCCTCCTCCTCTTCCTCCTCCTCCTCTTCCTCCTCCTCCTCCTCCTCTTCCTCCTCCTCCTCCTCCTCCTCTTCCTCCTCTTCTTCTTCATCCTCCTCCTCCTCCTCCTCCTCCTCTTCTTCCTCCTCTTCTTCTTCATCCTCCTCCTCCTCCTCCTCTTCCTCCTCCTCCTCCTCTTCCTCCTCCTCCTCCTCCTCCTCTTCCTCCTCTTCTTCTTCATCATCCTCCTCCTCCTCCTCTTCCTCCTCCTCCTCCTCCTCCTCCTCTTCCTCCTCCTCCTCCTCCTCCTCCTCCTCCTCCTCCTCCCCCCTTCTAGCACTGATGATGTTCCCTAGTTGGGTCATGAAAGGTCTGCAAGGAAACCCCCCCCAGCTGAGAGAGAACCATGGACACCACAGTCCTTCTTTCCTTCCTTCCTTCCTTCCTTCCTTCCTTCCTTCCTTCCTTCCTTCCTTCCTTCCTTCCTTCCTTCCTTCCTTCCTTCCTTCCTTCCTTCCTCCTCCTCCTCCTCCTCCTCCTCTCCCCCCCCGAGTCGGGTCCTGAAACGTCTGCGAGGAAACCACCCAGCTCAGCTGAAGTCCACGAAGGTTCAAGTGGCCAAGATTGCTCACCCCAGATCTAATAATAATAATAATAATAATAATAATAATAATAATAATAATGATGATGATGATGATGATGATGATGAAGAAGAAGAAGAAGAAGAAGAAGAAGAAGAAGAAGAAGAAGAAGAAGAAGAAGAAGAAGAAGAAGAAGAAGAAGTTGGAAGGGACCTTGGAGGTCATCTAGTCCAACCCCCCCCCCTGCTCAGGCAGGAGACCCTCCACCATTTCAGGCAAATGGCCGTTCAGTTTCATCATCGTCATCGTGAAAAGTTGGAAGGGACCTTGGAGGTCATCCAGTCCAACCCCCCCCGCTCAAGCAGGAGACCCTCTACCATTCCAGGCAAATGGCCGTTCAGTTTCATCATCATCATCATCATCATGAAAAATAAATGTAAATGTAATAAATGTAATAAAATAATTCATCATCATCATCGTGAAAAGTTGGAAGGGACTTCGGAGGTCATCCAGTCCAACCCCCCTGCTCAGGCAGGTAACCTTCCACCATTTCAGGCAAATGGCCATTCAGTTTCATCATCATCATCGTGAAAAGTTGGAAGGGACCTCGGAGGTCATCTAGTCCAACCCCGCCTGCTCAGGCAGGAGACCTTCGACCATTCCAGACAAATGGCCGTTCAGGTTCATCATCATCATCATGAAAAATAAATGTAAATGTAATAAATGTAATAAAAGAAAAATAAATAAATAAATAAAAAGTTGGAAGGGACCTCGGAGGTCATCTAGTCCAACCCCCCCCCTGCTCAGGCAGGAGACCCTCTACCATTCCAGGCAAATGGCCGTTCAGTTTTATCATCATCATCATCATGAAAAATAAATGTAAATGTAATAAATGTAATAAAATAATTCATCATCATCATCATGCAAAGTTGGAAGGGACCTCGGAGGTCATCCAGTCCAACCCCACCCCCCTGCTCAGGCAGGAAACCTTCCACCATTCCAGGCAAATGGCCATTCAGTTTCATCATCATCATCGTGAAAAGTTGGAAGGGACCTCGGAGGTCATCTAGTCCAACCCCGCCTGCTCAGGCAGGAGACCTTCGACCATTCCAGACAAATGGCCGTTCAGGTTCATCATCATCATCATGAAAAATAAATGTAAATGTAATAAATGTAATAAAATAAAAATAAATAAATAAATAAAAAGTTGGAAGGGACCTCGGAGGTCATCTAGTCCAACACCCCCCCTGCTCAGGCAGGAGACCCTCTACCATTCCAGGCAAATGGCCGTTCAGTTTCATCATCATCATCATCATGAAAAATAAATGTAAATGTAATAAATGTAATAAAATAATTCATCATCATCATCATGAAAAGCTGGAAGGGACCTCGGAGGTCATCTAGTCCAACCCCCCCCCCCCTGCTCAGGCAGGAAACCTTCCACCATTCCAGGCAAATGGCCGTTCAGTTTCATCATCATCATCGTGAAAAGTTGGAAGGGACCTCGGAGGTCATCTAGTCCAACCCCGCCTGCTCAGGCAGGAGACCCTCTACCATTCCAGACAAATGGCCGTTCAGTTTCATCATCATCATCATGAAAAATAAATGTAAATGTAATAAATGTAATAAAATAAAAATAAATAAATAAATAAAAAGTTGGAAGGGACCTCAGAGGTCATCTAGTCCAACCCCCCCCCCCTGCTCAGGCAGGAGACCCTCTACCATTCCAGGCAAATGGCCGTTCAGTTTCATCATCATCATCATCATCGTGAAAAATAAATGTAAATGTAATAAATGTAATAAAATAATTCATCATCATCATCGTGCAAAGTTGGAAGGGACCTCGGAGGTCATCTAGTCCAACCCCCCCCCCTGCTCAGGCAGGAAACCTTACACCTTTTCCGGCAAATGGCTGTCCAGTCTCTCCTTCAAAACCACCAGTCTTGGAACCGAAGAAACGAGGCCGGCGTCCCCCTTTTTCCCACCCATGCTTCCCGGTGGGAAGGCCCGGCGGAGGGGATCCGGCTGCGCCCCAAAAGGTACCTTGGGGGGCCTTCCGCTCCTTGGCGTGTTTCCGGAGGTACTCTTTCGGCGTGGGCAGCTGGAGCTTGGGGATGCCCATCGTCCGGCAGGGCGCCTTCCTCGCCTCGTCCATTTCCCGCCGGACAGACGGGCGGAAGGTGGAGACGTACCTACGGAGAGCGGGGGGAGGGGTGGGATGAAGAAAGGAGACAGCCCATAATAGTCGGCTCCGAGGGCTGCGTTTTCGCCAGCTCGGTCCGCGGATTGAAGGGAGCAGGTTGGGACCCGGGAGACGGCGAGTTCGAGTCCCGCCTTTAGGCCTGAAAGCCCGCTGGTGGGTGACTTGGGGCCAATCGCCAGGAGACGGCGAGTTCGAGTCCCGCCTTAGGCATGAAAGCCGGCTGGTCACTTTGGGCCAATCGCCAGGAGACGGCGAGTTCAAGTCCCGCCTTAGGCCTGAAAGCCAGCTGGCTGACTTTGGGCCAATCACCAGGAGACGGCGAGTTCGAGTCCCGCCTTAGGCGTGAAAGCCAGCTGGCTGACTTTGGGCCAATCACCAGGAGACGGCGAGTTCGAGTCCCGCCTTAGGCGTGAAAGCCAGCTGGCTGACTTTGGGGCCAATCGCCAGGAGACGGCGAGTTCGAGTCCCGCCTTAGGCGTGAAAGCCGGCTGGCTGACTTGGGGCCAATCGCCAGGAGACGGCGAGTTCTAGTCCCGCCTTTAGGCATGAAAGTCGGCTGGGTGACTTTAAATCAATCGCCAGGAGACGGCGAGTTTGAGTCCCGCCTTAGGCCTGAAAGCCGGCTGGCTGACTTTGGGCCAATCACCAGGAGACGGCGAGTTTGAGTCCCGCCTTAGGCCTGAAAGCCGGCTGGCTGACTTTGGGCCAATCGCCAGGAGACGGCGAGTTCGAGTCCCGCCTTAGGCCTGAAAGCCGGCTGGCTGACTTTGGGCCAATCGCCAGGAGACGGCGAGTTCGAGTCCCGCCTTAGGCGTGAAAGCCAGCTGGCTGACTTTGGGGCCAATCGCCAGGAGACGGCGAGTTCGAGTCCCGCCTTAGGCCTGAAAGCCGGCTGGCTGACTTTGGGCCAATCGCCAGGAGACGGCGAGTTCGAGTCCCGCCTTAGGTGTGAAAGCCAGCTGGCTGACTTTGGGGCCAATCGCCAGGAGACGGCGAGTTCGAGTCCCGCCTTAGGCCTGAAAGCCGGCTGGCTGACTTGGGGCCAATCACCAGGAGACGGCGAGTTCGAGTCCCGCCTTAGGCCTGAAAGCCGGCTGGCTGACTTTGGTCCAATCGCCAGGAGACGGCGAGTTCGAGTCCCGCCTTAGGCGTGAAAGCCAGCTGGCTGACTTGGGGCCAATCACCAGGAGATGGCGAGTTCGAGTCCCGCCTTAGGCCTGAAAGCCGGCTGGCTGACTTTGGTCCAATCGCCAGGAGACGGCGAGTTCGAGTCCCGCCTTAGGCGTGAAAGCCAGCTGGCTGACTTTGGGGCCAATCGCCAGGAGACGGCGAGTTCGAGTCCCGCCTTAGGCCTGAAAGCTGACTTTGGGCCAATCGCCCGGTCGGCGTCCCGGCTTCCAACGCTCCGAGGATTGGGGAACCCCCCTCCCCCCCTCCGCGTTAGCGCCTCGGGAACTAGACACCTCGGCATTTCTTGCTCGCGGGACGCGGCTGGGACCCCGACTAGATGGCGGAGGGCTGCGGGTGCGAGTTACCCCTGCCCAGCTGCCCAATCCGGCCCCGCCGCCCGCCCCGGAGGGACCCCGGGACCCTCGAGGCGAGCGAACCGGGCCCGTTCGGCGAAACCTACTTGAGCGTCGGCTTGGCGGGCTCCGCTTCCCCGGCCGGCAGCCAGTGGTAAATGCTCTCCTGCGGCTCCATTGGAGGCTGGGGGCACGGCTCCGCCATGGTGGCCGGCGGCCGAGGACCCCGCTTTCCCCACGGGGTGGGGTGGCTTTGGGGGGGGGTCTCTCCAATCCTATAGGCGTAAGGTTGGGGGGGGGTTCCTGCTAAGAGACCCCCCCAAACCCCTCGGAGGGAAAATTTTGATTTCTTTTTAATTCAGGCCCCCCCCCTGAATTTGGGGCAAGGAAGGCGCCAGGCGAAGAATTGGGGGGGGGTCCGCTTTCCGGCCAGAGAGGGGCAGGGTCTCTCCAGAGAGGGGAGGGGTCTCTCCAGTCCCCTCCCACACCCTGCTGGGAGGAACTGGGGCTGCCAACCTCCAGCAGCGGCAGTTGGTCCCGAGGGGGGGGGAAAGAAGGAGGAGCCTGCAGAGGCCCCGCCCACAGGGCTCTGTCCTCTTCCCCCCCCCCCCCCGACGCCGCCGATGCCTTCGGGAATGACAGCCGGCTGGGCGACTTTGGGCCAATCGCCGGGGGACGGCGACTTCCAATCCCGCCTTAGCCCGCTCTCTGTATATAATAATAATAATAATAATAATAATAATAATAATAATAATAATAATAATAATAATAATAATAACAACAACACCACCACCAACAACAACAACAAAACAACAACAACAACAACAACAACAACAACAACAACAACAATAATAATAATAATAATAATAATAATAATAATAATAATAATAATAATAATAATAATAATAGAGATACCTGGTTGAGACCTAGGATGCTGGCAGCAACCCGTGTCAACCGTTAGTGCCAGTCAATTTGAGTGTTCAGTTGACTGAGGTTCATATTTAATGAATAAGTTTAATAATAATAATAATAATAATAATAATAATAATAATAATAATAATAATAATAATAACAATAATAATAATATTTTTATTTGTATACCGTCCTTCTCCCGAAGGACTCAGGGTGGTGGAGGCTCTCCTGCCTGAGCAGGGGGTTGGACTAGAAGACCTCCGTGGTCCCTTCCGACTCACTGGAGGTTTTTTTAAGAAGAGACTGGAAAAGCCCTTGGTCTGAAATGGCACGTAGGGATTCCGGCCTGAGCAGGGGGTTGGACTAGATGACCTCCAAGATCCCTTCCAACCGCATCATCATCATCATCATCGTCATCATCGTCATTATTGTTATTATTATTATTATTATTATTATTATTATTATTATTATTATTATTATTATTATTATTATTATTATTATTATTATTATTATTATTATTATTATTATTAGACTGGCCAGCCAATTGTCTGAAATGGTATATAGGGTTTCCTGCCTGAGCAGGGGGTTGGACTAGATGACCTCCCAGGTCCCTTCCAACATCATCTATTATTATTACTATTACTACTACTACTACTACTACTACTACTACTACTACTATTATTATTAATATTATTATTAGACTGGACAGCCAATTGTCTGAAATGGTATATAGGGTTTCCTGCCTGAGCAGGGAGTTCGACTAGATGACCTCCCAGGTCCCTTCCAACATCATCTATTATTATTACTATTATTACTACTACAACTACTACTACTACTACTACTATTATTATTGATATTATTATTAGACTGGACAGCCAATTGTCTGAAATGGTATATAGGGTTTCCTGCCTGAGCAGGGAGTTCGACTAGATGACCTCCCAGGTCCCTTCCAACATCATCTATTATTATTACTATTACTACTACTACTACTACTACTACTACTACTACTACTATTATTATTATTATTATTATTATTATTATTATTATTATTATTATTATTATTAATATTATTATTAGACTGGACAGCCAATTGTCTGAAATGGTATATAGGGTTTCCTGCCTGAGCAGGGGGTTGGACTAGATGACCTCCGCGGTTCCTTCCAACCCTTGCTGTTCTTTTCTTCTCTCGCTCTTCTTCTTCCTCACTGGGATCCGGTGAAGTGGAAAGCTCTGGATAAAGGGGCTGTGGGGCTGGGGTCCCTTCCGCAGCTGTCAGTCCCAAGGGGGGGTACCTTCATGCCTCCCCCCCACCCCCAAATTTCAAAACTTGTCTGAATTACCCCAAAAACATCACGTCGCCGGGCTTGACGCCAACTCAATCTTCCAGGTGGGGAAGACCCCAGTCAGAACAGAGCTGGACGGGACCGTCGGAGGTCATCCAGTCCAACCCCCTGCTCAAGCAGGAGACCCTTGCCAAATAACAGAGCCGGAAGGGACCTCGGAGGTCATCCAGTCCAACCCCCTGCTCAAGCAGGAGACCCTTGCCAAATAACAGAGCCGGAAGGGACCTCGGGGGTCATCTAGTCCAACCCCCTGCTCAAGCAGGAGACCCTTAGAGAATGACAGAGCTGGAAGGAACCTCGGGGGTCATCTAGTCCAACCCCCTGCTCAAGCAGGAGACCGTTACAGAATGACAGAATTGGAAGGGACCTCGGAGGTCATCTAGTCCAGCCCCCTGCTCAAGCAGGAGACCATTACAGAATGACAGAATTGGAAGGGACCTCGGAGGTCATCTAGTCCAACCCCCTGCTCAAGCAGGAGACCCTTACAGAATAACAGAGTTGGAAGGGACCTCGGAGGTCATCCAGTCCAACCCCCTGCTCAAGCAGGAGACCCTTGGAGAATGACAGAGCTGGACGGGACCTCGGGGGTCATCCAGTCCAACCCCCTGCTCAAGCAGGAGGCCCTTAAAGAATCACAGAGCTGGAAGGGACCTCGGGGGTCATCCAGTCCAACCCCCTGCGCAAGCAGGAGGCCCTTAAAGAATCACAGAGCCGGAAGGGACCTCGGAGGTCATCTAGTCCAGCCCCCTGCTCGAGCCAGAGAACCTACACCATTCCAGACAAGTGAAATGCCGTCGTGTCCCCCCTCTTTCTTCTTCTCTTCAGACTGGCCAAACCCAACTCCCGCAGCCGCCCTTCCTACGTTTGAGTCTCCAGGCCTTTGGATCCTCTTAGTTGCTCTTCTCTGAACCCTTTTTTCCCCAAGGTCTCAACCTCTTTTTTTTTGGGATTATGGGGACCTGCTAAGCTTGTAAGCCGCCCTGAGTCTTCGGAGAAGGGCGGGATATAAATGGAATTAAAATAAAATAAAATTGGTTGTAGTATTCCACGGGTGGCCTTACTAGGGCTTTCCGAAGCGGTACTAAGATTTCGCGCGATCTGTTTCCTTGCTCTAAGCTTTCCCCTTCTCTTCCCCCCCCCACCCCCTATTTTTTCCTATTGTTTGCTTTGGTGTTTTGGGAATTTCGCCTTATCTAAAAAAAACGAATCAAAAGAAAATCAGGTCTTAAAAGCGTTCAGCCACCAGGGGGCGGTGTCTGCCACTTTGGCACATGATATATCCTCAATAGGGACGGGGTGGCTCAGTGGGTTAGGACGCTGAGCTGGTCAATCAGAAGGTCGGCGGTTTGGCGGGTCGAATCCCGAGCGCCGCGTAGCCGAGCGAGTGCCTGTTACTCGTCCCAGCTTCTGCCAACCTAGCAGTTCGAAAGCACATAAAAAACGCAAGTAGAAAAATAGGGACCGCTCCGGTGGGAAGGTAAGAGCGTTCCGTGTGCGCCTTTGGCGTCCAGTCATGCCGGCCACGTGACCACGGAGACGTCCTCGGACAAGCGCCGGCTCTTCGGCTTTGAAACGGAGATGAGCACGGAAACGACTAGCACGCACGTGCGGGGGAACCTTTACCTTTACCTTTTTAAGAGAGAAGAAGTGATAGAGGTAGTTGGAATACTGCATCCAGGTTTGGTCACCGCGATGTAAAAAAGATGTCGAGACTCTAGAAAGGGTACAGAGAAGAGCAACAAAGATGATTGGGGGACTGGAGACTAAAACATATCAGGAACGGTTGCTGGAATTGGGGGTGTCTAGTTTAACGAAGAGAAGGGTGACATGATAGCAGTGCTCCAATATCTCAGGGGCGGCCCCAAAGAAGAGGGAGTCAAGCTATTCTCCAAAGCGCCCGAAGGCAGGACAAGAAGCGACGGATGGAGACTCATCAAGGAGAGAAGCAACCTAGAACTAAGGAGAAACTTCCTGACAGTTAGAACAACTAATCAGTGGAACTACCTGCCTCCAGAAGCGGTGAATGCTCCAACACTGGAGGTTTTCAAGAAGATACTGGACAGCCACTTGTCTGAAATGGGATAGGGTTTCCTGCCTGAGCAGGGGGTTGGAGTAGATGACCTCCAAGGTCCCTTCCAACTTCTTCTTCTTCTTCTTCTTCTTCTTCTTCTTCTTCTTCTTCTTCTTCTTCTTCTTCTTCTTCTTCTTCTTCTTCTTCTTCTTCTTCTTCTTCTTCTTCTTCTTCTTCTCCTTCTTCTTCTTCTTCATCATCATCATCATCATCATCATCATCATTATTATTATTATTATTATTATTATTATTATTATTATTATTATTATTATTATTATTATTATTATTATTATTAAGATACCCAGGAGATTTTAAGGACTTTCTCTGCGTAACAACGGCAGCTACTGACTGGATCTCCAAACTCGACATTAAACTCTGAAATGTTATTTCTGTTTTAATAATAATAATAATAATAATAATAATAATAATAAGAAGAAGAAGAAGAAGAAGAAGAAGAAGAAGAAGAAGAAGAAGTTGGAAGGGACCTTGGAGGTCATCTAGTCCAACCCCCTGCTAATAAGAGTTAAATTGTTTTAACTGTTCTAACTTGTAAATATGAAGTGCTTTTAATTCTGTGTGTGACCAGCCATACGCTAAATCAACAAATAAAATTCTTTGTCAATAAATTTGGTTGGGTTTTCCCAGCCTGTTAACTGTTAAAAAGGGGTTGTCCCTGACATTCAAACAAGGCCGGTCGCAGGCTGGAACAGAACACACCCCAGAAGACAAACATCGGGGTCCAAAAAAGATCTCGACAAACTTGAACAATGGGCCGTAGCCGACGAAAGGAGTTTTCAACGTGGAGAAAAGCAAAAGTCTTACATTTAGGCAGGAAAAAAATAAAATAAAATCCGAAGGTGCAAGTCCAGATCGAGGGAGACTCTGGCTCAAACACAGTAACTGGGAGATGGACCTCGGAGTCCTAGTGGGCGATCCCTTGACCACGAGCCAGCTGTGTGCGGCAGCAGCCCCCCCCCAAAAGCCAGCACAATCCTGGGCTGTGTACACAGAGGCCGAGAATCAAGATCCCGCGAAGTCTTCGTACCGCTTTGTAAAGCCTTAATAAGGCCACACCTGGAATACCGCAGTCCAATTTTGGTCACCACATCACCAAAAAGAGGTTGAGAGTTTGGGGAAAAAATCAGAGGAGAGCAACTACGAGGATCCAAGGCCTGGAGATTAAAACATACGAAGAACGGCTGCGGGAGTTGGGTTCGGCTACAGTCACTTGTGTTGAGATGGCATAGGATCTTCTGCTTAAGCGGGGGGCTGGACTGAAAGACCTCCAAGATCCCTTCCAACTCTATTCCATTTTATTATTCTATTCTATTCTATTCTATTCTATTCTATTCTATTCTATTCTATTCTATTTATATTCTATTCTATTCTATTCTATTCTATTCTATTCTATTCTATTCTATTCTATTCTATTCTATTCTATTCTATTCCATTCTATTCTATTTATTTCTATTCTATTCTTATTTTATCTATTCTGTTCTATTCTATTCTATTATTTTATCTATTCTATTCTTATTTTATCTATTCTGTTCTATTCTATTCTATTCTATTCTTATCTATTCTATTATTTTATCTATTCTCTTCTCTTCTCTTCTTATTTTATCTATTCTCTTCTCTTCTATTATTTTATCTATTCTATTCTAATTTATTTCTATTTTATTCTTATTTTATCTATTCTATTCTATTATCTATTCTGTCCTATTCTATTCTATTCTATTCTATTCTATTCTATTCTATTCTATTCTATTCTATTCTATTCTATTCTATTCTATATTTCTATTCTATTCTATTTTATATTTTGTATTTCTATTCTATTCTATTCTTATTTTATCTATTCTATTCTATATTTCTATTCTATTCTATTCTATTCTATATTCTGTATTTCTATTCTATTCTATTCTATTTCTATTCTATTCTTATTTTATCTATTCTATTCTATATTTCTATTCTATTCTATTCTATTCTATATTTTGTATTTCTATTCTATTCTATATTCTGTATTTCTATTCTATTCTATTCTATTCTATTCTATTCTATTCTATTCTATTCTATTCTATATTCTGTATTTCTATTCTATTCTATTCTATTCTATTCTATTCTATTCTATTCTATTCTATTCTATTCTATTCTATTCTATTCTATTCTATTCTATTCTATTCTATTCTATTCTTAATTCTATTCTATTCCTTATTCTATTCTATTCTATTCTATTCTATTCTATTCTATTCTATTCTATTCTATTCTATTCTATTCTATTCTATTCTATTCTATTCTATTCTATTCAATGAGGACCAGTGATACAGCTGCAGGAACGGCTACTGGCCAATGGCCAAACAATCAGCTTCAGGCCAATCCTCTTATACCCCTTCCCATCCTAAAACCGCAGAGAGACGCTCAGCGGCTTTGCCCTTCCTGCTGAGCCTCTGCTGATCATAACTTCCCACATACCTGTGTAGATCGGAACCCGCGCCCATCGGCTCTTTTCCATTCCATTTCTCGCAGTTCCGGTCGGGGCCTTCTCGATACGTTTGAAACGGGCGAGCTTAGCGAACTCGTACCGAGCAAAGTCCCGTCCATCGCAGCTCAGATTACAAACAGCTCCTTCGGATGGTCCGACCCAGCACGGCGCAGGCTTCGGTCCCGTCCCTTTTCCCACGAGGCCCAATTTCGTTCGCCTGGTTCCTAAACCTGGCCTAGAAAACTCTTCCCCCCCCCCACAAAAAAAAAATTGGGCCTCAGCTTGGTGTCGAACCCGATTGACCACCAAACGCAAGGGGTGAAAGAAAAAAAAAGACTTTTTTTATTTCGGCACCCAAGATATAAAGGGGCCCTGGCTTTGACCGCTTCCAAGGCCCTGATCAGAGTTTTGCGGCAGCGGTTTTTATAGTCTTAAGGTGAGTCCCGTAAACCCTTTTGCCCCACTCCCACCCCAATTAATACATGCATAACACGGTGGCTCAGTGGGTTAGGACGCTGAGCTTGTCAATCAGAAGGTCGGCAGTTTGGCGGGTCGAATCCCGAGTGCCGCGTAACAGAGTGAGCGCCTGTTACTCGTCCCAGCTTCTGCCAACCTAGCAGTTCGAAAGCACGTAAAAATGCTAGTAGAAAAATAGGGACCACTACGGTGGGAAGGGAACAGCGTTCCGTGCGCCTTTGGCGTCTAGTCATGCCGGCCACATGACCATGGAGACGTCCTCGGACAAACGCTGGCTCTTCGGCTTTGAGTCGGAAACGACTAGCACGCATGTGCGGGGGAACCTTTACCTTTACCTTAACATATATAAGATTGATCGGTGATTTGGATTGCAGCCCCGAAGCTTTCACGCTCGCTATGCAAGATAGCTTAAATGTCACGCCGTTGCAGAATCAAGAGACTCAGACCCCGGAATCAAAAGAAGTTTTGCTTTATTTGGCGCGCAAAAGGTTCAGAGCCAAAAGCAATGTCAACGTCTGAACACGTTTTCAGGGACCAGCAAGTACACGTATATAGTCTCCCAAAGTAGCAAAACACGG
Organism: Vipera berus; assembly: GCF_964194415.1. Taxonomy (NCBI): domain Eukaryota; kingdom Metazoa; phylum Chordata; class Lepidosauria; order Squamata; family Viperidae; genus Vipera; species Vipera berus. The sequence goes on along the minus strand of NC_138205.1, from coordinate 133,378,492 downwards.
AAATGTAACCTTATGAGCTCTGATTGGTTACATGAATTCTAAGCCCCCTTCTAGCTCATTTCTAGCCCCCCCCCCTTTGCGATGCTAAATTATAGCTAAATATCATGCAACCCTGTCTCTGGCAAAGGTCACCGGTGTCTTGCTCAGCGTCTAACTTTCCGGCCTTCCATTTGTGGTTTAGCTACAAGCAGTGCTTTTTTTGTAAAAGAAAAAGGTGCCGGAACTCACACATATCGTACAACCCGCCTTGCCTACCCTACAAGGTTCCATCCGAAAAAGGTGCCGGAACTCCGTTCTGAGCGTTCTATGACAAAAAAAGCCCTGGCTACAAGCGAGACATAGGTGGTTAGCTGTAACTGAACTTTGTGCTGGCCTACGAGGGGTGACCAACAGCTGAACTTGTGGTTTGGCAATTCTCCATTTCCTTGGTCTTCTTCTAACTAATACACGCATTTTCTTCATGCCTCGCTTTTCTGTCCTACCTCCCTTTTACGACGTGCAGCGTTTTGATGTCTTCTTTGTGTCTTTCTTTATGCCCTGCCTCAACGCCACCTGTTGCCCACCTCAGGTCACGGTTTATCTTGCAAAAAGCTTCTCGTTTCCTGTGCCAGCTACCTGGTTTGGGGCTTTCTTGCGAGCGAGATATTCACCTCCCCGAGGTCCTGGCTAAGTGGTTTCCGACAGGTATGTCTGCCTCGCTTCGTTGGCCCCGCAGCCCCCTCCCCTTCCCACCGCAGCCCCCCCCTCACAGTGCGATCAGGTATGTCAACGGTTAGCAAGCTCGTAGCTAGTAAGCGGAAAGAAAAAGTTGCTTCATTGTTCAGGAATAAACGTTTCTCTCCGAATTCGTCTTCCTGAAGACAGAAGGAGGTTCGGTGTACTTTTAGATTACCTTTTAGTGCCCAAACTGCGACCCCAAATCCACTTATGTATCATCGGGGTGCCGGCTAGGCGGGGCCAATCTTGTGGGCGGGGCCCATCGGGCGGGCGGGGCTGCAGTGGGAACGGCAGACCGGCCGGGACTGAAAAGTTCAAGCAGTTAAAGTCCAACTTTGCGAGAACTTTTTTTTTTCCCTGCGAGAAGTTGAAATTGATTGATCGATTGAAGCTTTTTTTTTTTTCCTTTGCACACGGCGGCGGAGGCCTAAAGCGAAAAGGTTTTATAAAAGCCAGCTGAAGGCCTAAGACTGGGGCGACGGCGCGTGTGCCCACCGAGAGGGCCCTGAGCGCCACCTGTGACACCCGTGCCATAGCTTCGCCACCGTGGCTTTAGAACCTGGGACAATTTCCACCCACGGCTAGAAAAACGAGTTAGAGAGAAAGGAATGTGATATATGTATTAGTAAGAAGATTCTGGTTGTTTTAAAGCTGGCTGTTACGCATTTTGTAGATATGTTCTAAAGAGGGACGTTTCTCCGATGTCCACCTGCTCATTAGACACAGGCGTCTTCCTGCCCTCTACAGGATCTACATGCTGGTGGCCAACTTCTGGAGACTCTCAACCAGTCTTCTCATTTCCTTCAAGAACTGGGTCCTTTCCTGGGGGCCAGACTTCAGCGCCGTTTCTCCTGACAAGAGGCCCAAGTCCGGGTCTTTCGGCACGGAGAGCGGGACGGGTTTCAGAGCGATTGCCCGCAGATTCTCGAGACACTTATAGTATTGGTCCAGGGTGGTTTTGATGTTGAGTTTCATCCCCTGGAAATTCCGGTCAAGGTTGTCTTCCAGAGTCTTCTCCTTGGCCTTGGCCTCGTAATAATTGGTCTTCAACACTTCGTGGACCTTCTTCTCTCTGACGGTTCTGGTACTCAAATAGGAATTCTGGAATTGGTGGCTTTCTGGCGAACACCTCCGAGGGCACACGGTACAGTATCCATCGCTATGCATAACATCACATCGATACACCTCTGCGGGGCTACAAAGCTTACAATTATGATGACAAATTGTAGAACACGGCACACAGTACATAACGTGGGTATATATTCTTTCACTCACCAACTTCTCGACTTCGAACTCAAAGTTTTGACTGGCTACTATATTGTTCTTGCATTGTTGCAGGGCTTCCTCCATCTTGCTCAGGTCTTCCGCGTCCAGCAGACTGGCGCAGAGTGCAGTCTGGAGCCCTTGCAGAGCGATGTCAAGCGTCTGACGTTCCTGGAGGACCTCCAGGGTCAAGGCTAAACTTTTCCTTTCCAGCAGCTTTAACGAGTCAAAGAAATCCTTCATGCTCTCGGTGCTCATTTTCCAGAACATTTCAGCAGCCGCATTACGGCTTCCTCCGCTTTCTCGGTGAGCGAAGAGGGCGGAATGGTTGAATCTGAAGGGCAGAGGGGTTCCCGACTCGTCCCGAGCACACGGCAGGTCAGCCTCCTTGACGGCCTCCAAGACAGGCGGGGTCCCCCCATCTGAAAAGGTGATCAGGAGTTGGATGTTATCCTTCATATCTTTTCCCAACATGGAGAGCAGGGAATCAAAGATGCATTTCTGGGTGTGAGTTGGATGGGCAAGGAAGGCCTGGGCCACCAAGCAGATGGCATCAACATGGTCAATACCCTCTGGGGTGGAGAAAAGCTCCAAGAGCTGCTCCTCAACCAGTTTGTCTTGCTCTGCGTCTCTTGTGCCTCCAAATCCCGGAGTGTCGATTATTGTGAGAGAATAGGGAATTTGGAAACCCTTCCGATGGTTCACCACGTAGGCTGTGACTTCAGATGTCCTGCTTCCAGCTACACTTCCCGGAGTGGTTTCATGAACGAGTTTGAATCAGAAATTATCTCCCCACTGGACACCCAGGATATAATTGATCATCCCGTTGATCAGGGTGGTTTTCCCACACCCTGTTGCTCCCATCACCAAAATCACTTTGTTGGGCACTTCCAAGTTCTCCTCTCCAAGCTGGTACAGGAGACAGGGTGTATCTAAGGGGACTTTCGCCAGAGGAAGGGCGAACACTAATGGCTGTCCGTCCTCCACCAGGGAGCTTTCCTGAAGGAACTGGCGGGCTATGTTGTCTGCATCTTTTTCCTCCATTGACGTGGAGACCTCCACCTCCTCGCTGAGGACACCCAGAGCTCCATTATCACACACGGCGGACACCCGTATTCTATACGTCGTCTGGGGCTTCAGACCTTCGACGGGGTAAAACTCTGTTTTTCTCCCAGTCCTTTTTTCAGCCCAGCGGTCGTTCCCATCTCCAGCCTCCAACGTTCTGTACTCCACCTTGTACTCCTTGACCACAACTCCCAAGGCAACGACGCTGGGACTCATCCAGGTCACAGAGATGACAGAAGATGCCGTGGTGACCGTTCTTAATTTCTCAGGAGGGCTGGTGGGAAGGGTCTTTATGGGCAGGCTCAGGTCACTGGATTTACTAAGGCCCAGCTTGCAACCAGCAGCGTACTTGAACTGGTACTCTGTGTCTGGAAGAAGATCTTTCAGCAGGAACATCTCCCCGGCGTCCTCTGTCCTTACGGTCTTCCAGTCCTCTTCCCCTGCAATCTTGTACTCTACCAGATAGCTGGAGATTGTAGCCCTCCCGTATTCAGTGGGCTGAAACTTCAGCTGAATGCTGTCGTGTCTCAGTTCGCTGATCAGGAAAGGGAGAGGTTTTGAGGGCAACTCAAAGTTCTTGCTGACCAGCTCTCCGTCTTCATAAAGGTATATTGAGGCTCCTGGTGTGTCCACATCTGGGAGTGAGGCCACGACAAAGCGGACCTTCTCATTCGATCGATTGACACTGAAAAAGTCTTGGATGGATTTGGCAGCTTGGCGAGCATTCCGGGTCCACCCCTTGTTCTCAAACCAGGCCACGTCTTCGTCCTGCCCAGGACTGGACCTTGTGGACTTAGCTGATTCTTCCAAGAATTGCTCCTGAAGCCAGTCCTGTAAGCTCAACAGAAATGGCTCCTTCTTATACAAAGAGGTGAAAATAAAGGCGACCACGTATACATTCTGGGGGTCCAGAACTATTTCCTCCAGCTTGTTCTGAGATGAGATAATTTGCATGTCACTTAGAATCGTCAGGTAAGATTTGACAAAGTTCATTTCCCTTTTCTTGGTGACCAGAAATTCAGGGAGCTTTTGACTGTTGAAAGGCGACTGGTTGACGGACATCAAGATGTCCACCAGGGTCGCTTCCTCCTGCCCTCCACCCCGGATGGAAGGCAATGTTCTGGCCAGCTGTTTCTGGAAAGTCTGCCTGTGTTGTTTGCAGAGGTCCTTGAACTGCTTGATCTTCCTCTGGATCTCAGGGAAGGTGTCACAAATGGGATCCTTGGCTAGATCGTTGCTTTGCATCCGGAGTTCGTTGAGGTCCTCCAAGATCTTTTCAGCATCAAAGATCAATGCTAGGCTGATCTCACGGACCATCTTAGCTGCTCTGGTGTCCAGTTTGGTCAGTGGGTAGAGCCAGACCCTCATAGGCACAGCCTTCTCCCCATGTTCCCCTAACAATTTTGGTAGGGTTTCGTAAACTTCCATGGCATCTTGGAAAGAGACTGGATTTTTCTCCAGAGAAAAGTCTCCGTGGAACTTGCAGCTGAACTTCAGAGCATTCTCTTTCTCCTCCTCATTTAGTTTGACCTCTGCTTCTCCCGTGATTGATATCAGCTTTTTGATTGTAAGCTGGAGACCTCCTTGAATATTTTTTACCGTCTCCGCTGAAGAAACTTCTCGGTCAAACACGAAGAAGGCCTGGGCTCCGTAGAGGATGGCAGTGACCACGTGGGTGGCCGTGCCATGCTCAAAGACCGCTGGGTAGGAGACATTCTGGATTCCGAGATGGCTCATGGTCAGCTGTTCATACCTGGTGGTGGTTTTGTACTGGACGGTGAGTCTGGCCTGTTGCTTGGACTTCTTGGTGTCGTGAAGATACTTGGCTGAGCCTCCCACTTCAACCAGCCCCCCAAGGAAACTGGCCTTGATGGATGCTGAGATGTCCAGGGCGGAGGCCTTGTCGTCAATGGTATCGGACGCAATGATTTCCGATTCGGTCTTGGGCTGAGGCTTGATGGTCAGGTCCTTCTGGAGAGAGCTGTAGTCCCAAAGGGTGACGCCTGCACGGAAGAGATGAAAACAAAGATCTGAATTGAACACTGTCTTCCAGTGATAGAGGAGCACCAGAGAGGTGGGACAATGGAGTCATAATTTCCCCTGGAGGGCTCCTGCATCAGGAGTTCAGAGTTTTGCTCCCCTTCCCCTGGGAGAAATCGGCAAGAGCACAACTTGAACATTACATCACTTCAGGCCTCTGGGATCACAGAACTCCTTTTATTAACCATTTTCTGAATCATTTCCCTGACTTTGGTTTGGGAACCTACCCGGTGGTTGGTAGTCAAGGCCAGCCCTGCTGTGTGCCCGGCCAAGGGATGGATACGCCTTCCCAGGTAGAAGATCCTACTTAGCTAGCTGCTACCAGCAGGCCATGTGCCCAGGAGCTCCACTCTGTCGCTGGGCTGAGCCTGTGCCTCTATGGCAGTGCCCGTCTCCTTCCCTTCCTCCCTCCCTCCCTCCCTCCTAAGACCCATCAGCCTCTCCTCCAGCTCCTACCGGGGATGAGGGCATCCTTGCGGCAGTCGTACAGCATCCCCAGCTGGAAGGGGCGGCCCAGGGCTGGGGTCTCGATGGCATCGTCCGTCTGGGCCATGCTCGGCTCCCGCGGGTCGCTGACTCTGCTGCTGTCCTGCAAGAGAGAGGAACCATCCGTAGGAGGCCACGACTGGCTGGTGTCTCTAATGAGCGAGTTGTGCTGGGCTCACTTCATACCCCTTCCCGAAGCCCCTTCCCCAGGTTTGTCCTCCTCCCCCATCTCCAACCTCAGAAAGCCGTTTCATGAAAGGGTCATTGGGTACACTGGCAAAAGACCCCCCCGTGTAAAGGCTTTGGGGAAGGGGATTCCCATCAGGGAATTGCGCCGCTGGTGTCCAAATGTGCTGGAATTCATTGTTGGGATGCACTTTTGTGCAGCAACTGCTGTAGTATTCAACTAGTAGGTGGCAGTGTTTAAAAGTTTGGATCGATAGTACACAGTATACTCTATGGCTATGTTCTTTTGTTCTGTTACACTTAAAAGTATTGAGCAGTAAAGCACATGGTGACTGTGCTTGTCAGATCCCCAAAGCCTTATTGTTTTCCTTGCATACATACTCTTGTGCTTTTGCTTTGGGGTCTGCCATTCTTCTGGGAGGGGGAGGGGGAAATGTTTGCTTTCACTTCGGATAACTTTCGCTTTCTACTTTTCCTCTCCTGCCTCTGCCCGCTTGAGAAAGGAAAGTGTCTCCCTTATCAGGGAGACGGTTACGGAGAAACGAAACTGGAGAAGACCTCGAGGTGCACGCCAACTGTGTCAGTTACCCGCACATCGTTACCACCTGTGGATTGGCTGGATTTCAGATGAACATTATGATTTTGGTGGGAGGAGGAATATTGCTAGTTTAAGCGGGATTTTCCCCAGATCTTGCCTTGACTTCCCCTAATAAAAGTTTCCTTTTGAGACAAGGCCTGTTTCAAGAGTTCTGCTTTCTTGGGTGGTTAGCTGAGGTGGGTCCTTGTTGTGAGTATTCTTTGTTGGATCTGTGGTGGGAGATGCAAACAGAATTTCTGAGAAAATGGAGTCAGAGACGCCGACACAAACTTGTGGTTTTATATCAATAAATACATTCAGAGTAAACAAGAGAGGCGAACAAGAGCATCGTCAGGTAAATCCACACGGCAGGAACTTCATGAGGTGGAACTCGGAGAGCATACAGCAGGGGTCCCAACATTTTGGACACCAGGGACCGGTTTTGCGGAAGACAATTTCCCCATGGACAGGGGGAGGATGGTTTCACACACTGGCTAGATCCCACATACGCACAGACGAAGCTTCGCTCGCTTGCACAGACCAGTTCTTAACAGTTCGTGGACCGGTAGCAGTCTAGACCCGCTGGTTGTGTACCCTTGGCACACAGGGCACACAGGGCAAAAAGGCAGGAAACACGCGAAACGCCCCCTTTTCATCCAAGGCAACCAATCCCTGCTCCGACTGCCTCTCTTGAATCAATCAGCTGTAATTGTGTGTTGTTACTCTTTACGCAATCCCCACTGTTCCAGGTATACATTTAAAAATCTTGACAATTCCTTCATTGTGTGTCTCTCACAGACACCCCCCCCCCCAAATACGGCAGGCAGCTGAAGGTCCACGGAGCCAGGGCAACCAAGATTCCCCAAGGGGAAGGCTGTGGACACAGGCCACACTTCACACACTGAAGGTGGTCCAGTTTCTGGGTGGATAGAGTGGCCCATCTGGGTCTGGCTGAGCGAGGGCCTGTCTGCACACAGCCGTGGGGCAGGGTCAGCGTTCACGGCGGTGGCGCTGCTGAAGCCTTCTTGGGGGTTCCCAAAGGGAGGGGCCCCTTCTCCTTTAGAATGCGGGAAGTCCTCAACTTATGGCCCACAACTGTCGCTAAGTGAGAGAATTGTTAAGCGAGCCTTGCCCCGTTTTAGGACCTTCCTTGCCAGAGTCGTGAAATGAATCACTGCAGTTCTTAAATTAGTCGCACGGTTCTGAAGCGAATCGGGTTCACCCCAGTTGACTCTGCTTGTCGGAAGCTCTCAAAAGGGGATACCCGTGACTCCGGGACACTTTGCGACCGTCGTAAAGACGAGTCGGTTGTCAAGCCTCCGAATGCAAATCAGGCGACCGCAGGGGGACTAAGCGGTCCTCAGTCACTTTTTTGTCATTCATATTGTAACTTCAAATGGTCGTTAACTGAGAACTCCCAGTACTATTACTTTAACAGTATCCTTGTCGTTAGTCCTTTAGGTCAGCGGTCCTCAACTTGTGGGCTGAGGCCTGGTGGCCAGGAGGCCATAGCCCGCTGGACAGGCTGGACGAGGTGCGCGCATGAGGGGTCACTTGTCTGAGTGCTGCGGCCACAGGGCGCAAAAATAGGCCGCCGCTGTGCCTCAGGGCATGAAAATGGGATGCCGCCATGCCACGGGGCATGAAAACAGGGCACCCCCGCACTGCAGGGTGCCACTGCCACCCTGCAAAGCGCAAAAATGCATGCCGCCGTGCCATGGTGTGTGGAAACGGGCCACTGCCGCACCACAGGACGGAAAAATGGGGCGCCGCCACACTACAGGCCAAAAAAAAAACCCAGGCTGCCATGGCGCTGCAAGACATAGAAACAGCCGCCGCCACACCACGGGGTGCAGAAGCAAGGCGCTGTGCCATGGAAGAACAAGGCAGGGCTAGCGAGTAGGCGGCAAGCGCGTGATCGTGGCCCCGTGTGCACGCGCTCCCACGCACACACGTAAAATGCTTCCCCTCCCTTTTCCCTTAGGCTAAACGGTCCTAAATGTGAAAGGGGGGGGGGTTCCTAAGTCGCTTTTTGTCCCCGCTGCTGCGAGTCTGAACGGTCACTAAAGCGAACCGTTGCACGGTTACTTCAACCGTATCCTTCTCGTTCTTGTCGCATTCCTTTAGGTGGCCGTGGGAAGCCGATGCAGTTCCTCTCTTTGCCAGCAGAGGGCGAGGCAGGGTTGGGGGGGATGCTGTTTTTTCGCCCTAGGGCAGGAGTAGGCAACCTCGGCTCTTTTATGACTCATGGACTTCAACTCCCAGAATTCCTGAGTCAGCATAGCTGACAGAGGAATTTTGGGAGTTGAAGTCCATGAGTCATAAAAGAGCCGAGGTTGCCTACCCCTGCCCTAGGGAAAGGCCGCCTTTGGGTTTCGGTATTGGGGAATCTTGGGGTGGGGTGGACTGGAGAGCGCGATCCATGTAACTTATTTCCTTCCCCTAAAAATATCTCCAAAAGGGACGCGGTGGCTCAGTGGGTTAGGACGCTGAGCTTGTCGATCAGAAGGTCGGCCGTTTGGCGGGTCGAATCCCGAGTGCCGCCTAGCAGAGTGGAGCGCCTGTTACGCGTCCCAGCTTCTGCCAACCTAGCAGTTCGAAAGCACGTCAAAATGCAAGTCGAAAAATAGGGACCGCTCTGGTGGGAAGGTCACAGCGTTCCGTGCCCCTTTGGCGTCTAGTCATGCCGGCCAGAGTCGGAAACGACTAGCACGCTTGTGCGGGGGAACCTTTACCTTTTAAAAAAATATCTCCAAGTTCTTTTATGGGGGGGGAGGCATAAAAACCAGTTGAGAATTTCCCCCCATCCAAGAATGTGTGTGTGTGTGTGTGTGCGCGCGCACACACACACACACACACACACACACCCTCTTTTTCCCCTTCTGGAAGGGGGTCCCCCACCCCACCCCAATTTGCTCAAGGGAGGCTGTCAAAGGAAGGGTGAAAGGAAAGTGAAACTACCATTCTCACACACAGACACAAACACACGGAAACACACACACACACACACGAACACGAGGTGGGGGGGAACCCTGGAGGCAGGGGGTCACTGGAAACGTTCCTGGGGGAGGACGTGGGAGGGGAGGGAGATGGGACTGAGAGTCCTAAGGGTGCCTGGAAGGGGAGGGGGGTCTTTAAAGCAAGGTGTCCCTTCCCTACTGTCTGATTCTTAGCTCTCCGTCAGAAAAGCAGCGAGACCCCCTCCCCAAATTATCAGGAATATACACAACCCCCCCCTCCGAACAACACAGGGGCTTGTGTGTCACCCTTGTTGCCGAGTGTGCCTTGCTCTTCCCTCCCCCTCCCTCCTCCGCTTCCGATTGGCTCTGCTAACCAGGAATTCGGGATCCTGGAACATCCCAGCTGTTCCACCCACCCACCCACCCACCCGGTCCATCAGAGTACGGCGGCGGGACGGGACCCCGGAGGTCTTCTAGTCCAGCCCTCCCCCTCCCCCGCTCAAGCAGGAGACCCTGACAGAATCACAAGGAAGAGGAACGGAGTTGGAAGGGACCCCAAAGGTCATCTAGCCCAGCCCCCTGCTCGAGCAGCAGACCCTATAGCTTTCAGCATAAGAGCATAACAGAGTTGGAAGGGAGCCTGGAGGTCTTCTAGCCCACCCCTGCTCAAGCAGGAGACCCTGACAGAATCACAGAGTTGGATGGGAGCTTGGAGGTCATCTAGTCCAACCCTCTGCTCGAGCAGCAGATCCTATAGCTTTCAGAATAAGAGCATAAAAGCGTTGGAAGGGACTTTGGAGGTCATCTAGTCCAGTTACCTGCTCAAGCAGGAGACCCTGACAGAATGACAGAGCTGGAAGGGACCTTGGAGGTCATCTAGTCCAGCCTCCTGCTCAAGCAGACCCTGACAGAATGAGAGCTGGAAGGGACCTTGGAGGTCATCTATTCCAGCCCCCTGCTCAAGCAGGAGACCCTTGCAGAATAACAGAGTTGGAAGGATGCTTGAAGGTCTTCTGGTCCAACCCGGCACTCAAGCAGGAGACCATTACAGAATCACAGAGCTGGAAGGGACCTTGGAGGTCATCTAGTCCAGCCCCCTGCTCAAGCAGACCCTGACAGAATGAGAGCTGGAAGGGACCTTGGAGGTTATCTAGTCCAGCCCCCTGCTCAAGCAGGAGACCCTGACAGAATCACAGAGCTGGAAGGGACCTCGGAGGTCATCTAGTCCAGCCCCCTGCTCAAGCAGGAGACCCTAGGGCCTTCCAGACAAGTGACTGTCCTGTCTCTTCTCAAAACCCTCCAGGGTTGGAGCACCCACAACGTCTGGTGGCGAGCAGTTCCACTGGCTAACTGTCCCCACCGTTAGGACCTTCTCCTGAATTCCACGTTGCTTCTCTCCTTGATCAGATTCCATCCGTTGCTTCTTCTCCTGCCTTCCGGGGCTTTGGAGAATAGGTAGACCCCTTCCTCTACTTTGGGGCCTTCCCCCCCCAAATACTGGAATGCTGCTATCATACCCCCCTCCCCCAGTCCTCCTTTTCTTTCGACTAACCGAACCCAATCCCTGCCAACTCGGGGGTCTTGGCCCTTTGGAGAGAGGGGGGGGGTGTCTCTCACCTAGTTGAAGGGATCAGGAATTCCCCCGTCCCAGTTGACCGGTGGATCCTCTGCTCTCCGCGGCTGCTTCTCTGCCGGATCTCCCCGTCCTTCTAATTGGCAGGCGGAGACTTCCCTGGGAGGAGAGTCCGGAAGATTGCGCAACCCTTGAAAGCGGCCAACAAAAGGGCATTTCGGCTTCCTTCCTTTAAAAAGGCTTCCTGGGGGGAAAAAAAACGGGGGTGGGGTGGGGAAATACTGGCTCCCCCCCCCTTTAAGGTCTGCTTGCTTCAATTGTGCTCCAACTTGGGGTCCTGGGGGGGGGGAATAGAATAGAATAGAAAATATGGAATGGAATGAAGAATAGAATAGAATAGAATATGAAAGATAGGATAGGATATAGGATACACGACAGGATATGTTAGGAGAGGAAAGATAGAATAGGTTATAGGATAGGATAGGATATAAGATAGGATATAGGGTATGTTAGGAGAGGAGAGGAGAGGAGAGGAGAGGATATAGGTTAGGATAGGATAGGATAGGTTATAGGATAGGATAGGATAGGTTATAGGATAGGATAGGTTATAGGATAGGATAGGATAGGATAGGTTATAGGATAGGATAGGATAGGTTATAGGATAGGATAGGTTATAGGATAGGATAGGATAGGATAGGTTATAGGATAGGTTAGGATAGGTTATAGGTTAGGATAGGTTATAGGATAGGGTAGGTTATAGAATAGGATAGGATAGGATAGGATAGGTTATACTAGGATAGGTTAGGATAGGTTATAGGTTAGGATAGGATAGGATAGGTTATAGAATAGGATAGGATAGGATAGGTTATAGGTTAGGATAGGTTATAGGATAGGATAGGTTATAGCAGGGGTGTCAAACTCAATTTCATTGAGGGCCGCATCAGCATTGCGGTTGCCCTCAGGGGGCCGGGTGGGTATGGCCTGGGTGGGCGTGGCCTACTGTGTGGGCGTGGCTAAAGTGCATATGGCCTACTGGATGGGCATGGCCAGTCTACATCATTCGCATCAAGGGTGCCTATGGGGGCCTGGGCAGGAGTGGGACAGATCTGAGGGTCTCTGGCAGAAGGAGGGTCTCTGGGCCAGGGCCAAGGCAGTGGGGGCTGTTCCCTCACTGTTTCCAGGGTGGCTTCGCGGGCCGCATGAAACCACTTCGCGGGCCGGATCTGGCCCCCGGGCCTTGTGTTTGACATGTCTGGGTTATAGGATAGGATAGCTTAGGATAGGTTATAGGATAGGATAGGATAGGTTATAGGATAGGTTAGGTTAGGATAGCTTATAGGTTAGGATAGGTTATAGGATAGGATAGGATAGGATAGGTTATAGGTTAGGATAGGATAGGATAGGTTATAGGATAGGATAGGATAGAGCTGGAACAGACCGGGGAACAGGCTATTCTGGTTGAAGAGCACAAATGCTGTTCGAATTCTCACATTTTTGGTGCTCTGCCTGGGGTTTGTGTGTGTGTGTGTGTGTTTTTCTCTCTCTCTCTCTCTCTCTCTCTCTCTCTCTGTGTGTTTCTGTGTGTGTGTTTGTTGACCCGGTCAAGCCGCCTTCCTTGTGCAACGTCCAGCCCCACTTTCACTTTCCAGGACCCTCGGAGATTTCTCGGAAAGGCTCCGGCTGAACTGGCAGCTTTCCCTTTCCCTTCCGACTTTCGCTTTCGGAGCTCCCCGCACGGGAGGGGGAAGGGCGGCTGCTCCGGCCCACCTGGGAGGAAGCCGAGGGGGGCGAAACCTCAGGGTCTCTCAGGAAGCAGAGAGGATGCGAGAGGAAAGACCTCGCTCGATCAGAATGGAGCTGGAAGGGCCCTCGGAGGTCCTCTAGTCCAGCCCCCTGCTCAAGCGGGAGACCCTTACAGAATAACAGAGTTGGAAGGGCCCTCGGAGGTCCTCTAGTCCAGCCCCCTGCTTGAGCGGGAGACCCTTAGAGAACAAGAGTTGGAAGGGGCCTCCGAGGTCCTCTAGTCCAGCCCCCTTGCTCCAGCAGGAGACCTTTACAGAATAACAGAGTTGGAAGGGACCTCAGAGGTCCTCTAGTCCAGCCCCCTGCTCGAGCGGGAGACCTTTAGAGAACAAGAGTTGGAAGGGACCTTGGAGGTCATCTAGTCCAGCCCCCTGTTCGAGTGGGAGACCCTTAGAGAACAAGAGTTGGAAGGGGCCTCCGAGGTCCTCTAGTCCAGCCCCCTGCTCCAGCAGGAGACCCTTACAGAATAACAGAGTTGGAAGGGCCCTCGGAGGTCCTCTAGTCCAGCCCCCTGCTCCAGCAGGAGACCCTTGACCATTTCAGACAACTGGCTGTCCCGTCTCTTCTTAGAAACCTCCAGGGTTGGAGCACCCGCAACTTCTGGTGGCAAGCTGTTCCGTTGGTCGTTCTCACTGCTTAGGAAGCGTGAAAGACCCCTGCCCTTTTAGAGGTGCTTCTCCTCCAGGGCTGGCTGGGGCATGCTGGGAGTTGAAGTCCACAAGTCCCACAGTTGCCGGCTTTGGACACCCCCCGCTACAGAACAACGAGGAACCGAGAGAGGCATTTGCTCCCCTCTGCCGTGTGGAAGGAAGACAAGAACGGATGGAGAGACGGAAGATGGAGGTAGGGAAGGAAAGGGATGGAGGAAGGAAGGAAAACAAGGGAGGCAAAGAAGGAAGACGAGGGAGGCAGGGCAGGAAGGAATCCATCTTTTTCCTTCCCTGCCTCCTTCGGCTTCCTTTCTTCTCTCCTTCCTTCCTTCCTTCCTTCCTTCCTCCATCCAACTTTCTTTTGTTGCTTCCTCCCATCCATCCATCCTCCTTCCCTGCCTCCCTCCCTCCCTTGCCTCCCTCATCTTCCTTCTGCCATCCTTCTTTCCTCCCTTCTCCATCCCCTTTCCCTCCTTCCTTCTCTCCCTCTCTTCTCTTCCTTCCTTCCCCCATCCATCTTTCTTTCCTTCCCCATCCAGCTCTATTCTATTCTGTTCTGTTTTTCTTCTGTTCTTTTCAATCTATTCTATTCTATTCCATTCCATATTTTCTATTCTACTCTACTCTGCTCTTCTATTCTGAGTTTTCTTCTTTAATCTTCTCAATTTCATTCTATTTCTATTCTGAATTCTATTCTATTCCATTCCACTCCATTTGAAATTGTCTTCTGTTAGTCTGTTTCATCAAGGCCAGCTGTAAATGCAAAGTGTTGGCTTCCATAGGTTTAAACCCTTTAGGTAAAGGTAAAGGTTTCCCCGCACGTGCGTGCTAGTCGTTTCCGACTCTAGGGGCCGGTGCTCATCTCCGTTTCAAAGCCGAAGAGCCAGCGCATGTCCGAGGACGTCTCCGTGGTCATGTGGCCGACATGACTAGACGCCAAAGGCGCACGGAACACTGTTACCTTCCCACCATAATGGAACCTATTTTTCTACTTGCATTTTTACGTGCTTTCGAACTGCTAGGTTGGCAGAAGCTGGGACGAGTAACAGGCGCTCACTCTGTTACGCGGCACTTGGGATTCGACCCGCCAAACTGCCGACCTTCCGATCGACAAGCTCAGCGTCCTAACCCACTGAGCCACCGCGTCCCCTTTAATCCCTTTAAACAAATGTAATTAGTTTTACCGCCTTATCTTGAGTCTGTCTATGGCTTTTAGCAAGTTTTCTTTTACTTTCTTTTTCTTTCTGTTTACCTACAAACAGGCTTAATTTAAGGTTCTGCTTGAATCCTGTGTTTAGGAGTACAATGAAGGGACTGTGTGTGGCGGGTGCATTCTTACTACACTGTGGAAGGAGAGCTCAGGAGGCAGGGAGGAAGAAGGACCGACCAGCCAGCTGGTAGTGGTGCGTATTAATAAATAGGGATAAATTCATCATACAATTGTCGGTGCAAAGGGAAAGCGATTCAGCAGAGAAACTGCCACCGAAGAAATCAAAACTGGTACACCAGCTGCCTGCAATTAGTGCAGGTTCGCATCCCACCAGGCTCAAGGTTGACTCAGCCTTCCATCCTTCCGAGGTAGGTAAAATGAGGACCCAGATTGTTGGGGGCAATAAGCTGACTTTGTAATAATGCCGCTTGGGGTGTGTGTGTGAAAGCCCTAACAAGCAGGCATATACATAGAATGAAGGCTACTGCTAAGCTTGTAAGCCGCCCTGAGTCTTCGGAGAAGGGCGGGATATAAATGTAATAAAAATAAATAAATAAAATAAATAAATAAATAAAAGCAAGTAGTAGGAGCCGGTGGGGAGGGGAAAGGGGAGGGGGAGAAGGGAAAATGAAAAGGCCTTGACTTCTTGAGTTCCACTGTTATAGTAGGAAGGAAGCACTAAGGTTGAACCTCAACTTTTTACTTTTCCATAATATTACAAAGAAGGGACGCGGCGGCTCAGTGGGTTAGGACGCTGAGCTTGTCGATCAGATGGTCGGCTTGGCTGACTTCAGGGGACTCAGAGATAGCTATGAGAGGGTACCGAGGAAGAAGGGGCAGTCCTGCCATGTTGTGCACATTAAAGAAGCCATTAACCCACACCTGTCTCCAAGTCTCAATCCAAGGAACCCACAGACACAAACAACACTTGGAGCCCAGGAAAATAAAATCTGTCACTACTTCCATTTCTTCCCTATCTATTTGCCAGGAATTGAGAGGGCCGGATGCCACGATCTTGGTTTCCTTAATGTTAAAAATAGGAACGCAGCTTTAAAAAGAAAAAGAAAAAGCTCCAATCACCCAACAGGCAACCAGTAGCCCCCACAGCCTCGCCCAGCAGAAGGCCCAGTTGCAGAATCGGGTGCAGAAGAGGGAGGGGGGAGTCACGTGGCCCGTTGGGGGAGGGAGAACCCACTGCAAAGGGGGGGCACTACGACCCACGGGGGAGGTGGGGGGGCGCCTCAAACTGCCCCCCCCGCTCCCAAACTCCGTGAAGCTCCCTCTGTTCAGCAGCCGCTTCAGGGAAAGGTCGTCAGGGGGAGCCAGGCCGCGCCCACTTACAGCCGATTGGCTGGAGAGGCCCGGCGCTCCCGCCTGAGGCGATCTGCGCTGGGATTGGTCGTTCTGGGTGTGGAGGCGGAGGGGGAGTTTCCCCTTTCTTTTCCCGCCTTTTTTCCCCCCTCTTTCCTCCTGGCCGCCCTTTTGCGCTCCGTCCGTTTACCTCAGGATTTCCCTCGTGATTTCCTCCCTAAAATAATCGGGTTTTTTTCCCCTTTGTGATATTTACCGTGTATTGGACGAACGCTACTTTTTCCTTACGTTCCGTGGGGAGAAAAAAGTCCAGCGTAAACAATGAACTGAAGGAGTACCTCACTAAAATCATCTTTTTGAGGACCCAGCACAAAAGGGCGGCCGGGAGGGGGGGAAAAGGCGTGGGGAAAAAAGGGAAACTCCCCTCCCTCTTCTGGACCCTATTCTGCAACTGGGCCTTTACTGGGCGAGGCTGTGGGGCCTAGTGGTTTCCTGTTGGATGATTGGGGCTGTTCGTTCTTTTAAAAAACACACAAAACTATTCCTATTTTGAGGGTAAAGCCCCTTGGAGCCATTCTGGAGTCTGGGAAGGAAGGAAAGAAGAAAGAGAGAGAAGGGAGAGAAGGAAAACGAGAAGAGAGGGAGAGGAGGAAGACAGGGAGGGAAGGAGATGGAGAAAGAAGGATGGATGGGGGAAGGAAGGAAGATGAGGGAGGCAGAGAAGGAAGGATGGATGGATGGAGCAAGGAAGGAAGACAAGGGAGAGAAGGAATGACATGGATGGGAGGAAGCAACAAAAGAAAGTTGGATGAAGGAAGGAAGATGAATGGAAAGAGAAGGAAGGAAGCAGGGAAGAAAAGAGATACATTGGGAAAGGAAGAGGATGGAGAGAAGGAAGGAAAACAAGGGAGGCAAAGAAGGAAGGATTACGAGGCAGGCAGAGAAGGAAGGAAGGAAATGGATGGGGGAAGGTAGGATGAGGGAGAGGGAGGGAAGGAAGGAAGGAAATATGGATGGGGGAAGGAAGACAAGGGGGAGAGAAGGAAGGAAGATGGGTGGGTGGAATCAAAGTTCGATGGAGGAAGGGAGGAAAGAAGACAACGGAAGACAGAAGGAGAGAAGGAAGGAAGACAAGAGAGGCAGAAAAGGAAGTCCCTCCATTCCATTGCCCAGGCTGAGAAGATCAGTGGTAACCTCCATAACATGGTACCATAGAATTGCAATGGGATAGATGTTATCTTTCGATATCTAAGGAAGCTAACCATCAAACTGCTTCTGGTGTCACTCGAATAATAATCTCAGGTGCCTCCAAAGTTAATGAGATGTTCTCCAACTATTGTGTTATAGTTTGTTCTGGTGTGCCACAGTTGTCTTGCGAGCTCTCAGCTATTCCCCGCTTAAAGAGCTTTGCCTTAGCATGGCCTGTCTGGATTCTATCAGTCAATCAGAATAGAGTTGGAACCTTGGAGATAATCTAGTCCAACCCGCTACCACAGGCATGTCAAACTCGCGACGTCACGTAACATCGCGTGATGTATTGGAACTTTTTCCCATTGCCGAAAATGGGGTTAGCGCGGCTTCTCCGTGACGCTCCAGTCTGTGGGCCGGCAGTTTGACACCCCTGCCCTACCATTTCAGACAAGTGGCTGAAGGAACCTTGGAGGTTTTCTAGTCCAACCTCCTACCATTTCAGAGAAGTGGCTGTCCAGTCTCTTTTTAAAAACCTCCAGTGATGGAGCACCTGTAATTTCTGATGGCAAGCTGTTCCACTGGTTAATCCTCACTCATTGTCACGAAGTTTCTCCTTCATTCCAGGCGGTTTCTCTCCTTGATTTGTTTCCGTCCGTTTTTTCTTGTCCTGACTTCAGATGCTTTGGAGAATAAGTTGACCCCCTCCTCTTCTTTGTGGCAGCCCCTCAAATACTGGAAGACGGCTATCATGTCCCCCCCCACCAGCCTTTCTTTTCTCTAGACTGGCCATACCCAAATCCTGCAACCCTTCTTCATATTTTGATCTCCAGGCCTTTAATCAACTTAGTTGCTCTTCTCTGCACTTTTTCCAAAGTCTCAAACTCCTTTTTGTAATGTGATCAAAACTAGTTGCCCTATTCCAGATGTGGCCTTACTAAGGCTTTACAAAGCGGTACTAATCCTTCCTGTGATTCTGATTCTATGCTTCCGTTTATACAACCAAGAGTCGTACTGTATTATTAGCTTTCTTGGCTGCTATGAGACCCAATCTCGTACAATCTCTGAACTCTGTTCCCATCATAAAATCCATCATCAACCCCGCCTGCGGTTCAAAGGACAGAGAGATCTAGCAGAGAAGCAGCAAAGGAGAGCAGTAGATCCGCCTGCCGCCAGAGATTCCGGACTCCTCCAACCAGGTGAGGACCCCAGAAGCGGTGAGACCTCCGAGTTGGAGTTTGCGGTTGCAGCGGAGTGGACTGGGGCGAGAGCAGGGCTGTTCCTGGGTATCTGGTGGAAAGCCGATCAATCCTGGACTGGGCTGCTCCCTGCTTTTACACGAGAGCAAGTGGCCCCTCCTCTGGGAAATGCGAAGGGGGGAATAGGAGAGCCTCAAGGTTAGCAAAGGCCGTTTCCACAGGTCAAAGGATTTAGCAACGGATGTGACGGAGATGCACATGTGTTGTTGGGTAGGGGGGCAGATATTCCAGGAAATTTGGGGAGAGGGGTTGCTCTTTTTCGGGAAGGCTGCTGAATTCTGACCAGACAGCCAAACATGGGGAGAGCTGGAATGGGGAGGGGGGGAGGGAGGGGACACCTTCATCCAAAGCCCCCACACCATTAGGAATCTCAATCCCCACCAACTCCCCAGGAATTTTTCCAGCGAGATTCTAAGATCTTCCCAGAGAAATCAGACTTTGCTCTTTGTGCTGGGGGGGGGGAATGGAGGATAGGAGGGGCTTATTGCCTGGAGACAAAGAACTTTTGTTCTTGTTCTGGCTTCCCTGAAAACTTGCTGTGGCTTGGCTGAAGTCCGAAGGTTGGAGGGCTCCTTCCAGCAGGGAGGGAGGAAGGAGGAAAAAGGCAGGGATGTCTGCATATGACTTCCTTCTCAATCAGTCAACCAATCAATCAGAGTAGAGCCGGACGGGGCCTTGGAGGTCTTCTAGTCCAACCCCCTGCTCGAGCAGGAGACGCTTGCAGAATCATAAAATCGCAAAGTCCAGGCAGAGTCCTCAGTTGACACCATGGGTGTGACCCTAATCCCGGGAAACTCGCTCCTCTCCTCAAAACGCCCGTCTCATCTTTGCTGGAGGAATTGCCACTTTTGGTTTCTTGACGGCTTCAGCGCATCCACCAGCTAGGCATTGTGACTGCAGCTCCTGCCGCCCTGCTCTGGGCAAGAGAGCCTTCTTCAGCCATCCCAGAAACTGGACTACCATCAGTGGGTGGGGGGAGACTTGAGGCCACACCTGCGTCCCCTCGCAGAGTCATAAGTCAGTCTCGGCCTCCCCAGATGGTTCCTCTCTCTTTTGCAGGGCACGAGAAGCACCAGCAGCACCCAAGTGCCAAGCATGGCCGTGGCAGAGGATGCCATCGAGATTTCAGCCCTCGGTCGCCCCTTCCAGCTGGGGATGCTGTACGACTGTCGCAAGGATGCCCTCATCCCCGGTAGGAACCAAAGGAGAGGCTGATGGGCGGGCATCCCTGGCAGGAAACCTGGGAGGGAGGGAGAGAGACAAGCACTGCCATCAGTGCGCAGGCTTAGCCCAAGAACACTTAAGAGCTGGCATCCTGAACACAGGGCCTGCTAGTACCAGCTAGCTGAGTAGGGTCTTCTGCCTGGAATGTGCATCGAGCCCTTGACCTAGCATGCAGCAGTGCTGGCCCTGACTACGAAACATGGGGTGGGTTTCCATACCAAACTCCCTGAAATGCTTTGGGAAATGACAAAATCTCTCCTCAGTCGAAAGACTTTTTGGGGTTTTGCAGTATTTTGCAAAACAGACAATTTCCTTGGTGATTGCTGGACAGAACAAATAAGGTTATCCTCTGAGAGAAATGATGTCCCCTTGTCCGAGATCTCTGGGGTTTCTCTATCCAGTATCAGATTTATCTCACGATCTTCTCCTGTTCCATGCAGGGGTCACCCTTTGGGACTACAGCTCTCTGCAGAAGGACCTGACCACCAGGCCTCAGCCAAATACAGCAACTATAATCATTGCATCTGACAGTATTGATGACAAGGCCTCTGCCCTGGACATCTCAGCATCGCTCAAGGCCAGTGTCCTGGGGGGGCTGATTGATGTGAGAGGATCAGCCAAATATTTTCACGACACCAAGAAGTCCAAGAAACAAGCCAGAGTCACCGTTCTGTACAAAACCACCACCAGGTATGAACAGCTGACCATGAGTCACCTAGGAATCCAGAATATCTCCTACCCAGCAGTCTTTGAGCATGGCACGGCCACCCACGTGGTCACTGCCATCCTCTACGGAGCCCAGGCGTTCTTCGTGTTTGACCGAGAGGTTTCTTCAATGGAGATGGTAAAAAATGTAGAAGGAAACCTCCACGTTACACTCACTAAAGAAATATCTATCGGAGGACAAGCAGATATGAAGCTAAACGAGAAGGAGAAAGAGAATGCTTTCAAGTTCAGTTGCACGTTTCACGGAGACTTTTCTCTGGAGAAAAATCCAGTGACCTTCCAAGATGCCATGACAATTTACGAGACTCTGCCAAAAATGTTAGGGAAAGATGGGGAGAAGGCTGTTCCTCTGTGGGTCTCGCTCTACCCACTGACCAAGTTGGACACCAGAGCAGTTAAGATGGTCCGTGAGATCAGCCTAGTGTTGATCTTTGATGTTGAAAACATCTTGGAGGAACTCGACGAAATCCAGATGCAAAGTAACGATCTAGCCAAGGATCCCATTTGTGACACCTTCCCTGAGATCAAGAGGAAGATCCAGCAGCTCAAGAATCTGTTAAAGCAACACAGGCAAATGTTCCAGAAAGAGCTGGCTATAGTGTTGCCCTCCATCCGGGGTGGAGGGCGGGAGGAAGTGACCCTGGTGGACCTCTTGACATCCGTCAACCAGTCGCCCTTCAACAGCCAAAGACTCCGTGAATTTCTGAACACCAAGAAAAGAGAAATTAACTTTGTCAAATCTTACCTGACTATTCTAAATAGTATACAAGTTATCTCATCTCAGAACAAGTTGGAAGAAATAGTTCTCGACCCTCAGAATGGATACGTGGTCTCCTATATATTCACTTCTTTACACGAAGAGGAGCTGTTTCTGTTGAATTTACGGGTTTGGCTTCAGGAGCAATTCTCAGAAGAATCAGCTAAGTCAACAAGGTCCACTCTAGAGGTCAAGAAAGGCATGGCCTGGTTTGAGGACAAGGAAAGGACCCAAAATGCTCGCCAAACTGCCAAATCCATCAAAGACTTTTTCAGTGTCAATCAATCAAATGAGAATGTCCGCTTTGTTGTAGCCTCACTCCCAGATGTGGACAGACAAGGAGCCTCAATATACCTTTATGAAGATGGAGAGCTGGTCAGCAAGAATTTTGAGTTGCCCTCAAAACCTCTCCCTTTGCTGATTAGTGAAGTGAGGCACGACAGCATTCAGTTGAGGTTTCAGCCTGCTGAATATGGGAGGGCTACAATCTCCAGCTACCTGGTAGAGTACAAGATTGCAGGGGAAGAAATCTGGAAGACCGTGAGGACAGAGGACGCCGGGGAGACGTTCCTTCTGAAAGATCTGCCTCCAAACACAGAGTACCAGTTCCAGTATGCTTGCTGTTGTAAGCCAGGCCGTAGTAAATCCAGTGACCTGAGCCCACCCATAAAGACCCTTCCCATCAGCCCTCCTGAGAAATTAAGAAAGGTCACAGCAGCATCTTCTGTCATCACTGTCACCTGGATGAGTCCTGTCATCGTTTCCTCAGGAGTTGTGGTCAAGGAGTACAAGGTGGAGTACAGAACGGTGGAGGCTGGAGATGGGAATGACCACTGGACTGAAAAAAGGACTGGGAATAAAACAGAGCTTTACCCTATTGAAGGACTGAAGCCCCAGACGGCGTATAGAATACGGGTGTCTGCCGTGTGTGATAATGGCGCTCTGGGTGTCCCCAGCGAGGAGGTGGAGATATCCACATCACTGGAGGAAGAAGATGCAGACAACGTAGCCCACCAGTTCCTTCAGGAAAGCTCCCTAGTGGAGGAGAGACAACCACTGGTGTTTGCTCTTCCTCTGGAGAAAGTCCCCTCAGATCCCTCCACCTCCTCTCTCCTCTACCAGCTTGGAAAGGAGAACTTGGAAGTGCCCAACAAAGTGATTCTGGTGATAGGAGCAACAGGGTGTGGGAAAACCACTCTGATCAATGGGATGATCAATTATATCCTGGGTGTCCAGTGGGGAGATAATTTCCGATTCAAACTCATTCATGAAACCACGCAGAGAAGCGAAGCTGGAAGCAGGACGTCTGAAGTCGCAGCCTACGTGGTGAATCATCGGAAGGGTTTCCGGATCCCCTATTCTCTCACAATAATCGACACTCCGGGATTTGGAGGCACGAGAGACGCAGAGCAAGACAAACTGATTGAGAAGCATCTCCGACAGCTTTTCTCCACCCCAGGGGGCATCGACCACGTGGATGCCATCTGCTTGGTGGCCCAGGCCTTCCTTGCCCATTCAACTCTCATCCAGAAATGCGTCTTTGATTCCATGCTCTCCATTTTGGGAAAAGACGTGAAGGATAATGTCCAACTCCTGATCACCTTTTCAGATGGGGGGACACCACCTGTCCTGGAGGCCCTCAAGGAAACTGACCTACCATGTACTCAGAATGAGTCGGGAACCCCTCTGCACTTCAGATTCAACCATTCAGCTCTCTTTGCTCACCGAGAAAACGGAGGAAGCCGTAATCCTGCTGCTGAAATATTCTGGAAAATGAGCACCGAGAGCATGAAGAATTTCTTTGAGTCGTTAAAAATGCTGGAGAGGAAAAGTTTAGCCTTGACCATGGAGGTCCTCAAGGAACGTCAGGAGCTGGAAGCTGCTCTTAGAAGACCTCCCTCTCTTAAGGTTGAACCAGTCCAGCCAAAGAGTTTCCAGATCAGGATTGATCCAGTTTCCGTAGGGAAGTCTTCCGTCTCCAGGTACCAGGTGGAATATCAGATTGCAGGAGAGGAAAATTGGAAAAGTCTCCATAAAGAAGGTCCTCAGGATCAATTCACCCTGGAAGATGTCCACCTAAATCTGCAGTACCAATTCCGATGTGCAGCTGTGACTCAAGTAGGGCTCGGTCAATGGAGCGAGGCAGTCACTTGCATCTGTCCTACAGGGAGGCCTGAAAAGGTGAGGAGGAGAAGGATGGTTAAGAGGAGGAGGAGGGGAGGAAGAGGAGAGAAGGAGGAGGAGGAATTAGAATAGGCAATTTTTCAATATACTATGACCCACCAGTTTGCTACCTCCAATGGGAGGAGGGAATCCCTGCAGGAGTATGTTCATAATTCCGACAACCGCAATCTGCGGGAGCTCATCTGGCGGTGCGGGAACCGCTACTGTGGCTTCAACAACAAGGCCGCAGGAGCCGAGCGGCAGGCACAGGTCTTGCAGCTGATGGAGATGGTGCAGAAGACCCTTTTCGAGAATGGGGGAAGACACTACATCAACCGGCTGTACGAGCTGCCCATGGTACAGGATCAGCATGTCATAGAGTAGAATCAAATGGCAGAGTGGAACTGGGCGAGGGCGGTGCTCTTTCTGCCCGTTTACACGAGAGCAAGGGGTCCCTCCTCTCTGGGAGACCCCAATGGGTGAGTGGGACAGCCGAGACCCTCATGTCAGGACAGGCAATCTGGAGGGAGGCGAATGGCTGGAGGTTAGTAGCTGAGATCCATTCATTGGGAACTGGCTGGCTGAATCGCTCAGGATCCCTTCTTCCTTGTTAGCAAAGGAAGGCAAAGAAGTGGGGGGAGAACAAGGGAGGGGCCCTAGCTACAAGTGGGACACAGAAGCACCTGTGTTGTTGGGAGGGGGTGTTCTAGGTAATTTGGGGAGGGGGCTTTCTCCTTTTCTGAAATTTCTGCTCTGGTTCTGTCCAGGCAGTCAAGCAAGGGGAGAGCTGGAATCGAGGATAGGGAGGGAAGACCTTCTTCCTAACTCACCACTCACAGGACCCCCATTCTTATCTCCCCCCCTCCCCTAGGAACCTCTCCAGTGAGATTCCCAATTCTGGCCCTCCTGGAGGGGTCGGGCTTTTTTGTCGGGGCGGGGAAAGAAGGGGGCTGTTCCTACATGGAGGCTCCAGTTGCGGCTTCCAATGAGGAACCTTTCCCGAAAGATTTTCAGGGATTGGGGTGGGAGGGGGCGCTTTGGTGAAGCGCCAGCACTGAAACGCCCAGTCCAGGAGAGGTGGAGAAGGAAGTGGGCAGGCTTGTGTGTGTGCGTAAACATTTTTCGGTATCCAACCCAAAAGGTTACTAGGAGACGCGATCGAGATCCTCACCAGGGAGCCTTGTCCTCAGCGGAAGCAAATAAGCCCTCTGAATTTCTCCCCCCCAAACCCCCACAAGAGTCCCCAACACCAAAAATCAAGGCACCCTTTTCCCTAGGGGGAAACAGAGTCCCAAGCCTGCCTCATCCTCTGCTGGTGAAGAGAGGAACTGCATCCATTGCAACTCACATCGAAAAGCCCTGAATAGCAAGGATAGTATTTATAATACTAAAGGAAAAGCCCCCACCCACCCATACATTTGCACGAGATAAGCCAGGAGTAGACAGTAAAGTATGGTCTAGAGCAAAGAGTGGTTTATCTTACACTATCTACATACAATATCATAAAGGTAAAGGTAAAGGTTCCCCTGCACATGCGTGCTAGTCGTTTCCGACTCTAGGGGCCGGTGCTCATCTCCGTTTCAAAGCCGAAGAGCCATATCATACACCAGGAGTAATCTACATACAAGTGCTAATGGAGCAGGATCCAACACACCGCAGTTACAACAGGAAAGGGAAGAGAGAGAACACATCAGCAGATCCTTCCTTTTATACAAAGGCTCTTAAAGAGACACAGACCCTGCTGACTCATTCCCATCATTACAATTTACATCTTACATTACATAAGTTGGTTAGCTGTTACATCATTACCTCGAAAGAATCCCTTTCCCCCAAACTCTTACAAGGGTGGTCTTGGCAAGACGTAGGCGTAGTCCTCAGTATACTGACCATAGGCAAGCGCAAAATTTATGTTGCTAAGGGAGAAGTTGGTTAAGGGATTTTGCCCAATTTGATGTCTTTTCTTGCCACAATCATTTAGGGAATTGCTGCAGTTGTTGAGGGGCAGAGGAATGATAAATAGATAGATACATATTTACATAGAAGGAGATGACAGATAGATAGATAGATAGATAGATAGATAGATAGATAGATAGATAGATAGATAGATAGATACAGAGAGAAAGGGAGGGAGGAAGAGAAAGGGAGAAAGAGAAGAGATGATAGATACAGTGATATATAAAAAGGTAAAGGTTCCCCCGCACATGTGTGCTAGTAACGTCCGACTCTAGGGGCCGGTGCTCATCTCCGTTGCAAAGCCGAAGAGCCAGCGCTTGTCCGAGGACGTCTCTGTGGTCATGTGGCCGGCATGACTCGACGCCAAAGGCGCACGGGACACTGTTACCTTCCCACCGGAGCGGTCCCTATTTTTCTACTTGCATTTTTACATGCTTTCAAACTGCTAGGTTGGCCGAAGCTGGTACGAGTAACAGGTGCTCACTCTGCTACGCGGCACTCGGGATTTGACCCGCCAAACTGCCGACCTTCTGATCGACAAGCTCAGCATCCTAACCCACTGAGCCACCGCGTCCCTCATAGATAGATAGATAGATATGATTAGATACAGATAAGATGATATCGGGATTCGACCCACCAAACTGATCGACAAGCTCAGCGTCCTAACCCGCTGAGGCACCGTGTCCCTTTTACAGTTATATCTATATCTACATATATCTATATCTATATATGTGTATGTATATATAGATATAGGTATATATATATATATACATATATATACATATAGATATACATATACATATACATATACATATACGTATACATATAGATATACATATACATATACATATCTACATATTTTCCATATATATATATATGGAAAACTCAAAATACTTTGGCCACCTAATGAGAAGGAAGGACTCACTGGAAAAGAGCCTAATGCTGGGAAAGATTGAGGGCAATAGAAGAAGGGGACGACAGAGAATGAGGTGGCTGGATGGAGTCACTGAAGCAGTAGGCGTGAGCTTAAATGGACTCCAGAAGATGGTAGAGGACAGGAAGGCCTGGAGGAACATTGTCCATAGGGTCGCGATGGGTCGGACACGACTTCGCAACTAACAACAACAAAATATATATATGGAGAGAGAGAGAGAGAGAGAGAGAGCGCAAGGGAGAAAGAGACCTTCCTCAAATGCCTGGCCTCCTTGCCGTCGTCCCCCCCAACTCAAGAAAGGACATCGGAAGCTTTTCAAAGGAAGAAGGGGGCAGTGGGGGAGGCAGGTGTGATGAGCATCCTCAGTAGAGGCTGGTCACCCGGGGTTGCAGGGGATGCCAGAAAGAGATGCCCCCCCCTCAAAGGAGTCCTTCCACCCTCCCTGTCCTGTCCCCCCTCCATTTTTCCTTGGGGCAGAGGAGGAGGGGTGACAAGGTGTTGTCGGAAGCAAAGATTGGGGAAAGCATAACCGTGGGGGGCAGCGGGGGGGGAAATTACCTCGGGATAGGTAATTCAATCCTGACCCCCTCAGAGACACCCCCCCCAGGCTCGGTGAAGAGCAGCCAGCAGGGCCAAAGAGGAACTCCGGGTGGGGAGGGGGCTGGAGGGATCTCACTAAGGGGGGGAGGGGGCAAGGAGACTCCGCCCACCCTGAGTGCCCCACCCACCCAGAGAAATACGACCTGTAGGCGGCCCATCCGCGCAGTGGGTGTCCAGCTGGGCGTGCCTCTGCTTCCCATCTCTATCCCATCCCCGTGGCTTGGGACTTCGGATCGCAGAGTTGGAAGGGACTTTGGAAGTCACCTAGTCCAGCCTCCTGCTCAAGCAGGAGACCCTTGCAGAATCACAAGCTGGGAGGGACATCAGAGGTCATCTAGTCCAACCCCCTGCTCTAACAGGAGACAGTTACAGAATCATCGAACGACAAGAGTCGGAACAGACCTCCAAAGTCATCTAGTCCAACTCCCAGCTCAAGCAGGAGACCATTACAGAATCACGAGCTGGAAGGTACCCCGGAGGTCTTCTAGTCCAACCCACTGCTCAGGCAGGAGACCCTCTACTATTTCTGCCTCTGACTCAGCTGCTCTGGAGCGTCAGGTTCTAAACTGGGGCGCCCCCGTCACTTTCTTGGTTCCCGCAGCGGCTTCTTTCTTCCACGGCACAGCCAGAATTAAGGCACAGTTGGGGCACAGAGTTCCCAAACAGCCCAGCTGCGGAGCCGGCTGGGTCAGCCTAGAGCCCTGATGCGGCAGTGGCTGATGGGCCATGGTGGGAGAGGGACGAGGGGCTTGTGCCCTCTGGGAGAGACGGCTGGCCGTTGGGGAAGGTGCAATTGGGCAGTGCTTGGAGGCAGAGATGGTATAGATTGGGGGTAGGGAACCTTGGCTCATTGATGACTTGTGGACTTCAACTCCCAGAATTCCTGAGTCAGCATGGCTGGTTCAGGAATTATGGGTATTGAAGTCCAGAAGTCATCAAAGAGCCAAGGGTGCCTACCTCTGCTATAGTTTCCCACTTGAGCAGGGGGTTGGACTAGAAGACCTCCGAGGTCCCTTCCAGCTCTGTCATTCTGTAAGGGTATCTATCCTGCTTGAGCAGGGGGTTGGAATAGATGACCTTTGAGGTCCATTCCAACTCTATTCTCAATGACTGATTGCAGTGGGAACGGCTGAAGGGTCCTGGGAAGAGGGCCTCTACAGCACAGTGTTTGGGGACCAATGCCTACGTTTCCTCAAGCCCCCAAAGTGTGTGTGTGGGGGGCAGAGAGAAATCAGGTTGACTCTACCTCAAGGGCAATGAGGAGGGGGATGACTCTCTTTTAAGACCCCCTCCAATTCCTGTGTGTGACTTCTGGGGTGGGGGAGAGTTCCTGGCAATTTCTGAGCAAGGCAAGTTTCTTCTTTGGTGTGACTGGGTTTCTCTTTTCACGCAGAAACATCCAGATTTGCGCTGTGCGGTTTGTGTGGAAAACATGCAAGGTAAAGTCTTGGGCCCTGAGGTGGGAGCTACTGTCCTGGGCGAAGGGACAGGCTAGGATGGCCGTACACTGCTGATGGGAGATGAGAGAGACACACACACAGAGGCAGATGATAATGATAATGATGATAATAATGATGATGATAGCTAGAGATAGACAAAACAGATAGGTAGAGAGTGAGTGAGTGGAAAGTCAGAAGATTCAGGCAGTTCCAATGAGTATCATGATTTATAGCAAGCTTCAGTTCGCTACAAGAACCTGACCTACTAAGGGATCAAGGGAAATGAGCGGGAGATAAGAAAGGCATTCAAGGTGGACTGGATTTAGATCTCATGTGGGCACACAGGGATTCGTGACTGATGACGCCTTTGACCCCTCCCACGGGCACAGCCTGCTCATCTCCTCCAACCCTGCTGACCGATCCCCTTTGTCTCTCCCCCCTGCTTTGATTTGTAGGGCAAGAACGGAGGATTGTCCTGGTGGGCACAACTGGGAATGGGAAAAGCGCAACGGGAAACACCATCCTGGGAGGCGAACACTTTGCACACGGCATGTCCTCTAAGTCAGTGACGGTGACTTGCCAAAAGATGGAGAAGAACTGGAATGGCCGGAATATTATGGTGGTTGACACTCCTGGCTTTTTCAACACCGAGGTTTCAGAGAAGGAAACTGCTGCTGAGGTGAAGAAATGTGTGAGCATGTGCAAGCCAGGTCCGCACGTCATTCTGCGGGCGATGCGTTTTGGCCGTTACTCCGAGGACGAAAAGGAGATCAGTGAAATCTTCAGCTTGAACGCCAAGAATTACATGATCCTCTTGTTCACCCGCAAGGATTACCTGGAAGAAATGAGTCTGGAGGACGCCCTATCCCGGAGTGATGACTTGCTTAAGAAACAGGTAGAGCAGTGTGGACACCGCTACTTGGCCTTCAACAACAAGGCCAAAGGAGAAGAACGGGAGGAACAGATGGCCGAATTGATGACCATGATTGATCAGCTCGTGTACAAGAACAGACATGCTCCGTGTTACACAGAAGACATGATGAAGGAAGATGAAGAGCGCTATAAGAAAAGCAAATTAGCCCAGTGTTCTGTTCAGTAACAGACACTGAAAGCCTCTCTGCTGGATCCTCTGCTCCAAGGGGGCAGCTCTCCCAAAAGCCACAGCCCTGCGTTTCCCCCTTCTTGCTCTGAGTTCTAATCCAGCCCTCGCGGGGAGACCTCCAGAGAACTCCAGTCAGAGATTTGTGGCTGACTCTCCCTGAACCAATTCCTTCCCAGAATCCGCTTTCTTCCCTCAGATGACAGGATCTCCTTCGGTGGGAGGATCCTGCCTCCCCCAGTATCAATTGGCCCCACAGCTTTATAGTCTCCCATCCTGGACCCTTTGGAAGGACACTCTCTTTTGGGCTTCCAGTCCTTTGAGGTAGAGCAGGCCAGGAATCTACCAACACAAGAAATATTACAGCCCGACTTGATTGGTATAAATGACAGCAGAAGAATCTTGAAAGCGTCTCACTCCCGCTGGCACCAAAGCGCATCAAGGCAAGGCAGCCTTGAGGTTCATTCTCACCCTTTCCTGGGGAGAATTCATGTTTTCCTAACAGCTGCCTGATATATTCCTTCTTTCCATTGGGCAACAGGGAGTCAGCAGGGAGGGCATTTCTGTGTCAAGCAAAGATCTTATTAAAACATCTCTTTGCTTATGAAAGAGGCTGTGTGTGTGTGTTTTGGGGGGGAGTGGGGAGTTGGGAAGATGGTTGAGGTTGGTCCACTCAGCCTAACCACCTCCGTGTCTTGATGTGCTCAAAAGGTCTAGTGGAAAGCATCTCCCCTTCGCTTCTGCTGGCACCAAAACGCATCAAGGCAGGGCAGCCTTGAAGTTCTTTCTCACCCTTTCCTGCTTTCCTGAGGAGAATTCATGTTTTCCCAACAGCTGCCACATGTTTTCTTCAAGGCCGTCTCTGTACTCTTCTATAC
The DNA here is from genome assembly GCF_964194415.1 of Vipera berus. Lineage (NCBI taxonomy): Eukaryota > Metazoa > Chordata > Lepidosauria > Squamata > Viperidae > Vipera > Vipera berus. The sequence continues at coordinate 133,348,431 of NC_138205.1, read as the reverse complement.
CGCCGTCCAATGGCGAATGTGGACTCACGAGGGAAGTCCTGTCTGTTCTTCTTATTAAAATCTTCTTATTAAATCTCCTCCTTGCTTAAGGAAGAGGCCATGAGTTTTGAAGGGGGGATTTGGGGATAATGGCCGGGTCGGTCCCAGGTACAAACAGGGAAATGAAATGGGACCTTGTCTGGGTTCCACCCAGGCGCAGCAGGGAGAAGGCGGGTCTTTCCACCAACTGTTATCTGTTCCTCGGTTTCATTTTTGGTTGCTTCTCAAACATTAAACCTCCTGATTTCTCCGGAGCTGATGGGCGGAGGGGGTGGGGGTGTCAGGATTTCACTTTTGATTGCTTCTCAAACATTAAACCTCCTGATTTCTCCGGAGCTGATGGGCGTGGGGGCCAGCTGGGGAGGGAGGGGTCCCAGAGCCCAGGTCATGGTCCAGCCTTTCCTTGGTTTCTCCTAATCTTTGCCCATATTTGCCTCGCCTGACAGATTTGCAAAAACTTTGCTACCTGCTTTATCTGTCGGTTTCCTTTACAGTAAACTCTGCTCCAGAGTTCATTAGCCATTTGTGCAGGCTGGTGGGGTGGGGGCTGCTTTATCAGCCCTGTTCTGCCCCCACCCCCCACCCCCATGCATCACCAGGGAACACTGCCATTTATTTGTCCAACTTCCGACCTCCCGTTCCTAGGGAACGTGGTGTAGGAGGTCGTGGCCTGGCAGCTGCTGAGGGTCCTGGGTGAAACGGGTCCTTGGGAGTCTTTCGGTCAGCCATCTGTGGAACGGCCTGCCACCAGAGGTAGTGGGGGCTCTGTCACTGGAGATGGGACAGCCATTTGTCTGACCCACCCCACCAGCTTGCACTTATACAAAAGGCAGAGGACTCAAACTCTGGAGCGCAGTTTACGGCAGAGGAAAATAATAGATAAAGCAGGCAGCAAACCTTTCGCGAAACCGTCACACAAGGCAAATATGGCCAAACATTAGGAGAAATCAAGGCAAGACTGGACAATGACCTGGGCCATGGGACCCCTCCCTCCCCGGCTGCCCCCCCACACCCATCAGCTCAGAGAAATCACAAGGTTTAATGTTTGAGAAGCAATCAAAAGTGAAATCCTGACACCCCCACCCCCACCACGAAGGGGTGGTGTGGGGAGCAGTAGGTGGGGGGTGGGGCGCAGGTGCAATTAGCATCCTCAGCAGAGGCTGCCTGCCCAGGATTGCAGGGGATGGAAGAAAGAGCCCCCCCTCAAAGGAGCCTCCCACCCACCCCCACGCCGGAAAAATTGCTGCCCGGTCTGCCTGGCTTGGCTCCTGTGTTTCCTTGGGCCAGGAGGGGCAGAAGTGGGGGTCAGGCTGATGCGGGAAGCAAAGGTTGAGAAAAGCCTAGCCAGGGGGAGAGGAGGGGGGGGGAACTGGCAGGACGCCTGGGGAGGGTGTTCTGCAGAAAGGACTGAGGATGAAGTGTGGGGAAGGTTGCATTTCAGGAAAGTGTTTGGGCTTCGAGTTCAGGCAGGGGGCGTCTCCATTTCTTCCTGCCTTTTTCTTCTCAGTCTTCTGCCTGCTGTTGTAATTTTACCTCAGGATGTTCCTGTGCTCCCAACTGTCTAGTCTGCTCCTGCAGGAGGCGATCTGCGCTGTGATTGGTTGCCACAAAGTGTGAAGGCGGGGTCTCCCTCTCTTCCCGCCTTTTTACTTCTCTGTCTTCTGCCTGCTGCTTAGTTTTACCTCAGGATTGTTCTGCTTCCGAATGTCTTGTCTACTTATGCATGAGGCCATCTACCAGTATCTACTGTTATGTTTCAGGTTCAGACGAGCAGGAAAGACGCCAGGCAGATGAGTACAGAAGAATAGTTGCTTTATTCATAACTGGAACTGTACTGAGGGTTTGGGATATCCAGGGCTTTTTTTCTCATAGAACGCTCAGAACGGAGTTCCGGCACCTTTTTTGGATGGAACCTTGTAGGGTAGGCAAGGCAGGTTTTATGACATGTGCGAGTTCTGCCACCTTTTTCTTTTACAAAAAAAGCACTGGGGATATCAATGCACTCTTTATATAGTCTCACATACTCTGAACAAACAGAGTATTGTAATTCCCTTTTCTTTGTTTGAGAAATAAAACAATGGCAGACCTGCAGATCTGGTGTCGTCTCTCCTTCTCCTTTGCCTTTGACTGCTGAAATGGGCCTGGGGGGGGTCAACCGGGGGTCTTCCTCACCCTTCCTGTTGACCAGTGAGGGAAGCGGGTCCTCATCTTTGAAGATCCTCCTCCACCTTCTCAAGGAGAGCAGGATCCTGCCCGAGAGCCCCTCAACCCAGCCCCACGTCCTTGCCTTTGCCCCAGTACAACCCAGTTTCACCAGTATCAAAGGGGTGTTTCCCCCTTCAGCTGAGAGCATCCCTGGTGGGTGAAGTCTGTTCTGCACACACGAGGGGAAATCAGCACATTTGTCATCCTTCCCGTTTAGTCCAATTAGCAAAAAAAGACTGGTTCTTTCCCCTCCAAGCGTATACTTTATTGAAAACAAAGGGGTTACAGATGAGAGCAGGGGTCCCCAATTTGTGGACCAGTACCAGGCTGCGGCATGCCAGAAACCATTCCGTGGAAACAAGCAGAGTCCCATCCACGGGACGCAGGCAACATGTGAAACCATACTCCTGGTCCGCGGTAAAACCTCTCACCAAGAAACCAGATACCCGGTTCCCTAAAGTTTGGAGGGCTTTTTTTTTGCTGGATCAGAGCAGGCAGACTCTGTTGGTTTGGCGCCACGACGATGCAATGAACTTTCCCTTTTCCCCTGGCCAACCCCTCCCCCCTGTGTGATCAGTCCACGTCCAATTAAAAGTCCTCAGGGTGTTTTGGAAACCGACCCTGTGTTTGTGTCGATCAGGTCTGCCATCTATCGCTGGAGGATGGGGCAATCCATACCTGCACGTGTACGTCAGGGGAAATTGGGAGGCGGGGAATGAATGACAATCGGACACTGATGGACTGACCAAGGGCAGGGTAGGTGGGGGGCAGAGCAGGGAAAGGGGGGTGGGAAAGGCAAACTTTGCGTGGGAATAATCAGATCCAGCTTTGCTTACACTGTAACTGCTGGACTTTAGGAAGAGAAGCTTTCGCTTCAAGGAATGGAGTCAGTCTTTCTTTCCGAAAGGTCTAAATTGGGGTGAGCCTGACACATTTTGAGCTTGGAATATATTCTCTCACGGATTTCCATCACTTAAGCCAGAGGAACCCAATCTTCCTGGGTTGGCAGCCCATTGGGAGAGTGAGGGGCAGGCGCATTATGCGTGTGTGAATATGAATGTCCGTGCATGTGCACACAGGCCGCGAGCGTGCATGCCATGCCACTCTCAGCGACGCTGATATCTGTGTGAGGCTTGTGACGACGGCAATGCCAGGCTCGCGGTGATACAACTACTGGAACAAAGATCGTACCGGCACCAACCCTGGGTGAGGCTCACACCACGGCCTGCATGATAGTAGTAGCAACAGTGGAACAAGAGGGGTGAGCACATGTACACAGGCGCGTGCACTGCCCAGTTACTCATGCGGCCTGGTGGCCAAGAGGCCATGGCCCAGTAATGGGCTGCAGCCCACAGGTTGGGGACCACTGTACTAGTCCAACCCTGCACTTGAGCAGGAGACACTTACAGAATTACAGAATGCAGAATTGGAAGGGACCTTGGAGGTCTTCTAGCCCAGCCCTCTGTTCAAGCAGGAGACCCTTACATAATGATAGATTTTGAAGTGACCGTGGAGGTCTTCTAGTCTAGTCCCTTGCTCCAGCAGGAGACCGTATACTGTCTCAGAGAGGTGATGGTCCAGTCTCTTCTGAAAAGTCTCCAGTGATGAAGTGCAAGAAAAAAAAGAAGGGATAGAGGGAGGGAGTGAGGGAGAGAGAAAGGAATAGAATAGAATAGAATAGAATAGAATAGAATAGAATAGAATAGAATAGAATAGAATAGAATAGAATAGAATAGAATAGAATAGAATAGAATAGAATAGAATAGAATATAGTCCTACGGGAGAAGGGCGGTATATAAGTCTAATAAAGATAAAGATAAGATAAAAATATTATTACTTTTCTTCCGGTCCGCCAAACAAGAAAGATCGGTAACTTCTGCTTTAGAGATTGCCTTACATAAGGACTCACCTCAGCTAACCGCCCAAGGAAGCAGAACTCTTGAAACCGGCATCATCTCAAAAGAAGACTTCTTATTTGGGGTTAGTGACAGCAGGGAAGTCAAGGCGAGATCTGGAGAAAATCCCACTCAAAACGCCCTAGTCAAAGTAGCAACTTTCCTCCTCCCGCCAAAGTCAGAATGTCCGTTTGAAATCCAGCCGGTCCACGGGAGGCGACGACGCATGGGTGACTAGCACAAGTTGGTCCACAGCTCAAGGTCTCCTCCAGCTTCTGTTTCTCCCGCAACCGTCTCCCTCTCAAGCGGGCAGAGGCGGGAGAGGGAAAGTCGAAAGCGAAAGTTATCCCAAGCCAAAGGAAATCCGCCCCTCTCCCCCCCTCATCCCAACAGAACGGCAGGCCCCAAAAGGGGACACATATGCAGGGGAAAGAATAAGGGTTTGGGGGAATCTGACCGAAACTTGGGGTCTGAGATAGGCAGCCCGGTTGTATGTACCAGGCTGCTCCCCGGTTCTGACCGTCGTGAGAGGGCGGGATTCGATCTGTCCCGGGGTTTCCCAGCTCTAGTGGCAGTGGAGCTGGGCTGGCACTCTGGACATTCTCCCTTTTTATTTATTCTGAGATCCTCCCGTTTCGATCTGGGTTCGCCTTGTTGTCTTTTTGCCGGACTTGTTTAACAACCACCATGTGTCTGACTTATCCGAGCACGGTTTTGTTCACCCTCAGGGGGGGGCCCCCATCCTGGGAGCGACCCGCCTTACTCTTTACACCTCCTCTTGAAGGGCCCGATTGCCGGGACCCTGAGAGATGGTTGGGCAGGGGCAGGGGCCTCCAGTATAAATTTAATAAGAGGCCCCTGATTACCTTTTTAGCTAAATTTTTTGTAGGGTTAGGGAGGGGGGAGGGTTGTGATTGGTTGGAAATGGGGGGTAATCCACCAATCGCTGGTCAGGCCAGGCCTGGGACAGATCGCGGTGGGGAGGAGCTGGAGTCTGCTGCCTCCGGAGCTCGGGAGCGGGTCGTGGGACTCCCTATTCCCACGACGTTAGGGAATGGCAGCAGGTGTAGAAACAGAGGGCCGTATCGATGTCCGGGAGGGCATCTCCGCTATTTACAAGCGGTGAGCCGCTCCGACCCTCTGTCTTCACCCCAAGGCTCCGGGAGCGAGGATGTGCAGCCACCTGAGCTCCGGCTAGTGTACCTGAATGCCAGGTCCGTCGTTAATAAGGTTCCTCTCGTCCGGGATCTGGTCGAGGGTGAGCATGCGGACCTGGCCTGCATCACGGAGACCTGGTTGAGCCCAGAGGGTGGTATCCCTCTGGTTGATCTTTGCCCACCAGGCTTCCGGGTGCTACACCGGCCTCAAACTCAGGGTAGGGGTGGGGGAGTGGCTGTGGTTATGAGGGAGACCTTATGTCCGCATGAGGCCACCGTTCTTCAGATAGCCGGGTGTGAATCTCTCTTACTGAGGTGTGGTCCTAGAGCGCAGTTGGGTCTGCTGCTGGTGTACCTTTCGCCTAGTCGCGCAGCAGCAGCCCTGCCTGAGCTTCTCGATATCCTCTCGGGGCTGGTGATTGAGTTCCCCAAACTCATGGTTTTGGGTGACTTCAATCTACCATCCCTGGGAGGAGTATCTGAGTTAGCTCGGGAGTTCATGGCTTCCATGACGGCCATGGACCTGACGCAAGTAATTCATGGACCAACTCATGTGGGAGGTCACACCCTGGATTTGGTGTTCCTATCTAGACGGTGGTTAGATGATCTTGGTGGGGGCTCTCCAATTGCTATGCCCCTGTCATGGACCGATCATCATCTCCTGCGGCTGGTCTTCCGTTTTGCCACTCCCCACCATGGGGGTGTTGAGCCAACTAGATGGTTCCGCCCCAGACGCTTAATGGACCCTGAGAGGTTCCAGGCAGCACTGGGGGCCCCACCTGCCTCCTCTGCTCACAGCTCGGCAGATGTCTTAGTGGAAGCCTGGGAAAGGACAGCCATGGAGGCACTTGACCGAGTTGTACCCTTGCGGCCCCTGACCCGGCACAGATCCCAGTGGGCTCCATGGTTTTCCGCGGAGCTCCGGGAGATGAAGCGTCGGAGACGGGGCCTAGAGAGCGGTTGGAGGTCCAGCTGATCTGAATCCGACCGATTGCGACTAAGAACCCATATTAGGTCTTATCTCGCAGCGATGAGGGTGGCGAGGTCTAACTACTTCGCTGCCCTCATCGCGTCCGCAGATAATCGCCCGGCCGCCCTGTTTAGGGTGACCCGCTCCCTCCTTAATCAGGAGGTGAGTGAGGAACCCTTGCAGGGGCGTGCCAAGGAGTTTAGTCAACATCTGTTGGACAAAATCGCTCGGATTCGGACCGGTCTGGACTCCGACTGGGCAGAGTCGGACGATCAGGACACGTGTGGTCTTGTCAATGTTACCTGGGAGGAGTTCGATCCTGTAACTCCGGAGGAAGTGGACAGGATGATGGGGAGGCTGAGCTCCACATGTTTATTGGACCCGTGCCCTTCCTGGCTGGTTTATGCAGCCCGGGAGGGGACACGAGGCTGGTTCCAGGCAGTTATATCTGCCTCTTTGAGTGAGGGTAGTTTCCCCGCCGCCTTGAAAGAGGCGGTGGTGAAACCTCTCCTCAAGAAGCCTGCCTTGGACCCAGCTGTGTTAAATAACTTTCGTCCGGTCTCCAACCTTCGCTTTCTTGCGAAGGCTGTTGAGAGCGTGGTGGCGCATCAGCTCCCTCTGGTCCTGGATGAAGCGGATTATCTAGACCCGTACCAATCGGGCTTCAGGCCCGGGTACAGCACGGAGATGGCATTGGTCGCGCTGGTGAATGATCTCTGGAGGGCTCGGGAGAGGGGATATTCCTCTGTCCTAGTCCTATTAGACCTCTCAGCGGCTTTCGATACCATCGACCATGGTATCCTGCTGCGGCGCCTCAGGGGATTGGGAGTGGGAGGCACGGTCCTTCAGTGGTTCTCCTCCTATCTCCTGGGACGCTCGCAGTCGGTGTTGGCAGGGGGGCAGAGGTCGACCGCGAGGCCTCTCGTTTGTGGAGTCCCTCAGGGGTCGGTCCTCTCGCCTCTCCTGTTCAACATCTACATGAAACCGCTGGGTGAGATCATTCGTGGCTTTGGAGTTGGGTATCATCAGTATGCTGATGATACCCAGCTTTTTATTTCGACCCCAAACCACCACAGTGATGCCCTCGACGTGATGTCCCGTTGCCTGGAGGCGGTCCGGGTCTGGATGGGGAGGAACACGCTTCGACTCAACCCTGACAAGACTGAGTGGCTGTGCGTACCGGCGTCTCGGGACATTCAGGATATCCCACCCCTCTCTATGGGGGGTGAGTTATTACCTCCTGTAGATAGGGCTCGCAACTTGGGAGTCCTCCTAGACTCACAGCTTTCCCTAGAAGACCATATAGTAGCTGTGACTAGGGGGGCCTTCTCCCAGGTCTGCCTGGTGCGCCAGTTGCGGCCCTATCTAGACCGGGATGCCTTACGTACGGTCACTCATGCGCTCGTGATCTCTCGTCTTGACTACTGCAACGCTCTCTACATGGGGCTACCCTTGAAGACCACTCGGAGGCTCCAACTGGTACAGAATGCAGCCACGAGAGTTGTGTTGGGAGTTTCCTGACACTCCCATGTCACACCTTTGCTCTGCGAGCTGCATTGGCTTCCAGTTGTCTTCCGGGTGAGGTTCAAGGTGTTAGTAATGACCTACAAAGCCCTACATGGCATGGGTCCGGAATACCTTGGAGAGCACCTGCGGCCGGCATCAACTTCCCTCCGCCCAGTACGCTCCCACAGAGAGGGCCTCCTCAGGGTGCCACCGGTCAAAGAATGCCGACTGGTGGCTCCCAGGGGGAGGGCGTTCTCTGTGGGCACACCGGATTTATGGAACCATCTTCCGGTCGAGCTCCGGATGGCGCCTGATCTCCGCTCCTTCCGGCGCGATCTTAAAACCCACCTTTTTGAACAAGCCGGCCTGACCTGATGGGATGGGGTTGGGTTTTATAAATTAACTTAACTTTTAATCTGTACTAATTTATTACGGGCATTGTGGTTTAATTACTTTTAATAATTTTTAATTTTTGTATCTTGTTTTTATTATGTATTGCCCTGTTCACCGCCCTGAGTCCTTCGGGAGAAGGGCGGTATACAAATTAATTAAATAAATAAATAAATAATAAATAAAAAGGGGGGACCGGCTCGAATTGCTGGCTGTCATCCAAAACGATGGGGACAGAGTGGAGGTCTGAATCTCAGCCCCTGCCGACATTGGGGAAGGCACAATTATGCATTAGGATGAATCACGAGAGAAGTGGAGAGGGGCGATGCAAAAAAAGGCGAGAAAGAAATTAGCCCCCCCCTTCCCCCAAGACATTATATCTCAATGTTTACTGAGAAGCATGTTGTTGTTTTTTTCCTGGTGACCACTTTCCATTCTCTTTCACCATCTTCTGGACCTTCTCCATCAGCTCCGAGACCTGCTTCTCCCGCTCGGCTCCTTCGGCCCTGTTGTTAAACCCGCAAAAGCGGTTGCCGCACTTCTCAATCAGCTTACGCAGCTTTTTGTTGTCGCATTTTTCAACGTACTCCTGCAGGGAGTCCTCTCCTAGGTCTTCCTTGCAGGTGAAGAGGACGATCGTGTGACGGATGGACTTTTCCCCAAAGATCTCCCGGACCCGCTTGGCGGCATCCTGGTCTTCTTTCGTGAAGTGCCCCACCTGGGTCACCAAGACGAAGGCGTGGAGGCCCGACTGGCACATCCGACGGCAGTTTCTCATCTCCTCCTCCAGGGACGGATCCGTCTCTTTGGAATCAAAAAGGGCCGGCGTGTCGATCACGGTGATCATCTTGCCATGCCAGGTCCCCTGCCCCGTTTGCAACGCCCGGGTGGTGGTCTTTGCTGCCAGGACAGACTCGAACTCTCTCCGGCCGAGGATGGTGTTGCCTGTGGCACTTTTCCCGCCTCCGGACTTCCCAACCAGGATCAGCCGGAGGTCGGCATCGTCCCCTGGGAGTTTGGAAGAGAGAGGGACAGTCTTAGGGCAGAGTGGAGTTACACGGCATTCAGTGAATATATGGGGGGAAGGTAGGGGGAGGGGCGGAGAGAGAGAGAGAATATTAGATAGATACTCAATAGAGGTAGATAGATAGATAGATAGATAGATAGACAGACAGATAGATAGACAGATAAGACAGACAGACAGACAGAGGGTCAGACTAGAAGACCTCCAGTGTTCCTTCCAACTCTGTTACTCCATGCTTCGGCACACACAGCCAAGCTGTTTCCCTGTGGAAGAATTGGCAAGCAATGAAGCCAAATCCTGGCGGGACCCTCACCTCCTTCCTTTGCTTTCGTTCCGTGGTCCCTCGTGGCAGCCTAAAAGAGAAAGAATCAGCAGTTCAGACAGGGGAGGGTAGAGTCCCTGGGCAGAGTAAGAAGAGGAGACTTGACAGCTGCTTTTTCTGGAATGGTCCAGGATCTCCTACCTGGGCAAGGGGCTGGACTAGATGACCTCCCAGGTCCCTTCCAGCTCTGTTATTTCATGATTCTGTAAGGATCTCCTGCTTGGGAGGGGACTGGACTAGATGACCTCCAAGGTCCCTTTCAGCTCTATCATTCTGTGATTCTCTAAGGGTCTCCTGCTAGAACAGGGGGCTGGACTAGATGACCTCTGAGGTCCCTTCCAACTCTATTCTCAATGACTGATTGCAGTGGGAATGGCTGAAGCTACTGTCCTGGGTGGAAGGACAGGCTAGGTTGGCCGTATACTGCTGATGGGAGATCTCTCACACACACACACACACACACACACACACACACTAATAATAATAATAATAATAATAATAATAATAATAATAATAATAATAATAATAATAATGATGATGATGATGATGATGATGATGGCAGGGGGGCAGAGGTCGACCTCGAGGCCTCTCGTTTGTGGAGTTCCTCAGGGGTCGGTCCTCTCACCTCTCCTGTTCAACATCTATATGAAACCGCTGGGTGAGATCATTCGTGGTTTTGGAGTTGGGTATCATCAGTATGCTGATGATACCCAGCTTTTTATTTCGACCCCAAACCACCCCAGTGATGCCCTCGACGTGATGTCCCGTTGCCTGGAAGCGGTTCGGGTCTGGATGGGGAGGAACAGGCTTCGGCTCAACCCTGACAAGACTGAGTGGCTGTGCGTACCGGCATCTCGGGAAATTCAGAATATTCCATCTCTTTCTATGGGGGGTGAGTTATTACCCCCCGTAGATAGGGCTCGCAACTTGGGAGTCCTCCTAGATTCACAGCTTTCTTTAGAAGATCATATAGTAACTGTGACTAGGGGGGCCTTCGCCCAGGTTCGCCTGGTGCGCCAGTTGCGGCCCTATCTAGACCGGGATGCCTTGCGTACGGTCACTCATGCGCTCGTGACCTCTCGATTAGACTACTGCAACGCTCTCTACATGGGGCTGCCCTTGAGGACCACTCGGAGGCTCCAACTGGTGCAGAATGCAGCCGCGAGAGTTGTGCTGGGAGTCTCCCGATACTCCCATGTTACACCTTTGCTCCGTGAGCTGCATTGACTTCCAGTTGTCTTCCGGGTGAGATTCAAGGTGCTGGTAATGACCTTTACAGCCCTACATGGCATGGGTCCGGAGTACCTTAGGGAGCACCTGCGGCCGGCATCAACTTCCCTCCGCCCAGTGCGCTCCCACAGAGAGGGCCTCCTCAGGGTGCCACCGGTCAGAGAATGCCGACTGGTGGCCCCCAGGGGGAGGGCGTTCTCTGTGGGTGCACCTGACCTGTGGAACCGTTTACCGGTTGAGCTCCGGATGGCTCCCGACCTCCGCTCCTTTCGACGAGATCTAAAGACCTACTTATTTGAACAAGCTGGCCTGGCCTGATGGGGTTTGGGTTTTATTACTGCTTTTAATGTATATTAACTTATTGTTGTAAGTCATTGGGCATTTTGTTTAATTTTCTCTTAACCTTTGTATCTTTGTATTTTAGTATTTATTGCCCTGTTCACCGCCCTGAGTCCTTCGGGAGAAGGGCGGTATACAAATAAAATTATTATTATTATTATTATTATTATTATTATTATTATTATTATTATTATTATTATTATTATTATTATTATTATTATATATGATGATGATGATGATGATAGCTAGAGAGAGAGAGAGAGAGAAATTATAGATAGATAGATAGATAGATAGATAGATAGATAGATAGATAGACAGACAGACAGAGAGTGAGTGAGTGAGTGCCAGGAAAGTCAGGAGATTCAGGTAGTTCAAATGAGTATCAAGATTTATAGCAAGCTTCAGTTCGCTACAAGAATCTGACCTACTAACGCAGACGTGTGAAATACAAGGTCCGGGGGCCGGATCCGACCCGCGAAGTGGTTACATGCGGCCCACAAAGCCATCCTGGAAACAGTGAGGGAACGGGCCCCGCTGCCTTGGCCCTGGCCCACAGACCCTCCTTCCACCAAAGACCCTCAGATCTGTCCCACTCCTGCCCAGGCCCCCAGAGCCACCCTTGATGCCAACGATGTAGAGCTGGCCATGCCCACCCAGTAGGCCATACGCACTTTAGCCACGCCCACCCAGTAGGCCACACCCACCCAGGCCACACCCACCCGGCCCCCTGAGGGCAACCGCAATGCTGATGCGGCCCTCAATGAAATTGAGTTTGACACCCCTGTACTAACGGATCAAGGGAAATGAGCAGGAGATAAGAAAGGCATTCAAGGTGGATTTAGATCTCTTGTGGGCGCACAGGGATTCATGACTGATGACGCCTTTGACCCCTCCCAGGGCACAGCCTGCTCATCTCCTCCAACCTCGCTGACTGATCCCCTTCTTCTCTCCCCACCCTGCTTTGGGTTGTAGGGCAAGAACGAAGGATTGTCCTGGTGGGCAAAACCGGGAATGGGAAAAGCACGATGGGAAATGCAATCCTGGGAGAACAATGCTTTAAATCCATCGTGTCCCCTAAGTCAGTGATGATATCTTGCCAAAAAATGGAGAAGAACTGGAATGGCCAGAATATTATGGTTGTTGATACTCCTGGCTTTTTCAACACCAAGGTTTCAGAGAAGGAAACTGCTGCTGAGGTGAAGAAATGCATGAGCATGTGCAACCCAGGTCCGCACGTCATTCTGCAGGTGATGCGTCCTGGCCGTTTCTCCAAGGAGGAAAAGGAGGTGGCTGAGCTGATCAGTAAAATCTTCAACTTGAACGCCAAGAATTACATGATCCTCTTGTTCACCCGCAAGGATGACCTGGAAGAAATGAGTCTGGAGGACTTCCTATGCCAGGGTGATGACTCGCTTCAAAAACAGATAGAGCAGTGTGGACACCGCTACCTGGCCTTCAACAACAAGGCCAAAGGAGAACGGGAGGAACAGATGGTCGAATTGATGACCATGATTGATCAGCTCGTACACAACAACAGAGATGCTCCTTGTTACACAGAAGACATGATGAAGGAAGACGAAGAGCACTATAAGAAAAGCAAATTATCCCGGTGTTCTATTCTCTAACAGAGAAAGCCTTTCTGCTGGATCCTCTGCTCCGTGGGGGCAGCTCTCCCAAAAGCCACAGCCCTGCGTTTCCCCCTTCTTGCCCTCACAGGAGACCTCCAAAGAACCTGAGTCAGAGATTCGTGGCTGACTCTCCCTGAGCCAATTCCTTCTCCTCAAAATCCGCTTTCTCGCCTCAGATCTCCTTCACTGGGAGGATCCTGCCCCCCCTCCAAGTATCAATTGGCGACTGCTTTAGAAAGAAGGTTGCGGTTTATGGAAGAGCAGAGCCAGACAGGAAGATGCCTCTGGACGGAAAAAGAGAGTGAGCACATGTAGGGAGTGGGTGTTTATACCCTCTGGAGCCTTTTGTTTGGAGTTGGTCCTGTGGCGTAAACTTTGCCCTGAGTCTGAGTGTGCCTTTCTGGTCTTCTGATGGTGGTGGGTTAATCCTAGTATGTCCCAAAGGTCATATCCTGCTTCCCTGGGGCTGGGGCTGATGCCTCTTAGATTTTTGGTGAGGGGTTGTTGATTCTAGGGATCTTTCTTCCTAATCCCACTTTCCCGATTCCAGTGTTTCAGACAAGATGATCACATCTGCATTTCTGCAGACTTGGTTTCTGCTTGGGGAAATATATTGTCTTTTAAAGATTTCCAAAAATATTTCTTTCTCAGGGGAGGGGGCTGACTTCTCACACCCATCAGCTCTGGAGAAAGGTTCATCTTGGAGAAGCAACCCAAAGTGAAACCGAGGAACAGATAATAGTTGGTGGAAAGACCCACCTTCTCCTTGCTGCGCCCAGGTGGAACCCAGACCAGGTCCCATTTTATTTCCCTGTTTGTACAGAACCCAGCAGAAACTTCAGAAAAGGAGAAAGCCCCCTCCCCAAATTACCTAGAACTCCCCCCCCCAACAACAGAGGTGCTTCTGTGTCCGTCTTGTAGCTAGGTCCCCTCCCTTGTTCTCCCCCCGCTTCTCTGCCTTCCTGTCCCACCCACCCGTTGGGGTCTCCCAGAGAGGAGGGACTTGTTGCTCTCCTATAAACGGGTAGACAGAGCACCGCCCTCGCCCAGTTCAACTCTTCCATTTGATTCTACTCTATGACACGCTGATCCCGTACCTTGGGCACCTTAGGCGGCCGGATGACGTAGTGTCTTCCCCTGTTCTCCGAAACAACTATCTGCACCATCTTCATCAGCTCCCAGACCTGTGCCTGGCAGTCGGCTCCAGCGGCCTTGTTATTGAAGCCACAGAAGCGGTTCCCGCAACGCTGGATCAAGTCCCGCAGATTGTGGTTAGACGTTCGGACGTATTCCTTCAGGAATTCCCCTAAAAAATCCTCCACACAAGTGAAGAGGACAATGGTGTGCCTGGTGGACTCGTCCCCTAACATATCCCGGACACCCTTTGCAGCTGTCACATCTTTGGCGGTAAAGCGTCCCACCTGGGTCACAAAGATCAGGGTGTGGGGGCCAGGCTGGGAGAGTTCGACACAAGCCTTGATCTCATTTTGCACAATCTCACTGTGGTTTTCAGAATTGAAAATGTCAGGTGTGTCGACCACGGAGATCTTCCTGTCCCGCCATCTTCCTTGCCCTCTTTGGCACTTCAGGGTGGTGGTCTTCAGCTGCAAGATGGACTTGAACACCGGCCGGACGAGGATAGTGTTGCCCGTGGCGCTTTTCCCGCCTCCCGACTTTCCCACCAGGATCAGCCGGAGTTCACCGTCCTCCCCTGTGAGTTTGGAAGACGACGTTACTGTTAGATGTTTTGTGCCAGCAATGGCAGTTCCCCAAAAAGGTCATCAGATGGGAGCAAAGAGGCTTCTTTGCTCCCACTGGTGGGTAAGGGGTCCCTGGCCCCTGCAGCCCCATTGGCGAGAGTTTTATGGTAAGGGAGGGGCTGAGACCCCCCATAAATACCTCTGCTCAAGGGGCTGCTCTCAGCTTGCTCTGTTCTCTTTGTTCTCTCTTCTGCTTGCTTGCTTGCTGATCTACTGAGCTCAACCCAGGCATGGATGCCTCCATGCCAGGGAACTCTTTCTATTTACTTTATCGTTAAATAAAGCTTTGAATGATTGCATTCCTGCGTGATGCCTTTTACTTGGAAGCACCTTAACGAACATCGACCTCGTGAGACCATCTCACAAATTGGTAGCAGAGAATGGTTTAAGGCAACGCTTCCAAGTCACGCAAGATGCCTGGAGGTTCAAAGAACCCATTTGAAACGGATGGCAGGAGATCCCCGATTGTGACCAGGAGTCTTCAATCCAGGACGGCAGCCCTGCATCCAGCCCGACGCAAGCTCAGTGCCAGGGACCCCTTCGCATGCCTCCCTACATCTGCAAGCCACAGAGGGAAGCATGGAAGGCTTGCAGTCTACCCAAGACTGCCCAGACGCAGCGGAAGCGGCCCGGCCCAAGACAAGTGCCGCGTGGGCCAGATGACTGAACAGGAACACGAGGAACTGCTCTTAAAGTTTCTTGCAGCACAAAGGACGTCACAAGCCTCTCCACGGGGGATGCCAGCGCAGGGGGGCTCTGGACTCTGGGTAAGTCCTTCCCCAGCGCCCACGAGGCCCCCTAACATGGCGCCGGCCACCCTGAGTGACCCCGGGACCCCAGAGCTTTTGGCGTGAAATTTCCCGCCAAACTGTGACCTACAGCTTCCGGGGGCAACTGGAAGCAAGATGGCGGCCCCCAGGACACCCACATGGCCTGATATTGATAGGCCTCAGCCAAGCCTCGAGGCCCAGCAATCGGTGGCATCCAGCCCAAGCAGCATGGAAACCCCCTGGTCTTCCCCACCAGAAAGCCTCAAGGCCTATGATAGCATCAAAGCCTGCCCAGCCGTGCCTACTGCAGCAGAGATTGGAGCAACTATCCGGACCCTGGTTGCAGCTCTGGAGGCTAAAACGACTGCAGCCTCAACATCGGGGGTAGCCAGCCTCCCTCGCCAACCCCAGGGGGCTCCCGGAAGAGTTCCAAGGCCTCCAATCCTCTCCCCGGCGCCTAACTGCCGGGAGGGGTCCGACCTGGAGTCTCCCAGCTGCGTCCTGCAACCCCACAGGTCCCCCAGTGAACCCCCGGGCCCTCCAGCCTACTTTTTGCCACCGCCCAGACGCCCTGCTTGCCAGATGGTCTTCGGGGGGGCTCCGGATGAGGCCTCCCCCTCCAGCGCCGTCTTCAGCCGCCTCCAGGGTCTTCAGGACCAGCGATGGGCTCCTCTGGGCAATCCGAGCAATCCAGGCAATCCATGTGCCATCCAGCCCCCATCCTGCGATCTTTGCCCCCCGGTGAGTGTTCCAGTGCCGGGGGGGTTTCAGGAGGAATCTTCGGGGCTGCTGCGGCCTTCAGTCCCTCTTCAAGCCCAAATTCCAGCCTACAGGCCCAGGGCTGGGCCTAGCACAGAAGCAGGAAGAGACACGTCTGCTCTCTCCGTCCCCTGGGCTGAAATGAGCTCTGAGCATGCCCAGTCGGGGCCATCCAAAAATCAGAGAAAAATACCACCACCTACCACCAGAGGGGTCCCTCTTCCATTTGCCTCAATGGAAAGCTCTAAGGTGTATAGGCATGGACAAAGAACTGGAGAAAACTTCTTTCATTCACAGATTTCTCCATCTGCTCCTGCATTCTTAAATAAATTTGAAAAACTGCAACTTGGGGGCGAAAATTTCAGCAGATGGAGTAAAGAAGTGCAGATGTATCTATTAGAGCAAGGGACTCTAGAGATGGTTCTGGACCCCCCCGCCTCTTCCCTGGGGACCCCAAGAAGAGTGGTATCATAGGAAAGCATATACCACTCTACTGAGTTCACTGGATACTAACTTGTACTCCAGCATTCCAGATGGGCTCACAGCTGGTGAAGTTTGGCGGTTATTATACAATTTATTCAACAGCGACAGCATCGGTTCGATCACCAGACTCACAACTGAGTTTTACACCACCAGACTCAGATTTGGAGCTAACATGGCCGAACACCTGGGAAAATTGAAAGCACTCAGGGCAGAACTGATGTCCAGAGACTACCTTGTACCTGAGGCTAACATGGTCGCTGTCATTCTGGCTTCCCTGGACAAAAATTGGAGCAGTTTCATTGTTTCACTGGAGGGGACAACGAAGGAAGCCATGACTCTGTCCTACCTCACAGGGAGGCTCATTGAGGAAGATAGGAGACGAAGAGATGCAGGAGAGTACGCCAGAGTTACCACCCAGCGAACCAGCAGGAGGCACCACAGCTCAGAGCAGGTTAATGCTCTATTTAAGTGTTTCATCTGTGGCTCTGAGGGGCACCTGAAGGACTGCCCCCATCACCAAGGCCCCAAGCGTGGTCCCAATCAAGGAAGGGGCAAGGGGCAAGGTAGGGGGCATGGCGGGGGCAAAGGTAGTGCCAAGGGCAATTTTGTGCATACTTGTCCTCTCACCCCCACCACAAAGGCTGATAGCCCCACTGACTTATGGTTACTGGACTCTGGAGCTTCATCTCACATTACCAATATGAAACAAGGGTTTAAAAGGTTAAAGAAAATTAACTCATCTGTCAAGGTGGCCAATGGTGATAAGGCTTTGGTTGTTGGGGAGGGCACTGTTTCTGTACCCGGGCTGGGAAAAGTTGAAGGGGTATTGCATGCTCCCTCCATTGCCAACAACCTATTAAGCATTATCAAATTATGTGACGATGACAGAGTGGAAGTTTTATTTCGCAAAGGGGGAGGTCATGTCACCCGGAACCAGAGGGTCATTGGAAGTATTGCCATCATAAATGGTTTGCCATACTTCTCCCCTGAGAACCCAGCCACAGAGGATAGTCCACCGGGTGCCACCTCAGAAGGGGCCTGCGCACGGGAAGAGAGAAAGCCCCCATAGCCAGCCCCAAGACTGTCTAAGGAGCGCAAGGCCGAAGCGGTTGCACCCAAGCCACCTCAGCCAGCCCCACAACTTTCCAAGGGCAGTGTGGACAAGAAACCCGAATCTCAGCAGGCACCTACAGCACCGCTCAAGGCAAACAGAGCCAAGAGGGTGTCAGTGGGGAAGCCGCTCCACGATAAGTGTGCCCATCTCTTACACCGAAGATTAGGTCATGCGAGCTTCCCTGTGGTTAAAAAGATGGGAGAGTTTGCTGAGGGAGTCCAGCTCAAGGATTGTGAAGTGTTCCTGGACTGTGCCATCTGTAAGAGGACAAAGAGGAAGGCTGCCCCCATCCCTAAGGTGTCACTGCGTAAGGCCCAATACCCGTACCAACTAGTACATGTTGATTTGGTTGGGCCTTTCACACCATCCCTAGGAAAAAGACAGTATTTTCTCATTGCCATTGACGATTTTTCACGATACAGCCACGTGTATACCCTCACAGAAAAATCCGAAGCCTTTGACGCCATAAAATCACTGTATGACTTTGTAGACACCCAGTATAAGACCAAGATCGCACAACTGCAGAGCGACCGCGGGGCAGAGTTCATGTCCCGAAAATTCCAGGACTGGGTAAGGCGTAAGGGCATCCGCCATTTTCTTACCGCACCATTCACTCCCTCTCAAAATGGCGTGGCAGAGAAAAGAAATGGAATCCTGCAAACTATGATGCGTAGTCTGATTGCGGACGCTGGGGTCGCAGAATCATACTGGGCAGAGGCGGTGCACTACGCCAATTACACCTTAAACCGCACCTGGAGCAGTGTTCTGGACCAGACCCCATATTTCCTGGTCCACGGTAGGAAACCAAGTCTGGGACACTTGCGTGTGTTTGGCTCCTACGCTTGGATGCACATCCCCAAGCAGCTGCGGAAGAAGGGGAGATCTGTGTCCCAGAGACTGAGGTTCTTGGGCTATGCTCCTGGCTCCAAGGCCTACCGTTTCCTGGGAGAAGGGGGCAGGACTGTGACTTCCCAATCTGCCTCCTTCGAAGAGGACTCCAATTGGACCCAGATCCACTCGAATGATCTGAGCCCATATGTCAACCGACCCAGCAAGGACACACCGACCACGACATCACCTGAGACGACCACATACCCTGACACCGACGAAAGTGAGGAACAAGACGAAGATGTCATCCTACCTGGATCAGATGGGGAGGATGAGCCGTGCAGTCCCAAGGGGGAAGACACGCCGTCTTCACCCCCAGCGACGCCTCAGAGACCCGCGGAAGAAAAGGGCGGTGAGTGGCAGAAGGTCAGGAGATCAAAGCGATCCAACAAAGGGATCCCGCCAAAGAGAATCGACATTGGGCACATCGCGTCTGTCAACAGCATTGTGGTCACCCCAAAATCCTTCTCTGACATCCAGGAGCTGCCCATCGAAGAACAGGAGAAATGGCAGCTCGCGATGGAGAAGGAAATGCAGAGCCTAAGAAAGCTCAAGGTCTTCACCCCCCAGCAACCACCAAAGGAGAGGAAAGTCATTGGCACAAGGTGGGTTTACAAGGCGAAACCACTTGCCAATGGCCTCTACCTGTATAAGGCCCGTTTGGTAGCTCAGGGGTTCGCCCAGCGCTACATGGAGGACTACGGGGAGACCTACTCTCCAACCGTCCGGGCAGAGAGCGTCAAGGTCGCCCTCGTAACTGCAGCCGCTCTGGGGGAGGAAGTCTTCCAATTCGACATCCAGACGGCTTACCTCCACGCCAACTTGGACCGGCAGATCTATGTGAGGGCCCCTCCTGGCTACCAGCAGGAAGGGGGAAATACATGGTTGCTCCACAAAGGGTTATATGGCCTTAAGCAGTCGGGGAAACTATGGTACGACTGCCTTAGAAAAAGTTTAGAACGAGTTGGTTTCAGTGCATCCCATGCAGATGAATGTGTTTTCACACGCAACTCAAAGTGTACCACAGAACGGGTGTTAGTTTATGTGGACGACCTCCTATATGTAGGGCCTGACAAGGAAGGGTGTGACGAATTTGCCAAGGCCCTGGGGGAAAAGTTTACCCTGAAATCTTTGGGGCGGGTTGACAAGTACTTGGGTGTGCACATCTTGGCCAATAAAGGGGGGGTTCGCCCTATCTCAGAAAGAAAAGATAGAGGAGTTATTGGCCAAATGCAAAATGGCAGAATCTAACCCAACGCGTAGCCCGATACAAAGTGACTATTACAATCACACTCACAAGGACGGTCCTGAGTTCACAGATAATGGGCTTTACAGATCTGTGATCGGCTCCTTGCTATATATCAGCAATTCGAGCAGGCCTGACATAGCTTTAGCCGTGAATCTACTGTCCAGGCATGTGGAACACCCAAAGGAATTCCACTGGACTGCTGTTAAGAGGGTACTTAGGTACCTCAGGGGCACGACCGATGCTCTCCTTGTGCTGGAACCAGAGTAGGGGAAAACGGCCCAGCTCTCCGCTTACTCAGACGCAGACTGGGCTGGCGACACCAAGAGTAGACGGAGCACCTCTGGTTTCCTCATATTGCTAAATGGCTGTCCTATCCATTGGCATGTTAGGCAGCAAAAATTTGTTTCTTGCTCCATGGCCGAGGCTGAATATGCCAGCCTGTCAGACACGGCCAATGATTTGATTTGGTTCGATGCTCTGATAACGAGCATCTGGGCACCTCCTTCTCTGCCCATCCAAGTTCAAGAAGATAATACGGCTGCAATTGCAATCTCGGGGGCATATGCAGTGGGCTCTAGGTCCCGCCACATAGACATACGCTATAAAAATGTCAGGCAGCTTGCCAAAGAGGGGTTTATACATGTTGAGCATTGTAACACAACTGACTAGATAGCTGATCTGTTCACCAAACCTGTTCCCATTGACCGGCACAACCTTCTGTGTAAGCGTTTGTGTTTGGCCTTCTGAACGTGTATATACATGTATATGACACCTGCTCGCCCCCTCACATACATTCACTGGTCCCTGTCATTGGCTGGCAAGAAGGGGAATTGTTAGATGTTTTGTGCCAGCCATGGCAGTTCCCCAAAAAGGTCATCAGATGGGAGCAAAGAGGCTTCTTTGCTCCCACTGGTGGGTCAGGTGTCCCCGGCCCCTGCAGCCCCATTGGCGAGAGAGTTTTATGGTTAGGGAGGGGCTGAGACCCCCCATAAATACCTCTGCTCAAGGGGCTGCTCTCAGCTTGCTCTGTTCTCTTTGTTCTCTCTTCTGCTTGCTTGCTTGCTGATCTACTGAGCTCAACCCAGGCATGGATGCCTCCATGCCAGGGAACTCTTTCTATTTACTTTATCGTTAAATAAAGCTTTGAATGATTGCATTCCTGCGTGATGCCTTTTACTTGGAAGCACCTTAACGAACATCAACCTCATGAGACCATCTCACAGTTACACAAAGGAATCAAGTGATTTCACACGAGCCCACAGAACAGCAGGGACTGTGGAAGGAGGCCCATCCGTGGGCAAGGGACCCTCTCAGGGAGGGAGGCAACTGTGCACAGGAGTGGGGAGGGGGTCTCCACAGAGGGGCCAAGGCATCCCCTCCTCTAGGCCGGCCAGCGAGGCTCTGCCTGTTTGCTATGGGGAGAGACCCATCCAGCACAGCTCTTCCTCTGAACTGGCATCAGCTCGCCGTCCCAAGTGGCTCTCATGCTGCCCCCACCACAACGCGTGTCCCCCTCGCTTACCCAGGCTGATCTCTTCCTCCATAGTTCCTTGGAAGAGTGGAAAGGAAAAAACACGGGTCAGACGTGGCCCCAGTGTGTCCAGTGGGGCAGAGAGAGCCGGCTGCCCCCCCCCCGGTCCTTCGGACCCTGAAACCGCAGCCTGGTCCTCCACCCCTTCAAGGCTGCTCTGGACCATCCCCCCAGCTAAGGGAGGGGGTCTGAGATGCTCTGAAGGGAGCCAGGAAGAAAGGAGGGGCAGGGAGGGAGGGGGAGCAGAAAGCAAGTGGAGGACCCTTCTTGCGCCCTTCTTGCGTGGATCCCGGGAGGCTTTCCCTCCGGGGGGATTCGGGGAGATGCAGGGAGCGGCCGCGTCTGCCGGCGATTCCCGGGATCCTAGCTTCGGCTGCCGGGATCGAAGGGTCTGATCCTCGCCCGCTTCTGCCCCTCCAAGCTGTCCCTCCCACCCACCCCCACCCCAATCTCCAGCTCAGTGTTTCCCCTGGGCAGATCCCCCCTCCTCCTCCCCACCTGCGCTTTTGCGGAAGGACTCCCTGGGTCTCCTCTGTCCCCCTCCCCCGCACTTCGCTCAGCACCTCCCCTTGTTCGGATTTTTCCCCCCACCCCTGGTCTGCCCCTCCCCAGCCTGGCCAGGAAAGACCCCCCCCGACCCTCCTCACCCCCTCCAGACTCAGCGCTTCTACCTGGGCAGGGCGCCCCACCCACCTCCCCCACTCACCTGCCTGCCATGGAAGGACCCCCCTGAGCCTCCCACCGCCCTCCCCACTTGCCCTGCAGATGCCCACCCCCTATTCTATTCTAATTCCTCCTCCTCCTTCCCTCCTCTTCCCCATTCTTCACCTCCTCACCTTTTCAGGCCTCCATGTAGGACAGATGCAAGTGACTGCCTTGCTCCATTGACCGAGCCCTACTTGACTCACTGCAGCGCATCGGAATTGGTACTGAAGATTTAGGTGGACATCTTCCAGGGAGAATTGATCCTGAGGACCTTCAGTATGGAGACTTTTCCAATTTTCCTCTCCTGCGATCCGATATTCCACCTGGTACCTGGAGACGGAAGGCTTCCCAACAGCTACTGCATCAATATTGATCTGGAAACTCTTTGGCTGGACTGGTTCAACGTTAGGAGGGGGAGGTCTTCTAAGAGCAGCTTCCAGCTCCTGACGTTCCTTGAGGACCTCCATGGTCAAGGCTAAACTTTTCCTCTCCAGCATTTTTAACGACTCAAAGAAATTCTTCATGCTCTCGGTGCTCATTTCCCAGAACATTTCAGCAGCAGCATTACGGCTTCCTCCGTTTTCTCGGTGAGCGAAGAGGGCGGAATGGTTGAATCTGAACTGCAGAGGGGTTCCCGACTCGTCCCGAGCACACCGCAGGTCAGCCTCCTTGAGGGCCTCCAGGACAGGTGGTGTCCCCCCATCTGAAAAGGTGATCAGGAGTTGGACGTTATCCTTCACGTCTTTTCCCAACATGGACAGAATGGAATCAAAGACACATTTCTGGGCGTGAGCTGGAGGGGCAAGGAAGGCCTGGGCAACCAAGCAGATGGCATCAATGTGGTCAATGCCCCCTGGGGTGGAGAAAAACTCCAAGAGATGCTCCTCAACCAGCTTGTCTTGCTCTGCGTCTCTTGTGCCTCCAAATCCCGGAGTGTCGATTATTGTGAGAGAATAGGGGATCCGGAAACCCTTCCGATGATTCACCACGTAGGCTGTGACTTCAGACGTCCTGCTTCCAGCTTCGCTTCTCTGGATGGTTTCATGAATGAGTTTGAATCGGAAATTATCTCCCCACTGGACACCCAGGATATAATTGATCATCCCGTTGATCAGGGTGGTTTTCCCACACCCTGTTGCTCCCATCACCAGAATCACTTTGTTGGGCACTTCCAAGTTCTCCTCTCCAAGCTGGTACAGGAGACAGGGTGTATCTAAGGGGACTTTCTCCAGAGGAAGGGCGAACACTAATGGCTGTCCGTCCTCCACCAGGGAGCTTTCCTGAAGGAACTGGCGGGCTATGTTGTCTGCATCTTCTTCCTCCATTGACGTGGAGACCTCCACCTCCTCGCTGAGGACACCCAGAGTTCCATTATCACACACGGCGGACACTCGTATTCTATACTTCGTCTGGGGCTTCAGACCTTCGACGGGGTAAAACTCTGTTTTTCTCCCAGTCCTTTTTTCAGTCCACTGGTCGTTCCCATCTCCAGCCTCCACCGTTCTGTACTCCACCTTGTACTCCTTGACCACAACTCCTGAGGCAATGACGCTGGGACTCATCCAGGCCACAGAGATGACAGAAGATGCCACGGTGACCGTTCTTAATTTCTCAGGAGGGCTGGTGGGAAGGGTCTTTATGGGCGGGCTCAGGTCACTGGATTTACTAAGGCCCGGCTTGCAACCAGCAGCGTACTTGAACTGGTACTCTGTGTTTGGAGGCAGATCTTTCAGCAGGAACATCTCCCCGGCGTCCTCTGTCCTCATGGTCTTCCAGTCCTCTTCCCCTGCAATCTTGTACTCTACCAGGTAGCTGGAGATTGTAGCCCTCCCGTATTCAGCGGGCTGAAACTTCAGCTGAATGCTGTCATGTCTCAGTTCGCTGATCAGGAAAGGGAGAGGTTTTGAGGGCAACTCAAAGTTCTTGCTGACCAGCTCTCCGTCTTCATAAAGGTATATTGAGGCTCCTGGGGTGTCCACATCTGGGAGTGAGGCCACGACAAAGCGGACCTTCTCATTCGATCGATTGACACTGAAAAAGTCTTGGATGGATTTGGTAGCTTGGCGAGCATTTCGGGTCCACCCCTTGTTCTCAAACCAGGCCACGTCTTCGTCCTGCCCAGGACTGGATCTTGTGGACTTAGCTGATTCTTCCAAGAATTTCTCCTGAAGCCAGTCCTGTAAGCTCAACAGAAATGGCTCCTTCTTATACAAAGAGGTGAAAATAAAGGCGACCACGTATACATTCTGGGGGTTTAGCACTATCTCCTCCAGCTTGTTCTGAGATGAGATAACTTGCATGTCACTTAGAATCGTCAGGTAACATTTGACAAAGTTCATTTCCCTTTTCTTGGTGACCAGAAATTCAGGGAGCTTTTGACTGTTGAAGGGCGACTGGTTGACGGACAACAAGATGTCCACCAGGGTCGCTTCCTCCTGCCCTCCACCCCGGATGGAAGGCAACGTTCTGGCCAGCTGTTTCTGGAAAGTCTGCCTGTGTTGTTTGCAGAGGTCCTTGAACTGCTTGATCTTCCTCTGGATCTCAGGGAAGGTGTCACAAATGGGATTCTTGGCTAGATCGTTGGTTTGCATCCGGAGTTCGTTGAGGTCCTCCAAGATCTTTTCAGCATCAAAGATCAACGCTAGGCTGATCTCACGGACCATCTTAGCTGCTCTGGTGTCCAGTTTGGTCAGTGGGTAGAGCCAGACCCTCATAGGCACAGCCTTCTCCCCATCTTTCCCTAACATTTTTGGCAGAGTCTCGTAAATTGTCATGGCATCTTGGAAGGTCACTGGATTTTTCTCCAGAGAAAAGTCTCCGTGAAACATGCAACTGAACTTGAAAGCATTCTCTTTCTCCTTCTCGTTTAGCTTCATATCCGCTTGTCCTGTGACGGATATCATCTTCTTGATTGTAACGTGGAGGTCTCCTTCTATATTTTTTACCATTTCTGTTGAAGAATCGTCTCGGTCAAACACAAAGAAAGCCTGGGCTCCGAAGAGGATGGCGGTGACCACGTGGGTGGCCGTGCCATGCTCAAAGACTGCTGGGTAGGAGATATTCTGGATTCCCAGGTGACTCATGGTCAGCTGTTCATACCTGGTGGTGGTTTTGTACAGAACGGTGACTCTGGCTTGTTTCTTGGACTTCTTGGTGTCGTGAAAATATTTGGCTGATCCTCTCACATCAATCAGCCCCCCCAGGACACTGGCCTTGAGCGATGCTGAGATGTCCAGGGCAGAGGCCTTGTCATCAATACTGTCAGATGCAATGATTATAGTTGCTGTATTGGGCTGAGGCCTGGTGGTCAGGTCCTTCTGCAGAGAGCTGTAGTCCCAAAGGGTGACCCCTGCATGGAACAGGAGAAGATCGTGAGATAAATCTGATACTGGATAGAGAAACCCCAGAGATCTCGGACAAGGGGACATCATTTCTCTCAGAGGATAACCTTATTTGTTCTGTCCAGCAATCACCAAGGAAATTGTCTGTTTTGCAAAATACTGCAAAACCCCAAAAAAGTCTTTCGACTGAGGAGAGAGATTTTGTCATTTCCCAAAGCATTTCAGGGAGTTTGGTATGGAAACCCACCCCATGTTTGGTAGTCAGGGCCAGCACTGCTGCATGCTAGGCCAAGGGCTCGATGCACATTCCAGGCAGAAGACGCTGCTCAGCTAGCTGGTACTAGCAGGCCCTGTGTTCAGGATGCCAGCTCTTAAGTGTACTTGGGTTAAGCCTGCGCACTGATGGCAGTGCCTGTCTCCCTCCCTCCCTCCCAGGTTTCCTGCCAGGGATGCCCACCCATCAGCCTCTCCTTTGGTTCCTACCGGGGATGAGGGCATCCTTGCGACAGTCGTACAGCATCCCCAGCTGGAAGGGGTGACCGAGGGCTGAAATCTCGATGGCATTCTCTGCCACGGCCATGCTTGGCACTTGGGTGCTGCTGGTGCTTCTCGTGCCCTGCAAAAGAGAGAGGAACCATCTGGGGGAGGCCGAGACTGACTTATGACTCTGCGAGGGGACGCAGGTGTGGCCTCAAGTCTCCCCCCACCCACTGATGGTAGTCCAGTTTCTGGGATGGCTGAAGAAGGCTCTCTTGCCCAGAGCAGGGCGGCAGGAGCTGCAGTCACAATGCCTAGCTGGTGGATGCGCTGAAGCCGTCAAGAAACCAAAACTGGCAATTCCTCCAGCAAAGATGAGACGGGCGTTTTGAGGAGAGGAGCGAGTTTCCCGGGATTAGGGTCACACCCATGGTGTCAACTGAGGACTCTGCCTGGACTTTGCGATTTTATGATTCTGCAAGCGTCTCCTGCTCGAGCAGGGGGTTGGACTAGAAGACCTCCAAGGCCCCATCCGGCTCTACTCTGATTGATTGGTTGACTGATTGAGAAGGAAGTCACACACGGACATCCCTGCCTTTTTCCTCCTTCCTCCCTCCCTGCTGGAAGGAGCCCTCCAATGTTCGGACTTCAGCCAAGCCACAGCAAGTTTTCAGGGAAGCCAGAACAAGAACCAAAGTTTTTTGTCTCCAGGCAATAACCCCTCCCATCCTCCATTCCCCCCCCCCAGCACAGAGAGCAAAGTCTGATTTCACTGGGAAGATCTTGGAATCTCGCTGGAAAAATTCCTGGGGAGTTTGGTGGGGGGGGGATTGAGATTCCTTTTTTTTATTGAAAAGTTTTACAATACATTTTATCTTTAACAATCCCCCCTCCCTCCGCCCACCCCTTCCTAACCCTCCCTAACCCTCCCCCCTTCCCCCTCCCCCCTCCCCGACTTCCCAGAGCTAAATACAAGGTATAAAAGCAAAAAACAATCATAAACAACCATATGCTAACAACAATAAACTATTAAATCTATCGCACTCTAGCTCATATGAGATGACTACAAGCAATACTAATATCACATAAAAAAGAGAAAAAAAAACTTATTCAAATGCTAAATGAAACTTTTTGGTCCCATATTTGTTCTGGATATAATCAATCCACTTTTTCCACTCCATAATATAACGTTGTTGCGAATGATCTTTCAAATAAGCCGAAATCTTTGCCATTTCTGCCAGGTCAGAAACTTTTAGAGTCCATTCTTCTATAGTCGGGAGTTCCTCCTTCTTCCAATATTGACCTACTAAAAGTCTTGCTGCTGTAATTAAGTTCAACATCAACTTGGTGTCCACAACAGTAGTATCTGTAATTATGCCCAATAAGAACAATTGCGGACAAAACTTTATCCTTTGCTTAAATATCTTCTGCATATTCCACCAGATTTTAATCCAAAAAGCCTTAACCTTTTTACAGGTCCACCATATATGAAAATACGTTGCATCTTCGCCACCACATCTCCAGCATTTAGGTTGATAATTCGGATACATACTTGCAAGCTTTTTAGGATCTAAATGCCACCTATAAAACATTTTGTAAAAGTTCTCTCTTAAGTTTTGAGCTTGTGTAAATTTTACGTTCCTCACCCAAATCTTTTCCCAAGTGTCCATTGTAATAACTTCTTGAATATTCTGAGCCCACTTTATCATACAATCTTTAACAAGTTCTGTTTCTGAGTCAATTTCTATCAATGCAAGATATATCCGTTTGATATGTGCTGGACCCTGATTTCTAATTTGCTTTACCAAATTTTCATCAGTCATTGAGAAACCAATTTTCTGGTCTTCTTTCCACCTGGCCCGCAATTGACCATATTGAAACCAAGTTTGAACAATCTTCTCATCTCGTAGAAGATTATACGGCTTCAAACACCATACGTTCCTTTCCAAACTTAAGATCTCCTTGTACGTAGTCACATCATGTTTGAAGCCAACATTTATGTTTTCTATTGCATGTTTCGGAATTGCCCACAAAGGTATCTTGTAGTTTAACTTATGTCTATACTTTTTCCAAACTCTCAGCAATGCCTGTCTTAAAATATGCACTTTAAACACATTATCTACCTTCTTATCATACAACAAATATGCATGCCAGCCAAATAACAAGTCGTGGCCCTCAAGATTTAATAATCTCCCTTGTGTCAAATTAATCCAATCACTTATCACTGACAACGCAGCAGCTTCATAATATAATTTAAAGTTGGGCATTTTAAGACCACCTCTTTCACGCGTATCCTGCATAATCTTAAGTTTAACTCGTGGCCTTTTCCCTGCCCATACAAATTTATTGATACCCCGTTGCCATTCCTCCAAATTTGAATCTTTTTTAAGAATAGGTATCATTTGAAATAAAAATAGAAATTTAGGCAAGACATTCATTTTCACTGCTGCAATTCTTCCCAGTAAAGACAATTGCAGTTTTTCCCAACTCTCCAATTCTTTTTGAATTTTTCCCCATAGCTTTTCATAATTATTTTTATATAACTTTGCATTTGAGGGTGACAAATACACCCCCAAATATTTAACCCTTTTAACAATCTCGAATCCAGTTAACCCTTCTAAAAGGGCCTTTTGCGATGCTGTCATATTTTTGGCTAATATTTTAGTTTTTTGTACATTAACCTTAAATCCAGAAACCTTCCCATATTGCATTATTATCTCCATCAGGTCAGTTGGGGGGGATTGAGATTCCTAATGGTGTGGGGGCTTTGGATGGTGTCCCCTCCCCTCCTCCCCCTCCCCATTCCAGCTCTCCCCATGTTTGGCTGTCTGGTCAGAATTCAGCAGCCTTCCCGAAAAAGAGCAACCCCTCTCCCCAAATTTCCTGGAATATCTGCCCCCCCACCCAACAACACATATGCATCTCCGTCACATCCGTCACATCCGTCAGGGGTGTCAAACTGCCGGCCCACGGGCTGGAGCGTCATGGAGAAGCCGCACCCACCCCATTTTCAGCAATGGGAAAAAGTTCCGATACGTCACGCGACGTTACGTGACGTCGCAAGTTTGACATGCCTGTGGTAGGGGGTTGGACTAGATCATCTCCAAGGTTCCAACTCCATTCTGATTGACTGATAGAATCCAGACAGGCCATGCAAAGGCAAAGCTCTTTAAGCGGGGAATAGCTGAGAGCTCGCAAGACAACTGTGGCACACCAGAACAAACTATAACACATAATAGTCGGAGAACATCTCATTAACTTTGGAGGCACCTGAGATTATTATTGGAGAGACACCAGAAGCAGTTTGATGGTTAGCTTCCTTAGATATCGAAAGATAACATCTATCCCATTGCAATTCTATGGCACCATGTTATGGAGGTCACCACTGATCTTCTCAGCCTGGGCAATGGAATGGAGGGACTTCCTTTTCTGCCTCTCTCGTCTTCCTTCCTCCTCTCCTTCTGTCTTCCGTTGTCTTCTTTCCTCCCTTCCTCCATCGAACTTTGATTCCACCCACCCATCTTCCTTCCTTCTCTCCCCCTTGTCTTCCTTCCCCCATCCATCTTTCCTTCCTTCCTTCCCTCCCTCTCCCTCATCCTACCTTCCCCCATCCATTTCCTTCCTTCCTTCTCTGCCTCCCTCGTAATCCTTCCTTCTTTGCCTCCCTTGTTTTCCTTCCTTCTCTCCATCCTCTTCCTTCCCTGCTTCTGTCTTCCTTCCTTCTCCTTCCATTCAGCTTCCTTCATCCAACTTTCTTGTTGCTTCCTCCCATCCGTCATTCCTTCTCTCCCTTGTTTTCCTTCCTTCTCTCCATCCTCTTCCTTCCCCAATGTATCTCTTTTCTTCCCTGCTTCCCTCTTCCTTCCTTCTCCTTCCATTCATCTTCCTTCCTTCATCCAACTGTCTTTTCTTGCTTCCTCCCATCCATCAGTCATTCCTTCTCTCCCTTGTCTTCCTTCCTTGCTCCATCCATCCATCCTTCCTTCTCTGCCTCCTTCATCTTCCTTCCTTCCCCATCCGTCCTTCTTTCTTTCCTTCCTTCTCCATCTCCTTCCCTCCCTGTCTTCCTCCTCTCCCTCTCTTCTTGTTTTCCTTCTCTCTCTTTCTTCTTTCCTTCCTTCCCAGACTCCAGAATGGCTCCAAGGGGCTTTACCCTCAAAATAGGAATAGTTTTGTGTGTTTTTTAAAAGAACGAACAGCCCCAATCATCCAACAGGAAACCACTAGGCCCCACAGCCTCGCCCAGTAAAGGCCCAGTTGCAGAATAGGGTCCAGAAGAGGGAGGGGAGAGTTTCCCTCCCCCCCCCCCGCTTTCCCCCCCTCCCGGCCGCCCTTTTGTGCTCGGTCCTCAAAAAGATTTTTTAGTGAGGTACTCCTTCAGTTCATTGTTTACGCTGGACTTTTTTCTCCCCACGGAACGTAAGGAAAAAGTAGCGTTCGTCCAATACACGGTAAATATCACAAAGGGGGGAAAAAAACCCGATTATTTTAGGGAGGAAATCACGAGGGAAATCCTGAGGTAAACGGACGGAGCGCAAAAGGGCGGCCAGGAGGAAAGAGGGGGGAAAAAAAGGCGGGAAAAGAAAGGGGAAACTCCCCCTCCCCCTCCACACCCAGAACGACCAATCCCAGCGCAGATCGCCTCAGGCGGGAGCGCCGGGCCACTCCAGCCAATCGGCTGTAAGTGGGCGCGGCCTGGCTCCCCCTGACGACCTTTCCCTGAAGCGGCTGCCGAACGGAGGGAGCTTCACGGAGTTTGGGAGCGGGGGGGGGGCAGTTTGAGGCGCCCCCCCACCTCCCCCGTGGGTCGTAGTTCCCCCCCCTCGCAGTGGGTTCTCCCTCCCCCAACGGGCCACGTGACTCCCCCCTCCCTCTTCTGCACCCGATTCTGCAACTGGGCCTTCTGCTGGGCGAGGCTGTGGGGGCTACTGGTTGCCTGTTGGGTGATTGGAGCTTTTTTTTTTTCTTTTTAAAGCTGCGTTCCTATTTTTAACATTAAGGAAACCAAGATCGTGGCATCCGGCCCTCTCAATTCCTGGCAAATAGATAGGGAAGAAATGGAGGTTGTGACAGATTTTATTTTCCTGGGCTCCAAGTGTTGTGTCTGTGGGTTCCTTGGATTGAGACTCGGAGACAGGTGTGGGTTAATGGCTTCCTTAATGTGCACAACATGGCAGGACTGCCCCTTCTTCCTCGGTACCCTCTCATAGCTAGCTCTGAGTCCCCTGAAGTCAGCCAAGCCGACCATCTGATCGACAAGCTCAGCGTCCTAACCCACTGAGCCGCCGCGTCCCTTCTTTGTAATATTATGGAAAAGTAAAAAGTTGAGGTTCAACGTTAGTGCTTCCTTCCTACTATAACAGTGGAACTCAAGAAGTCAAGGCCTTTTCGTTTTCCCTTCTCCCCCTCCCCTTTCCCCTCCCCACCGGCTCCTACTACTTGCTTTTATTTATTTATTTATTTTATTTATTTATTTTTATTACATTTATATCCCGCCCTTCTCCGAAGACTCAGGGCGGCTTACAAGCTTAGCAGTAGCCTTCATTCTATGTATATGCCTGCTTGTTAGGGCTTTCACACACACACACCAAGCGGCATTATTACAAAGTCAGCTTATTGCCCCCAACAATCTGGGTCCTCATTTTACCTACCTCGGAAGGATGGAAGGCTGAGTCAACCTTGAGCCTGGTGGGATGCGAACCTGCACTAATTGCAGGCAGCTGGTGTACCAGTTTTGATTTCTTCGGTGGCAGTTTCTCTGCTGAATCGCTTTCCCTTTGCACCGACAATTGTATGATGAATTTATCCCTATTTATTAATACACACTACTACCAGCTGGCTGGTTGGTCCTTCTTCCTCCCTGCCTCCTGAGCTCTCCTTCCACAGTGTAGTAAGAATGCACCCCCCACACACAGTCCCTTCATTGTACTCCTAAACACAGGATTCAAGCAGAACCTTAAATTAAGCCTGTTTGTAGGTAAACAGAAAGAAAAAGAAAGTAAAAGAAAACTTGCTAAAAGCCATAGACAGACTCAAGATAAGGCGGTAAAACTAATTACATTTGTTTAAAGGGATTAAAGGGGACGCGGTTGCTCAGTGGGTTAGGACGCTGAGCTTGTCGATCGGAAGGTTGGCAGTTTGGTGGGTCAAATCCCGAGTGCCGCGTAACAGAGTGAGCGCCTGTTACTCGTCCCAGCTTCTGCCAACCTAGCAGTTCGAAAGAACGTAAAAATGCAAGTAGAAAAATAGGGACCACTCCGGTGGAAAGGGAACAGCGTTCCGTGCGTCTTTGGCGTCTAGTCATGCCGGCCACATGACCACGGAGACGTCCTCGGACAAGCGCTGGCTCTTCGGCTTTGAAACGGAGATGAGCACCGGCCCCTAGAGTCGGAAACGACTAGCACGTGCGGGGAAACCTTTACCTTTACCTAAAGGGATCAAACCTATGGAAGCCAACACTTTGCATTCACAGCTGGCCTTGATGAAACAGACCAACAGAAGACAATTTCGAATGGAGTGGAATGGAATAGAATTTAGAATAGAAATAGAATGAAATTGAGAAGATTAAAGAAGAAAACTCAGAATAGAAGAGCAGAGTAAATAGAAAATACGGAATGGAATAGAATAGAATAGATTGAAAAGAACAGAACAAAAACAGAACAGAATAGAATAGAGCTGGACGGGGAAGGAAAGAAAGATGGATGGGGAAGGAAGGAAGAGAAGAGAGGGAGAGAAGGAAGGAAGGAAAGGGGATGGGGGAAGGGAGGAAAGATGGATGGCGGAAGGAAGACGAGGGAGGCAAGGGAGGGAGGGAGGCAGGGAAGGAGGATGGATGGATGGGAGGAAGCAACAAAAGAAAGTTGGATGGAGGAAGGAAGGAAGGAAGGAAGGAGAGAAGGAAGGAAGCCGAAGGAGGCAGGGAAGGAAAAAGATGGATTCCTTCCTGCCCTGCCTCCCTCGTCTTCCTTCTTTGCCTCCCTCGTTTTCCTTCCTTCCTCCATCCCTTTCCTTCCCTACCTCCATCTTCCGTCTCTCCATCCGTTCTTGTCTTCCTTCCACACGGCAGAGGGGAGCAAATGCCTCTCTCGGTTCCTCGTTGTTCTGTAGCGGGGGGGGGGTGTCCAAAGCCGGCAACTGTGGGACTTGTGGACTTCAACTCCCAGCATGCCCCAGCCAGCCCTGGAGGAGAAGCGCCTCTAAAAGGGCAGGGGTCTTTCACGCTTCCTAAGCTGTGAGAACGACCAGCGGAACAGCTTGCCACCAGAAGTTGCGGGTGCTCCAACCCTGGAGGTTTTTAAAGAAGAGACGGGACAGCCAGTTGTCTGAAATGGTCAAGGGTCTCCTGCTCGAGCAGAGGGCTGGACTAGAGGACCTCCGCGGTCCCTTCCAACTCTTGTTCTCTAAGGGTCTCCCGCTCGAGCAGGGGGCTGGACTAGAGGACCTCCGAGGACCCTTCCAACTCTGTTATTCTGTAAGGGTCTCCAGCTCGAGCAGGGGGCTGGACTAGATGACCTCCGAGGTCCCTTCCAACTCTGTTATTCTGTAAGGATCTCCCGCTCAAGCAGGGGGCTGGACTAGATGACCTCTGAGGTCCCTTCCAACTCTTGTTCTCTAAGGGTCTCCCGCTCGAGCAGCGGGCTGGACTAGATGACCTCCGAGGTCCCTTCCAACTCTTGTTCTCCTGTAAGGGTCTCCCGCTCGAGCAGGGGGCTGGACTAGAGGACCTCCGAGGGCCCTTCCAACTCTGTTATTCTGTAAGGGTCTCCCGCTCGAGCAGGGGGCTGGACTAGAGGACCTCCGAGGGCCCTTCCAGCTCCCTTCTGATCGAGCGAGGTCTTTCCTCTCGCATCCTCTCCGCCTCCTGAGAGACCCTGAGGTTTCTCCCCACCCCCCGCTCGGCTTCCTCCCAGGTGGGCTGGAGCAGCCGCCCTTCCCCCTCCCGTGCTGGGAGCTCCGAAAGCGAAAGTCGGAAGGGAAAGGGAAAGCTGCCAGTTCAGCCGGAGCCTTTCCGAGAAATAGCCTGTTCCAGCTCTATCCTATGCTATCCTAACCTATCCTATCCTAGACCTATCCTATCTTTCCTATCCTATCCTGTCCTGTGTCCTATCCTATACCCTATCCTATATCATATCCTATATCATATCTCATAGCCTGTAGCCTATCCTATTCTATATCCTATCTTTCCTATCCTATCCTGTGTCCTATCCTATACCCTATCCTATCTCCTATCCTATATATCTTCTATCCTATCCTATATCCTATCTTTCCTATCCTATCCTATCCTATCCTATCCTGTCTCCTATCCTATCTCATATCTCCTATCCTATCTCCTATCCTATCCTATCTAGCATTCTATTCTATTCTATTCCATTCTGTATTTTCTATCCTATCCTATATCCTATCCTATCTCCTATTCTATCTCGTATCCTATCCTATCTCCTATCCTATATATCTCCTATCCTATATCATATCCTATATCTCATAGCCTATAGCCTATCCTATTCTATATCCTATCTTTGCTATCCTATCCTGTTCTGTGTCCTATCCTATACCCTATCCTATCTCCTATCCTATATATCTCCTATCCTATCCTATATCCTATCCTATTCTATATCCTATCTTTCCTATCCTATCTTATCTTTCCTATCCTATCCTATCTCCTATCCTATCTCCTATCCTATCCTATATCCTATCTTTCCTATCCTCTATCCTATCCTCTATCCTATTTTTCCTATCCTATATCCTATCCTATCCTATCCTATATAGCATTGCATTCTATTCTATTCTATTCTATTCTATTCTATTCTATTCTATTCTATTCTATTCTATTCTATTCTATTCTATTCTATTCTATTCTATTCTATTCTATTCTATTCTATTCTATTCTATTCTATTCTATTCTATTCTCCCCCAGGACCCCAACTTGGAGCACCATTGAAGCAAGCAGGCCTTAAAGGGTAGAGAGTCAGCGTTGCCCTCCCCTCCCCCCCCCAAGCCTTTTCAAAGCAAGGAAAGCGAAACTCCCTTTTGCAGCCAAGAGTTGTTGGCCGCTTTCAAGGGTTGCGCAATCTCCGGACTCTCCCCCCCCCCCATGGAAATCTCCGCCTGCAATCAGAAGGACGGGGAGATCCGGCAGAGCAGCAGCCACGGAGAGCAGTGGATCCACCGGATCCCTTCAACTAGGTGAGAGACACCTCCCCCCCGCTCCAAAGCGCCAAGACCCCCCCAAGTTGGCATTGCTGTGGCGACAGAGAGGAACTGGGTGAGGGGGGTGGGGGTCTTCCTGGGCATCTGGTGGGAAGGGGGGGTCAAGGGCCGACTCCTTTGACGTGACTACAAGGGGTCCCTCGTCTGGAAGGGCGGGGGAGCAGACCAAAGCTCTTGCAGGGATTGGTTTCCGTTAGTCGAGAGAAAAGGAGGACCCGGGGGGGGGAGGATATGATAGCAGCATTCCAGTATTTGGGGGGGGCTTCCCCAAAGGAGAGGAAGGGGTTCACCTATTCTCCAAAGCCCCAGAAAGCAGGAGAAGAAGCAACGGATGGAATCTGATCAAGGAGAGAAGCAATGTGGAATTCAGGGGAAGGTCCTAACGGTGGGGACAATTAGCCAGTGGAACTGCTTGCCACCAGAGGTTGTGGGTGCTTCATTACTGGAGGCTTTTAAGAAGCGACTGGACAGCCATTTGTCTGAAATGGTATAGGGTTTCCTGCCTTAGCAGGGGGTTGGACTAGATGACCTCCAAGGTCCCTTCCAACTTATTATCATTATCATTATTCCCGCCAAGTTGACTGCAGCCTGGACTGGAGAAGTCCAATCCGTGTTGCTGTAGAACCATTAGCATCTCATCATACACATGACAAGGTCTTTCCAAAGCTCAATACATAACAGATAGCATCACCTCCAGATGGATTCGTAGCTGGCTGACAGGCCGTACTCAGCGTGTGGTCCTCAATGGAGCTGCATCTACATGGAAGGAAGTGTGTAGTGGGGTGCCCCAGGGCTCTGTTCTGGGCCCAGTGCTCTTCAATATCTTCATTAATGATTTGGATGAGGGGATAGATGGGGAACTCATCAAATTTGCAGACGACACCAAGCTGGCAGGAATAGCCAATACTCCAGAAGATAGGCTTAAGATACAGGAGGATCTGGAGAGACTCGAACACTGGGCGCTATCTAACAAAACGAAATTCAATGGTGAAAGAAGTAAGGTTCTGCATTTAGGCAGGAAAAATCAAATGCACAGGTATAGTATAGGTGGTACCTTGCTCAATAGTAGTAACTGTGAGAGAGATCTCGGAGTCCTAGTGGAGAATCACTTCAATATGAGCCAGCAGTGTGCTGCAGCTGCCAAAAAAGCCAACACAGTGCTAGGCTGCATTAACAGAGGGATAGAATCAAGATCACGAGAAGTACTAATACCACTTTACAAGGCCTTGGTAAGGCCACACCTGGAATACGGCATCCAGTTTTGGTCACCACGATGTAAAAAAGATGTCAAGACTCTAGAAAGGGTACAGAGAAGAGCAACAAAGATGATTGGGGGACTGGAGGCTAAAACATATCGGGAACGGTTGCTGGAATTGGGTATGTGTAGTTTAACAAAGAGAAGAGTGAGGGGGGACATGATAGCAGTGTTCCAATATCTCAGGGGCTGCCCCAAAGAAGAGGGAGTCAAGCTATTCTCCAAAGCACCTGAAAGCAGGACAAGAAGCAACGGATGGAAACTAGTCAAGGAGAGAAGCAACCTAGAACTAAGGAGAAACTTCCTGACAGTTAGAACAATTAACTAGTGGAACAACCTGCCTCCAGAAGTGGTGAATGCTCCAACACTGGAAGTTTTTAAGAAGAGACTGGACAGCTGTTTGTCTGAAATGGTATAGGGTTTCCTGCCTGAGCAGGGGGTTGGACTAGATGACCTCCAAGGTCCCTTCCAACTTTATTATTATTATTATTATTATTATTATTATTATTATTATTATTATTATTATTATTATTATTATTATAGAATAGAATAAGAATAAGAATAAGAATAATAGAATAGAATAGGATAGAATAGAATAGAATAGAAAATACGGAATAGAATAGAATAGAATAGAATAAGAATAGAATAGGACAGGATAGGATAGTATAGGACAGGAGATATAGGATAGGATATAGGATAGGATAGAATATAAGATAGGATATAGGGTATGTTAGGAGAGGATAGGATAGGATATAGGATAAGATACAGGACAGGATAGGATAGGAAAGATGGGATAGGATAGGATAGCTGATAGGATAGGATAGGATAGGAGACATAGGACAGGATATAGGATATAGGATAGGATAGGATAGGATAGGATAGGATAGAGCTGGAACAGACTGGGGAACAGGCTATTCCTGGTTGAAGACCACAAATGCTGTTCGAATTGTCACATTTTTGGTGCTCTGCCTGGTGTGTGTGTGTGTGTGTTTCTGTGTGTGTGTGTGTGTTTCTGTGTGTGTGTTTGCTGACCCCGTCGGTCAAGCCGCCTTCCTTGTGCAACGTCCAGCCCCACTTTCGCTTTCCAGGACCCGCGGAGATTTCTCGGAAAGGCTCCGGCTGAACTGGCAGCTTTCCCTTTCCCTTCCGACTTTCGCTTTCGGAGCTCCCCGCACGGGAGGGGGAAGGGCGGCTGTTCCGGCCCACCTGGGAGGAAGCCGAGTGGGGAGAAACCTCAGGGTCTCTCAGGAGGCGGAGAGGA
This sequence comes from Vipera berus, assembly GCF_964194415.1. NCBI lineage: Eukaryota > Metazoa > Chordata > Lepidosauria > Squamata > Viperidae > Vipera > Vipera berus. The sequence goes on along the minus strand of NC_138205.1, from coordinate 133,310,926 downwards.
TGCGAGAGGAAAGACCTCGCTCGATCAGAATGGAGCTGGAAGGGCCCTCGGAGGTCCTCTAGTCCAGCCCCCTGCTCGAGCGGGAGACCCTTACAGAATAACAGTTGGAAGGGCCCTCGGAGGTCCTCTAGTCCAGCCCCCTGCTCAAGCGGGAGACCCTTACAGAATAACAGAGTTGGAAGAGACCTCGGAGGTCATCTAGTCCAGCCCGCTGCTTGAGCGGGAGACCCTTAGAGAACAAGAGTTGGAAGGGCCCTCGGAGGTCATCTAGTCCAGACCCCTGCTCGAGCGGGAGACCCTTACAGAATGACAGTTGGAAGGGACCTCGGAGGTCATCTAGTCCAGCCCCCTGCAAGAGCGGGAGACCCTTACAGAATAACAGAGTTGGAAGGGACCTCGGAGGTCATCTAGTCCAGCCCCCTGCTCGAGCGGGAGACCCTTACAGAATAACAGAGTTGGAAGGGACCTCAAAGGTCCTCTAGTCCAGCCCTCTGCTCGAGCAGGAGACCCTTACAGGTGCTCCATCACTGGAGGTTTTTAAGGTTTTTAAGAAGAGACTGGACAGCCACTGCTCTGAAATGGTAGGGGGTTGAACTAGAAGATCTCCAAGGTTCCTTCCAACTCTATTCTGATTGATTGATAGAATCCAGACAGGCCATGCTAAGGCAAAGCTCTTTAAGTGGAGAATGGCTGAGAGCTCGCAAGGCAACTGTGGTAGACCAGAACAAACTATAACGCATATAGTTGGAGAACCTTCTCCTCACGAACTTTCAAGGCACCCAAGACTATCTCATCGCAGTTATACCAGAAGCAGTTTGATGGTTAGATATCGAAAGATAACATCTATCCCATTGCAATTCTATGGCACCATGTTATGGAGGTCACCACTGATCTTCTCGGCCTGGGCAATGGAATGGAGGGACTTCCTCTTCTGCCTCTCTCGTCTTCCTTCCTCCTCTCCTTTCCACCCTTCTTCCATCCACCTTTCCTTTGTTGCTTCCTCCCATCCATCCATCTTTCTTCCTTCTCTGCCCCCTTTGTCTTCCTTCTTTCCCCCATCCATCCATCCTTCTTTCTTTCCTTCCTTCCTTATCCATCTCCTTCCCTGTCTTCTCTCCCTCCCTTGCCAGACTCCAGAATGGCTCTGAGGGGCTGATCCTCAAAATAGGAACGCAGCTTTAAAAAGAAAAAAAAGCCCCAATCACCCAACAGGCAACCAGTAGCCCCCACAGCCTCGCCCAGCACAAGGCCCAGTTGCAGAATCGGGTGCAGAAGAGGGAGGGGGGAGTCACGTGGCCCGTTGGGGGAGGGAGAACCCACTGCGAGGGGGGGGCACTACGACCCACGGGGAAGGTGGGGGGGCGCCTCAAACTGCCCCCCCCCCGCTCCCAAACTCCGTGAAGCTCCCTCCGTTCGGCAGCCGCTTCAGGGAAAGGTCGTCAGGGGGAGCCAGGCCGCGCCCACTTACAGCCGATTGGCTGGAGTGGCCCGGCGCTCCCGCCTGAGGCGATCTGCGCTGGGATTGGTCGTTCTGGGTGTGGAGGGGGAGGGGGAGTTTCCCCTTTCTTTTCCCGCCTTTTTTTCCCCCCTCTTTCCTCCTGGCCGCCCTTTTGCGCTCCGTCCGTTTACCTCAGGATTTCCCTCGTGATTTCCTCCCTAAAATAATCGGGTTTTTTTCCCCCCTTTGTGATATTTACCGTGTATTGGACGAACGCTACTTTTTCCTTACGTTCCGTGGGGAGAAAAAAGTCCAGCGTAAACAATGAACTGAAGGAGTACCTCACTAAAAAAATCTTTTTGAGGACCGAGCACAAAAGGGCGGCCGGGAGGGGGGGAAAGCGGGGGGGGGAGGGAAACTCTCCCCTCCCTCTTCTGGACCCTATTCTGCAACTGGGCCTTTACTGGGCGAGGCTGTGGGGCCTAGTGGTTTCCTGTTGGATGATTGGGGCTGTTCGTTCTTTTAAAAAACACACAAAACTATTCCTATTTTGAGGGTAAAGCCCCTTGGAGCCATTCTGGAGTCTGGGAAGGAAGGAAAGAAGAAAGAGAGAGAAGGAAAACAAGAAGAGAGGGAGAGGAGGAAGACAGGGAGGGAAGGAGATGGAGAAGGAAGGAAAGAAAGAAGGACGGATGGGGAAGGAAGGAAGATGAAGGAGGCAGAGAAGGAAGGATGGATGGATGGAGCAAGGAAGGAAGACAAGGGAGAGAAGGAATGACTGATGGATGGGAGGAAGCAAGAAAAGACAGTTGGATGAAGGAAGGAAGATGAATGGAAGGAGAAGGAAGGAAGAGGGAAGCAGGGAAGAAAAGAGATACATTGGGGAAGGAAGAGGATGGAGAGAAGGAAGGAAAACAAGGGAGAGAAGGAATGACGGATGGGAGGAAGCAACAAGAAAGTTGGATGAAGGAAGCTGAATGGAAGGAGAAGGAAGGAAGACAGAAGCAGGGAAGGAAGAGGATGGAGAGAAGGAAGGAAAACAAGGGAGGCAAAGAAGGAAGGATTACGAGGGAGGCAGAGAAGGAAGGAAGGAAATGGATGGGGGAAGGTAGGATGAGGGAGAGGGAGAGAAGGAAGGAAGGAAAGATGGATGGGGGAAGGAAGACAAGGGGGAGAGAAGGAAGGAAGATGGGTGGGTGGAATCAAAGTTCGATGGAGGAAGGGAGGAAAGAAGACAACGGAAGACAGAAGGAGAGGAGGAAGGAAGACGAGAGAGGCAGAAAAGGAAGTCCCTCCATTCCATTGCCCAGGCTGAGAAGATCAGTGGTGACCTCCATAACATGGTGCCATAGAATTGCAATGGGATAGATGTTATCTTTCGATATCTAAGGAAGCTAACCATCAAACTGCTTCTGGTGTCTCTCCAATAATAATCTCAGGTGCCTCCAAAGTTAATGAGATGTTCTCCGACTATTATGTGTTATAGTTTGTTCTGGTGTGCCACAGTTGTCTTGCGAGCTCTCAGCTATTCCCCGCTTAAAGAGCTTTGCCTTTGCATGGCCTGTCTGGATTCTATCAGTCAATCAGAATGGAGTTGGAACCTTGGAGATGATCTAGTCCAACCCCCTACCACAGGCATGTCAAACTCGCGACGTCACGTAACGTCGCGTGACGTATCGGAACTTTTTCCCATTGCTGAAAATGGGGTGGGTGCGGCTTCTCCATGACGCTCCAGCCCGTGGGCCGGCAGTTTGACACCCCTGACGGATGTGACGGATGTGACGGAGATGCATATGTGTTGTTGGGTGGGGGGGCAGATATTCCAGGAAATTTGGGGAGAGGGGTTGCTCTTTTTCGGGAAGGCTGCTGAATTCTGACCAGACAGCCAAACATGGGGAGAGCTGGAATGGGGAGGGGGAGGAGGGGAGGGGACACCATCCAAAGCCCCCACACCATTAGGAATCTCAATCCCCCCCAACTGACCTGATGGAGATAATAATGCAATATGGGAAGGTTTCTGGATTTAAGGTTAATGTACAAAAAACTAAAATATTAGCCAAAAATATGACAGCATCGCAAAAGGCCCTTTTAGAAGGGTTAACTGGATTCGAGATTGTTAAAAGGGTTAAATATTTGGGGGTGTATTTGTCACCCTCAAATGCAAAGTTATATAAAAATAATTATGAAAAGCTATGGGGAAAAATTCAAAAAGAATTGGAGAGTTGGGAAAAACTGCAATTGTCTTTACTGGGAAGAATTGCAGCAGTGAAAATGAATGTCTTGCCTAAATTTCTATTTTTATTTCAAATGATACCTATTCTTAAAAAAGATTCAAATTTGGAGGAATGGCAACGGGGTATCAATAAATTTGTATGGGCAGGGAAAAGGCCACGAGTTAAACTTAAGATTATGCAGGATACGCGTGAAAGAGGTGGTCTTAAAATGCCCAACTTTAAATTATATTATGAAGCTGCTGCGTTGTCAGTGATAAGTGATTGGATTAATTTGACACAAGGGAGATTATTAAATCTTGAGGGCCACGACTTGTTATTTGGCTGGCATGCATATTTGTTGTATGATAAGAAGGTAGATAATGTGTTTAAAGTGCATATTTTAAGACAGGCATTGCTGAGAGTTTGGAAAAAGTATAGACATAAGTTAAACTACAAGATACCTTTGTGGGCAATTCCGAAACATGCAATAGAAAACATAAATGTTGGCTTCAAACATGATGTGACTACGTACAAGGAGATCTTAAGTTTGGAAAGGAACGTATGGTGTTTGAAGCCGTATAATCTTCTACGAGATGAGAAGATTGTTCAAACTTGGTTTCAATATGGTCAATTGCGGGCCAGGTGGAAAGAAGACCAGAAAATTGGTTTCTCAATGACTGATGAAAATTTGGTAAAGCAAATTAGAAATCAGGGTCCAGCACATATCAAACGGATATATCTTGCATTGATAGAAATTGACTCAGAAACAGAACTTGTTAAAGATTGTATGATAAAGTGGGCTCAGAATATTCAAGAAGTTATTACAATGGACACTTGGGAAAAGATTTGGGTGAGGAACGTAAAATTTACACAAGCTCAAAACTTAAGAGAGAACTTTTACAAAATGTTTTATAGGTGGCATTTAGATCCTAAAAAGCTTGCAAGTATGTATCCGAATTATCAACCTAAATGCTGGAGATGTGGTGGCGAAGATGCAACGTATTTTCATATATGGTGGACCTGTAAAAAGGTTAAGGCTTTTTGGATTAAAATCTGGTGGAATATGCAGAAGATATTTAAGCAAAGGATAAAGTTTTGTCCGCAATTGTTCTTATTGGGCATAATTACAGATACTACTGTTGTGGACACCAAGTTGATGTTGAACTTAATTACAGCAGCAAGACTTTTAGTAGGTCAATATTGGAAGAAGGAGGAACTCCCGACTATAGAAGAATGGACTCTAAAAGTTTCTGACCTGGCAGAAATGGCAAAGATTTCGGCTTATTTGAAAGATCATTCGCAACAACGTTATATTATGGAGTGGAAAAAGTGGATTGATTATATCCAGAACAAATATGGGACCAAAAAGTTTCATTTAGCATTTGAATAAGTTTTTTTTCCTCTTTTTTATGTGATATTAGTATTGCTTGTAGTCATCTCATATGAGCTAGAGTGCGATAGATTTAATAGTTTATTGTTGTTAGCATATGGTTGTTTATGATTGTTTTTTGCTTTTATACCTTGTATTTAGCTCTGGGAAGTCGGGGAGGGGGGAGGGGGAAGGGGGGAGGGTTAGGGAGGGTTAGGAAGGGGTGGGCGGAGGGAGGGGGGATTGTTAAAGATAAAATGTATTGTAAAACTTTTCAATAAAAAAAAGGAATCTCAATCCCCCCCCCACCAAACTCCCCAGGAATTTTTCCAGCGAGATTCCAAGATCTTCCCAGTGAAATCAGACTTTGCTCTCTGTGCTGGGGGGGGAATGGAGGATGGGAGGGGTTATTGCCTGGAGACAAAAAACTTTGGTTCTTGTTCTGGCTTCCCTGAAAACTTGCTGTGGCTTGGCTGAAGTCCGAACATTGGAGGGCTCCTTCCAGCAGGGAGGGAGGAAGGAGGAAAAAGGCAGGGATGTCCGTGTGTGACTTCCTTCTCAATCAGTCAACCAATCAATCAGAGTAGAGCCGGATGGGGCCTTGGAGGTCTTCTAGTCCAACCCCCTGCTCGAGCAGGAGACGTTTGCAGAATCATAAAATCGCAAAGTCCAGGCAGAGTCCTCAGTTGACACCATGGGTGTGACCCTAATCCCGGGAAACTCGCTCCTCTCCTCAAAACGCCCGTCTCATCTTTGCTGGAGGAATTGCCAGTTTTGGTTTCTTGACGGCTTCAGCGCATCCACCAGCTAGGCATTGTGACTGCAGCTCCTGCCGCCCTGCTCTGGGCAAGAGAGCCTTCTTCAGCCATCCCAGAAACTGGACTACCATCAGTGGGTGGGGGGAGACTTGAGGCCACACCTGCGTCCCCTCGCAGAGTCATAAGTCAGTCTCGGCCTCCCCCAGATGGTTCCTCTCTCTTTTGCAGGGCACGAGAAGCACCAGCAGCACCCAAGTGCCAAGCATGGCCGTGGCAGAGAATGCCATCGAGATTTCAGCCCTCGGTCGCCCCTTCCAGCTGGGGATGCTGTACGACTGTCGCAAGGATGCCCTCATCCCCGGTAGGAACCAAAGGAGAGGCTGATGGGTGGGCATCCCTGGCAGGAAACCTGGGAGGGAGGGAGGGAGACAGGCACTGCCATCAGTGCGCAGGCTTAACCCAAGTACACTTAAGAGCTGGCATCCTGAACACAGGGCCTGCTAGTACCAGCTAGCTGAGCAGCGTCTTCTGCCTGGAATGTGCATCGAGCCCTTGGCCTAGCATGCAGCAGTGCTGGCCCTGACTACCAAACATGGGGTGGGTTTCCATACCAAACTCCCTGAAATGCTTTGGGAAATGACAAAATCTCTCTCCTCAGTCGAAAGACTTTTTTGGGGTTTTGCAGTATTTTGCAAAACAGACAATTTCCTTGGTGATTGCTGGACAGAACAAATAAGGTTATCCTCTGAGAGAAATGATGTCCCCTTGTCCGAGATCTCTGGGGTTTCTCTATCCAGTATCAGATTTATCTCACGATCTTCTCCTGTTCCATGCAGGGGTCACCCTTTGGGACTACAGCTCTCTGCAGAAGGACCTGACCACCAGGCCTCAGCCCAATACAGCAACTATAATCATTGCATCTGACAGTATTGATGACAAGGCCTCTGCCCTGGACATCTCAGCATCGCTCAAGGCCAGTGTCCTGGGGGGGCTGATTGATGTGAGAGGATCAGCCAAATATTTTCACGACACCAAGAAGTCCAAGAAACAAGCCAGAGTCACCGTTCTGTACAAAACCACCACCAGGTATGAACAGCTGACCATGAGTCACCTGGGAATCCAGAATATCTCCTACCCAGCAGTCTTTGAGCATGGCACGGCCACCCACGTGGTCACCGCCATCCTCTTCGGAGCCCAGGCTTTCTTTGTGTTTGACCGAGACGATTCTTCAACAGAAATGGTAAAAAATATAGAAGGAGACCTCCACGTTACAATCAAGAAGATGATATCCGTCACAGGACAAGCGGATATGAAGCTAAACGAGAAGGAGAAAGAGAATGCTTTCAAGTTCAGTTGCATGTTTCACGGAGACTTTTCTCTGGAGAAAAATCCAGTGACCTTCCAAGATGCCATGACAATTTACGAGACTCTGCCAAAAATGTTAGGGAAAGATGGGGAGAAGGCTGTGCCTATGAGGGTCTGGCTCTACCCACTGACCAAACTGGACACCAGAGCAGCTAAGATGGTCCGTGAGATCAGCCTAGCGTTGATCTTTGATGCTGAAAAGATCTTGGAGGACCTCAACGAACTCCGGATGCAAACCAACGATCTAGCCAAGAATCCCATTTGTGACACCTTCCCTGAGATCCAGAGGAAGATCAAGCAGTTCAAGGACCTCTGCAAACAACACAGGCAGACTTTCCAGAAACAGCTGGCCAGAACGTTGCCTTCCATCCGGGGTGGAGGGCAGGAGGAAGCGACCCTGGTGGACATCTTGTTGTCCGTCAACCAGTCGCCCTTCAACAGTCAAAAGCTCCCTGAATTTCTGGTCACCAAGAAAAGGGAAATGAAGTTTGTCAAATGTTACCTGACGATTCTAAGTGACATGCAAGTTATCTCATCTCAGAACAAGCTGGAGGAGATAGTGCTAAACCCCCAGAATGTATATGTGGTCGCCTTTATTTTCACCTCTTTGTATAAGAAGGAGCCATTTCTGTTGAGCTTACAGGACTGGCTTCAGGAGAAATTCTTGGAAGAATCAGCTAAGTCCACAAGATCCAGTCCTGGGCAGGACGAAGACGTGGCCTGGTTTGAGAACAAGGGGTGGACCCGAAATGCTCGCCAAGCTGCCAAATCCATCCAAGACTTTTTCAGTGTCAATCGATCGAATGAGAAGGTCCGCTTTGTCGTGGCCTCACTCCCAGATGTGGACACCCCAGGAGCCTCAATATACCTTTATGAAGACGGAGAGCTGGTCAGCAAGAACTTTGAGTTGCCCTCAAAACCTCTCCCTTTCCTGATCAGCGAACTGAGACACGACAGCATTCAGCTGAAGTTTCAGCCCGCTGAATACGGGAGGGCTACAATCTCCAGCTACCTGGTAGAGTACAAGATTGCAGGGGAAGAGGACTGGAAGACCATGAGGACAGAGGACGCCGGGGAGATGTTCCTGCTGAAAGATCTGCCTCCAAACACAGAGTACCAGTTCAAGTACGCTGCTGGTTGCAAGCCGGGCCTTAGTAAATCCAGTGACCTGAGCCCGCCCATAAAGACCCTTCCCACCAGCCCTCCTGAGAAATTAAGAACGGTCACCGTGGCATCTTCTGTCATCTCTGTGGCCTGGATGAGTCCCAGCGTCATTGCCTCAGGAGTTGTGGTCAAGGAGTACAAGGTGGAGTACAGAACGGTGGAGGCTGGAGATGGGAACGACCAGTGGACTGAAAAAAGGACTGGGAGAAAAACAGAGTTTTACCCCGTCGAAGGTCTGAAGCCCCAGACGAAGTATAGAATACGAGTGTCCGCCGTGTGTGATAATGGAGCTCTGGGTGTCCTCAGCGAGGAGGTGGAGGTTTCCACGTCAATGGAGGAAGAAGATGCAGACAACATAGCCCGCCAGTTCCTTCAGGAAAGCTCCCTGGTGGAGGACGGACAGCCATTAGTGTTCGCCCTTCCTCTGGAGAAAGTCCCCTTAGATACACCCTGTCTCCTGTACCAGCTTGGAGAGGAGAACTTGGAAGTGCCCAACAAAGTGATTCTGGTGATGGGAGCAACAGGGTGTGGGAAAACCACCCTGATCAACGGGATGATCAATTATATCCTGGGTGTCCAGTGGGGAGATAATTTCCGATTCAAACTCATTCATGAAACCATCCAGAGAAGCGAAGCTGGAAGCAGGACGTCTGAAGTCACAGCCTACGTGGTGAATCATCGGAAGGGTTTCCGGATCCCCTATTCTCTCACAATAATCGACACTCCGGGATTTGGAGGCACAAGAGACGCAGAGCAAGACAAGCTGGTTGAGGAGCATCTCTTGGAGTTTTTCTCCACCCCAGGGGGCATTGACCACATTGATGCCATCTGCTTGGTTGCCCAGGCCTTCCTTGCCCCTCCAGCTCACGCCCAGAAATGTGTCTTTGATTCCATTCTGTCCATGTTGGGAAAAGACGTGAAGGATAACGTCCAACTCCTGATCACCTTTTCAGATGGGGGGACACCACCTGTCCTGGAGGCCCTCAAGGAGGCTGACCTGCGGTGTGCTCGGGACGAGTCGGGAACCCCTCTGCAGTTCAGATTCAACCATTCCGCCCTCTTCGCTCACCGAGAAAACGGAGGAAGCCGTAATGCTGCTGCTGAAATGTTCTGGGAAATGAGCACCGAGAGCATGAAGAATTTCTTTGAGTCGTTAAAAATGCTGGAGAGGAAAAGTTTAGCCTTGACCATGGAGGTCCTCAAGGAACGTCAGGAGCTGGAAGCTGCTCTTAGAAGACCTCCCCCTCCTAACGTTGAACCAGTCCAGCCAAAGAGTTTCCAGATCAATATTGATGCAGTAGCTGTTGGGAAGCCTTCCGTCTCCAGGTACCAGGTGGAATATCGGATCGCAGGAGAGGAAAATTGGAAAAGTCTCCATACTGAAGGTCCTCAGGATCAATTCTCCCTGGAAGATGTCCACCTAAATCTTCAGTACCAATTCCGATGCGCTGCAGTGACTCAAGTAGGGCTCGGTCAATGGAGCAAGGCAGTCACTTGCATCTGTCCTACATGGAGGCCTGAAAAGGTGAGGAGGTGAAGAATGGGGAAGAGGAGGGAAGGAGGAGGAGGAATTAGAATAGAATAGGGGGTGGGCATCTGCAGGGCAAGTGGGGAGGGCGGTGGGAGGCTCAGGGGGGTCCTTCCATGGCAGGCAGGTGAGTGGGGGAGGTGGGTGGGGCGCCCTGCCCAGGTAGAAGCGCTGAGTCTGGAGGGGGTGAGGAGGGTCAGGGGGGGGTCTTTCCTGGCCAGGCTGGGGAGGGGGAGACCAGGGGTGGGGAAAAAAATCCGAACAAGGGGAGGTGCTGAGCGAAGTGCGGGGGAGGGGGACAGAGGAGACCCAGGGAGTCCTTCCGCAAAAGCGCAGGTGGGGAGGAGGAGGGGGGATCTGCCCAGGGGAAACACTGAGCTGGAGATTGGGGTGGGGGTGGGTGGGAGGGACAGCTTGGAGGGGCAGAAGCGGGCGAGGATCAGACCCTTCGATCCCGGCAGCCGAAGCTAGGATCCCGGGAATCGCCGGCAGACGCGGCCGCTCCCTGCATCTCCCCGAATCCCCCCGGAGGGAAAGCCTCCCGGGATCCACGCAAGAAGGGCGCAAGAAGGGTCCTCCACTTGCTTTCTGCTCCCCCTCCCTCCCTGCCCCTCCTTTCTTCCTGGCTCCCTTCAGAGCATCTCAGACCCCCTCCCTTAGCTGGGGGGATGGTCCAGAGCAGCCTTGAAGGGGTGGAGGACCAGGCTGCGGTTTCAGGGTCCGAAGGACCGGGGGGGGGCAGCCGGCTCTCTCTGCCCCACTGGACACACCGGGGCCACGTCTGACCCGTGTTTTTTCCTTTCCACTCTTCCAAGGAACTATGGAGGAAGAGATCAGCCTGGGTAAGCGAGGGGGACACGCGTTGTGGTGGGGGCAGCATGAGAGCCACTTGGGACGGCGAGCTGATGCCAGTTCAGAGGAAGAGCTGTGCTGGATGGGTCTCTCCCCATAGCAAACAGGCAGAGCCTCGCTGGCCGGCCTAGAGGAGGGGATGCCTTGGCCCCTCTGTGGAGACCCCCTCCCCACTCCTGTGCACAGTTGCCTCCCTCCCTGAGAGGGTCCCTTGCCCACGGATGGGCCTCCTTCCACAGTCCCTGCTGTTCTGTGGGCTCGTGTGAAATCACTTGATTCCTTTGTGTAACTGTGAGATGGTCTCATGAGGTTGATGTTCGTTAAGGTGCTTCCAAGTAAAAGGCATCACGCAGGAATGCAATCATTCAAAGCTTTATTTAACGATAAAGTAAATAGAAAGAGTTCCCTGGCATGGAGGCATCCATGCCTGGGTTGAGCTCAGTAGATCAGCAAGCAAGCAAGCAGAAGAGAGAACAAAGAGAACAGAGCAAGCTGAGAGCAGCCCCTTGAGCAGAGGTATTTATGGGGGGTCTCAGCCCCTCCCTAACCATAAAACTCTCTCGCCAATGGGGCTGCAGGGGCCGGGGACACCTGACCCACCAGTGGGAGCAAAGAAGCCTCTTTGCTCCCATCTGATGACCTTTTTGGGGAACTGCCATGGCTGGCACAAAACATCTAACAATTCCCCTTCTTGCCAGCCAATGACAGGGACCAGTGAATGTATGTGAGGGGGCGAGCAGGTGTCATATACATGTATATACACGTTCAGAAGGCCAAACACAAACGCTTACACAGAAGGTTGTGCCGGTCAATGGGAACAGGTTTGGTGAACAGATCAGCTATCTAGTCAGTTGTGTTACAATGCTCAACATGTATAAACCCCTCTTTGGCAAGCTGCCTGACATTTTTATAGCGTATGTCTATGTGGCGGGACCTAGAGCCCACTGCATATGCCCCCGAGATTGCAATTGCAGCCGTATTATCTTCTTGAACTTGGATGGGCAGAGAAGGAGGTGCCCAGATGCTCGTTATCAGAGCATCGAACCAAATCAAATCATTGGCCGTGTCTGACAGGCTGGCATATTCAGCCTCGGCCGTGGAGCAAGAAACAAATTTTTGCTGCCTAACATGCCAATGGATAGGACAGCCATTTAGCAATATGAGGAAACCAGAGGTGCTCCGTCTACTCTTGGTGTCGCCAGCCCAGTCTGCGTCTGAGTAAGCGGAGAGCTGGGCCGTTTTCCCCTACTCTGGTTCCAGCACAAGGAGAGCATCGGTCGTGCCCCTGAGGTACCTAAGTACCCTCTTAACAGCAGTCCAGTGGAATTCCTTTGGGTGTTCCACATGCCTGGACAGTAGATTCACGGCTAAAGCTATGTCAGGCCTGCTCGAATTGCTGATATATAGCAAGGAGCCGATCACAGATCTGTAAAGCCCATTATCTGTGAACTCAGGACCGTCCTTGTGAGTGTGATTGTAATAGTCACTTTGTATCGGGCTACGCGTTGGGTTAGATTCTGCCATTTTGCATTTGGCCAATAACTCCTCTATCTTTTCTTTCTGAGATAGGGCGAACCCCCCCTTTATTGGCCAAGATGTGCACACCCAAGTACTTGTCAACCCGCCCCAAAGATTTCAGGGTAAACTTTTCCCCCAGGGCCTTGGCAAATTTGTCACACCCTTCCTTGTCAGGCCCTACATATAGGAGGTTGTCCACATAAACTAACACCCGTTCTGTGGTACCCTTGGAGTTGCGTGTGAAAACACATTCATCTGCATGGGATGCAGTGAAACCAACTCGTTCTAAACTTTTTCTAAGGCAGTCGTACCATAGTTTCCCCGACTGCTTAAGGCCATATAACCCTTTGTGGAGCAACCATGTATTTCCCCCTTCCTGCTGGTAGCCAGGAGGGGCCCTCACATAGATCTGCCGGTCCAAGTTGGCGTGGAGGTAAGCCGTCTGGATGTCGAATTGGAAGACTTCCTCCCCCAGAGCGGCTGCAGTTACGAGGGCGACCTTGACGCTCTCTGCCCGGACGGTTGGAGAGTAGGTCTCCCCGTAGTCCTCCATGTAGCGCTGGGCGAACCCCTGAGCTACCAAACGGGCCTTATACAGGTAGAGGCCATTGGCAAGTGGTTTCGCCTTGTAAACCCACCTTGTGCCAATGACTTTCCTCTCCTTTGGTGGTTGCTGGGGGGTGAAGACCTTGAGCTTTCTTAGGCTCTGCATTTCCTTCTCCATCGCGAGCTGCCATTTCTCCTGTTCTTCGATGGGCAGCTCCTGGATGTCAGAGAAGGATTTTGGGGTGACCACAACGCTGTTGACAGACGCGATGTGCCCAATGTCGATTCTCTTTGGCGGGATCCCTTTGTTGGATCGCTTTGATCTCCTGACCTTCTGCCACTCACCGCCCTTTTCTTCCGCGGGTCTCTGAGGCGTCGCTGGGGGTGAAGACGGCGTGTCTTCCCCCTTGGGACTGCACGGCTCATCCTCCCCATCTGATCCAGGTAGGATGACATCTTCGTCTTGTTCCTCACTTTCGTCGGTGTCAGGGTATGTGGTCGTCTCAGGTGATGTCGTGGTCGGTGTGTCCTTGCTGGGTCGGTTGACATATGGGCTCAGATCATTCGAGTGGATCTGGGTCCAATTGGAGTCCTCTTCGAAGGAGGCAGATTGGGAAGTCACAGTCCTGCCCCCTTCTCCCAGGAAACGGTAGGCCTTGGAGCCAGGAGCATAGCCCAAGAACCTCAGTCTCTGGGACACAGATCTCCCCTTCTTCCGCAGCTGCTTGGGGATGTGCATCCAAGCGTAGGAGCCAAACACACGCAAGTGTCCCAGACTTGGTTTCCTACCGTGGACCAGGAAATATGGGGTCTGGTCCAGAACACTGCTCCAGGTGCGGTTTAAGGTGTAATTGGCGTAGTGCACCGCCTCTGCCCAGTATGATTCTGCGACCCCAGCGTCCGCAATCAGACTACGCATCATAGTTTGCAGGATTCCATTTCTTTTCTCTGCCACGCCATTTTGAGAGGGAGTGAATGGTGCGGTAAGAAAATGGCGGATGCCCTTACGCCTTACCCAGTCCTGGAATTTTCGGGACATGAACTCTGCCCCGCGGTCGCTCTGCAGTTGTGCGATCTTGGTCTTATACTGGGTGTCTACAAAGTCATACAGTGATTTTATGGCGTCAAAGGCTTCGGATTTTTCTGTGAGGGTATACACGTGGCTGTATCGTGAAAAATCGTCAACGGCAATGAGAAAATACTGTCTTTTTCCTAGGGATGGTGTGAAAGGCCCAACCAAATCAACATGTACTAGTTGGTACGGGTATTGGGCCTTACGCAGTGACACCTTAGGGATGGGGGCAGCCTTCCTCTTTGTCCTCTTACAGATGGCACAGTCCAGGAACACTTCACAATCCTTGAGCTGGACTCCCTCAGCAAACTCTCCCATCTTTTTAACCACAGGGAAGCTCGCATGACCTAATCTTCGGTGTAAGAGATGGGCACACTTATCGTGGAGCGGCTTCCCCACTGACACCCTCTTGGCTCTGTTTGCCTTGAGCGGTGCTGTAGGTGCCTGCTGAGATTCGGGTTTCTTGTCCACACTGCCCTTGGAAAGTTGTGGGGCTGGCTGAGGTGGCTTGGGTGCAACCGCTTCGGCCTTGCGCTCCTTAGACAGTCTTGGGGCTGGCTATGGGGGCTTTCTCTCTTCCCGTGCGCAGGCCCCTTCTGAGGTGGCACCCGGTGGACTATCCTCTGTGGCTGGGTTCTCAGGGGAGAAGTATGGCAAACCATTTATGATGGCAATACTTCCAATGACCCTCTGGTTCCGGGTGACATGACCTCCCCCTTTGCGAAATAAAACTTCCACTCTGTCATCGTCACATAATTTGATAATGCTTAATAGGTTGTTGGCAATGGAGGGAGCATGCAATACCCCTTCAACTTTTCCCAGCCCGGGTACAGAAACAGTGCCCTCCCCAACAACCAAAGCCTTATCACCATTGGCCACCTTGACAGATGAGTTAATTTTCTTTAACCTTTTAAACCCTTGTTTCATATTGGTAATGTGAGATGAAGCTCCAGAGTCCAGTAACCATAAGTCAGTGGGGCTATCAGCCTTTGTGGTGGGGGTGAGAGGACAAGTATGCACAAAATTGCCCTTGGCACTACCTTTGCCCCCGCCATGCCCCCTACCTTGCCCCTTGCCCCTTCCTTGATTGGGACCACGCTTGGGGCCTTGGTGATGGGGGCAGTCCTTCAGGTGCCCCTCAGAGCCACAGATGAAACACTTAAATAGAGTATTAACCTGCTCTGAGCTGTGGTGCCTCCTGCTGGTTCGCTGGGTGGTAACTCTGGCGTACTCTCCTGCATCTCTTCGTCTCCTATCTTCCTCAATGAGCCTCCCTGTGAGGTAGGACAGAGTCATGGCTTCCTTCGTTGTCCCCTCCAGTGAAACAATGAAACTGCTCCAATTTTTGTCCAGGGAAGCCAGAATGACAGCGACCATGTTAGCCTCAGGTACAAGGTAGTCTCTGGACATCAGTTCTGCCCTGAGTGCTTTCAATTTTCCCAGGTGTTCGGCCATGTTAGCTCCAAATCTGAGTCTGGTGGTGTAAAACTCAGTTGTGAGTCTGGTGATCGAACCGATGCTGTCGCTGTTGAATAAATTGTATAATAACCGCCAAACTTCACCAGCTGTGAGCCCATCTGGAATGCTGGAGTACAAGTTAGTATCCAGTGAACTCAGTAGAGTGGTATATGCTTTCCTATGATACCACTCTTCTTGGGGTCCCCAGGGAAGAGGCGGGGGGGTCCAGAACCATCTCTAGAGTCCCTTGCTCTGATAGATACATCTGCACTTCTTTACTCCATCTGCTGAAATTTTCGCCCCCAAGTTGCAGTTTTTCAAATTTATTTAAGAATGCAGGAGCAGATGGAGAAATCTGTGAATGAAAGAAGTTTTCTCCAGTTCTTTGTCCATTCCTATACACCTTAGAGCTTTCCATTGAGGCAAATGGAAGAGGGACCCCTCTGGTGGTAGGTGGTGGTATTTTTCTCTGATTTTTGGATGGCCCCGACTGGGCATGCTCAGAGCTCATTTCAGCCCAGGGGACGGAGAGAGCAGACGTGTCTCTTCCTGCTTCTGTGCTAGGCCCAGCCCTGGGCCTGTAGGCTGGAATTTGGGCTTGAAGAGGGACTGAAGGCCGCAGCAGCCCCGAAGATTCCTCCTGAAACCCCCCCGGCACTGGAACACTCACCGGGGGGCAAAGATCGCAGGATGGGGGCTGGATGGCACATGGATTGCCTGGATTGCTCGGATTGCCCAGAGGAGCCCATCGCTGGTCCTGAAGACCCTGGAGGCGGCTGAAGACGGCGCTGGAGGGGGAGGCCTCATCCGGAGCCCCCCCGAAGACCATCTGGCAAGCAGGGCGTCTGGGCGGTGGCAAAAAGTAGGCTGGAGGGCCCGGGGGTTCACTGGGGGACCTGTGGGGTTGCAGGACGCAGCTGGGAGACTCCAGGTCGGACCCCTCCCGGCAGTTAGGCGCCGGGGAGAGGATTGGAGGCCTTGGAACTCTTCCGGGAGCCCCCTGGGGTTGGCGAGGGAGGCTGGCTACCCCCGATGTTGAGGCTGCAGTCGTTTTAGCCTCCAGAGCTGCAACCAGGGTCCGGATAGTTGCTCCAATCTCTGCTGCAGTAGGCACGGCTGGGCAGGCTTTGATGCTATCATAGGCCTTGAGGCTTTCTGGTGGGGAAGACCAGGGGGTTTCCATGCTGCTTGGGCTGGATGCCACCGATTGCTGGGCCTCGAGGCTTGGCTGAGGCCTATCAATATCAGGCCATGTGGGTGTCCTGGGGGCCGCCATCTTGCTTCCAGTTGCCCCCGGAAGCTGTAGGTCACAGTTTGGCGGGAAATTTCACGCCAAAAGCTCTGGGGTCCCGGGGTCACTCAGGGTGGCCGGCGCCATGTTAGGGGGCCTCGTGGGCGCTGGGGAAGGACTTACCCAGAGTCCAGAGCCCCCCTGCGCTGGCATCCCCCGTGGAGAGGCTTGTGACGTCCTTTGTGCTGCAAGAAACTTTAAGAGCAGTTCCTCGTGTTCCTGTTCAGTCATCTGGCCCACGCAGCACTTGTCTTGGGCCAGGCCGCTTCCGCTGCGTCTGGGCAGTCTTGGGTAGACTGCAAGCCTTCCATGCTTCCCTCTGTGGCTTGCAGATGTAGGGAGGCATGCGAAGGGGTCCCTGGCACTGAGCTTGCGTCGGGCTGGATGCAGGGCTGCCGTCCTGGATTGAAGACTCCTGGTCACAATCGGGGATCTCCTGCCATCCGTTTCAAATGGGTTCTTTGAACCTCCAGGCATCTTGCGTGACTTGGAAGCGTTGCCTTAAACCATTCTCTGCTACCAATTTGTGAGATGGTCTCACGAGGTCGATGTTCGTTAAGGTGCTTCCAAGTAAAAGGCATCACGCAGGAATGCAATCATTCAAAGCTTTATTTAACGATAAAGTAAATAGAAAGAGTTCCCTGGCATGGAGGCATCCATGCCTGGGTTGAGCTCAGTAGATCAGCAAGCAAGCAAGCAGAAGAGAGAACAAAGAGAACAGAGCAAGCTGAGAGCAGCCCCTTGAGCAGAGGTATTTATGGGGGGTCTCAGCCCCTCCCTTACCATAAAACTCTCGCCAATGGGGCTGCAGGGGCCAGGGACCCCTTACCCACCAGTGGGAGCAAAGAAGCCTCTTTGCTCCCATCTGATGACCTTTTTGGGGAACTGCCATTGCTGGCACAAAACATCTAACAGTAACGTCGTCTTCCAAACTCACAGGGGAGGACGGTGAACTCCGGCTGATCCTGGTGGGAAAGTCGGGAGGCGGGAAAAGCGCCACGGGCAACACTATCCTCGTCCGGCCGGTGTTCAAGTCCATCTTGCAGCTGAAGACCACCACCCTGAAGTGCCAAAGAGGGCAAGGAAGATGGCGGGACAGGAAGATCTCCGTGGTCGACACACCCGACATTTTCAATTCTGAAAACCACAGTGAGATTGTGCAAAATGAGATCAAGGCTTGTGTCGAACTCTCCCAGCCTGGCCCCCACACCCTGATCTTTGTGACCCAGGTGGGACGCTTTACCGCCAAAGATGTGACAGCTGCAAAGGGTGTCCGGGATATGTTAGGGGACGAGTCCACCAGGCACACCATTGTCCTCTTCACTTGTGTGGAGGATTTTTTAGGGGAATTCCTGAAGGAATACGTCCGAACGTCTAACCACAATCTGCGGGACTTGATCCAGCGGTGCGGGAACCGCTTCTGTGGCTTCAATAACAAGGCCGCTGGAGCCGACTGCCAGGCACAGGTCTGGGAGCTGATGAAGATGGTGCAGATAGTTGTTTCGGAGAACAGGGGAAGACACTACGTCATCCGGCCGCCTGAGGTGCCCAAGGTACGGGATCAGCGTGTCATAGAGTAGAATCAAATGGAAGAGTTGAACTGGGCGAGGGCGGTGCTCTGTCTACCCGTTTATAGGAGAGCAACAAGTCCCTCCTCTCTGGGAGACCCCAACGGGTGGGTGGGACAGGAAGGCAGAGAAGCGGGGGGAGAACAAGGGAGGGGACCTAGCTACAAGACGGACACAGAAGCACCTCTGTTGTTGGGGGGGGAGTTCTAGGTAATTTGGGGAGGGGGCTTTCTCCTTTTCTGAAGTTTCTGCTGGGTTCTGTACAAACAGGGAAATAAAATGGGACCTGGTCTGGGTTCCACCTGGGCGCAGCAGGGAGAAGGTGGGTCTTTCCACCAACTATTATCTGTTCCTCGGTTTCACTTTGGGTTGCTTCTCCAAGATGAACCTTTCTCCAGAGCTGATGGGTGTGAGAAGTCAGCCCCCTCCCCTGAGAAAGAAATATTTTTGGAAATCTTTAAAAGACAATATATTTCCCCAAGCAGAAACCAAGTCTGCAGAAATGCAGATGTGATCATCTTGTCTGAAACACTGGAATCGGGAAAGTGGGATTAGGAAGAAAGATCCCTAGAATCAACAACCCCTCACCAAAAATCTAAGAGGCATCAGCCCCAGCCCCAGGGAAGCAGGATATGACCTTTGGGACATACTAGGATTAACCCACCACCATCAGAAGACCAGAAAGGCACACTCAGACTCAGGGCAAAGTTTACGCCACAGGACCAACTCCAAACAAAAGGCTCCAGAGGGTATAAACACCCACTCCCTACATGTGCTCACTCTCTTTTTCCGTCCAGAGGCATCTTCCTGTCTGGCTCTGCTCTTCCATAAACCGCAACCTTCTTTCTAAAGCAGTCGCCAATTGATACTTGGAGGGGGGGCAGGATCCTCCCAGTGAAGGAGATCTGAGGCAAGAAAGCGGATTTTGAGGAGAAGGAATTGGCTCAGGGAGAGTCAGCCACGAATCTCTGACTCAGGTTCTTTGGAGGTCTCCTGTGAGGGCAAGAAGGGGGAAACGCAGGGCTGTGGCTTTTGGGAGAGCTGCCCCCACGGAGCAGAGGATCCAGCAGAAAGGCTTTCTCTGTTAGAGAATAGAACACCGGGATAATTTGCTTTTCTTATAGTGCTCTTCGTCTTCCTTCATCATGTCTTCTGTGTAACAAGGAGCATCTCTGTTGTTGTGTACGAGCTGATCAATCATGGTCATCAATTCGACCATCTGTTCCTCCCGTTCTCCTTTGGCCTTGTTGTTGAAGGCCAGGTAGCGGTGTCCACACTGCTCTATCTGTTTTTGAAGCGAGTCATCACCCTGGCATAGGAAGTCCTCCAGACTCATTTCTTCCAGGTCATCCTTGCGGGTGAACAAGAGGATCATGTAATTCTTGGCGTTCAAGTTGAAGATTTTACTGATCAGCTCAGCCACCTCCTTTTCCTCCTTGGAGAAACGGCCAGGACGCATCACCTGCAGAATGACGTGCGGACCTGGGTTGCACATGCTCATGCATTTCTTCACCTCAGCAGCAGTTTCCTTCTCTGAAACCTTGGTGTTGAAAAAGCCAGGAGTATCAACAACCATAATATTCTGGCCATTCCAGTTCTTCTCCATTTTTTGGCAAGATATCATCACTGACTTAGGGGACACGATGGATTTAAAGCATTGTTCTCCCAGGATTGCATTTCCCATCGTGCTTTTCCCATTCCCGGTTTTGCCCACCAGGACAATCCTTCGTTCTTGCCCTACAACCCAAAGCAGGGTGGGGAGAGAAGAAGGGGATCAGTCAGCGAGGTTGGAGGAGATGAGCAGGCTGTGCCCTGGGAGGGGTCAAAGGCGTCATCAGTCATGAATCCCTGTGCGCCCACAAGAGATCTAAATCCACCTTGAATGCCTTTCTTATCTCCTGCTCATTTCCCTTGATCCGTTAGTACAGGGGTGTCAAACTCAATTTCATTGAGGGCCGCATCAGCATTGCGGTTGCCCTCAGGGGGCCGGGTGGGTGTGGCCTGGGTGGGTGTGGCCTACTGGGTGGGCGTGGCTAAAGTGCGTATGGCCTACTGGGTGGGCATGGCCAGCTCTACATCGTTGGCATCAAGGGTGGCTCTGGGGGCCTGGGCAGGAGTGGGACAGATCTGAGGGTCTTTGGTGGAAGGAGGGTCTGTGGGCCAGGGCCAAGGCAGCGGGGCCCGTTCCCTCACTGTTTCCAGGATGGCTTTGTGGGCCGCATGTAACCACTTCGCGGGTCGGATCCGGCCCCCGGACCTTGTATTTCACACGTCTGCGTTAGTAGGTCAGATTCTTGTAGCGAACTGAAGCTTGCTATAAATCTTGATACTCATTTGAACTACCTGAATCTCCTGACTTTCCTGGCACTCACTCACTCACTCTCTGTCTGTCTGTCTATCTATCTATCTATCTATCTATCTATCTATAATTTCTCTCTCTCTCTCTCTCTAGCTATCATCATCATCATCATCATATATAATAATAATAATAATAATAATAATAATAATAATAATAATAATAATAATAATAATAATAATAATAATAATAATAATAATAATAATAATAATAATAATAATAATAATAATAATAATTTTATTTGTATACCGCCCTTCTCCCGAAGGACTCAGGGCGGTGAACAGGGCAATAAATACTAAAATACAAAGATACAAAGGTTAAGAGAAAATTAAACAAAATGCCCAATGACTTACAACAATAAGTTAATATACATTAAAAGCAGTAATAAAACCCAAACCCCATCAGGCCAGGCCAGCTTGTTCAAATAAGTAGGTCTTTAGATCTCGTCGAAAGGAGCGGAGGTCGGGAGCCATCCGGAGCTCAACCGGTAAACGGTTCCACAGGTCAGGTGCACCCACAGAGAACACCCTCCCCCTGGGGGCCACCAGTCGGCATTCTCTGACCGGTGGCACCCTGAGGAGGCCCTCTCTGTGGGAGCGCACTGGGCGGAGGGAAGTTGATGCCGGCCGCAGGTGCTCCCTAAGGTACTCCGGACCCATGCCATGTAGGGCTGTAAAGGTCATTACCAGCACCTTGAATCTCACCCGGAAGACAACTGGAAGTCAATGCAGCTCACGGAGCAAAGGTGTAACATGGGAGTATCGGGAGACTCCCAGCACAACTCTCGCGGCTGCATTCTGCACCAGTTGGAGCCTCCGAGTGGTCCTCAAGGGCAGCCCCATGTAGAGAGCGTTGCAGTAGTCTAATCGAGAGGTCACGAGCGCATGAGTGACCGTACGCAAGGCATCCCGGTCTAGATAGGGCCGCAACTGGCGCACCAGGCGAACCTGGGCGAAGGCCCCCCTAGTCACAGTTACTATATGATCTAAAGAAAGCTGTGAATCTAGGAGGACTCCCAAGTTGCGAGCCCTATCTACGGGGGGTAATAACTCACCCCCCATAGAAAGAGATGGAATATTCTGAATTTCCCGAGATGCCGGTACGCACAGCCACTCAGTCTTGTCAGGGTTGAGCCGAAGCCTGTTCCTCCCCATCCAGACCCGAACCGCTTCCAGGCAACGGGACATCACGTCGAGGGCATCACTGGGGTGGTTTGGGGTCGAAATAAAAAGCTGGGTATCATCAGCATACTGATGATACCCAACTCCAAAACCACGAATGATCTCACCCAGCGGTTTCATATAGATGTTGAACAGGAGAGGTGAGAGGACCGACCCCTGAGGAACTCCACAAACGAGAGGCCTCGAGGTCGACCTCTGCCCCCCTGCCATCATCATCATCATCATCATCATCATTATTATTATTATTATTATTATTATTATTATTATTATTATTAGTGTGTGTGTGTGTGTGTGTGTGTGTGTGTGTGTGTGTGAGATCTCCCATCAGCAGTATACGGCCAACCTAGCCTGTCCTTCCACCCAGGACAGTAGCTTCAGCCATTCCCACTGCAATCAGTCATTGAGAATAGAGTTGGAAGGGACCTCAGAGGTCATCTAGTCCAGCCCCCTGTTCTAGCAGGAGACCCTTAGAGAATCACAGAATGATAGAGCTGAAAGGGACCTTGGAGGTCATCTAGTCCAGTCCCCTCCCAAGCAGGAGATCCTTACAGAATCATGAAATAACAGAGCTGGAAGGGACCTGGGAGGTCATCTAGTCCAGCCCCTTGCCCAGGTAGGAGATCCTGGACCATTCCAGAAAAAGCAGCTGTCAAGTCTCCTCTTCTTACTCTGCCCAGGGACTCTACCCTCCCCTGTCTGAACTGCTGATTCTTTCTCTTTTAGGCTGCCACGAGGGACCACGGAACGAAAGCAAAGGAAGGAGGTGAGGGTCCCGCCAGGATTTGGCTTCATTGCTTGCCAATTCTTCCACAGGGAAACAGCTTGGCTGTGTGTGCCGAAGCATGGAGTAACAGAGTTGGAAGGAACACTGGAGGTCTTCTAGTCTGACCCTCTGTCTGTCTGTCTGTCTTATCTGTCTATCTATCTGTCTGTCTATCTATCTATCTATCTATCTATCTATCTACCTCTATTGAGTATCTATCTAATATTCTCTCTCTCTCTCCGCCCCTCCCCCTACCTTCCCCCCATATATTCACTGAATGCCGTGTAACTCCACTCTGCCCTAAGACTGTCCCTCTCTCTTCCAAACTCCCAGGGGACGATGCCGACCTCCGGCTGATCCTGGTTGGGAAGTCCGGAGGCGGGAAAAGTGCCACAGGCAACACCATCCTCGGCCGGAGAGAGTTCGAGTCTGTCCTGGCAGCAAAGACCACCACCCGGGCGTTGCAAACGGGGCAGGGGACCTGGCATGGCAAGATGATCACCGTGATCGACACGCCGGCCCTTTTTGATTCCAAAGAGACGGATCCGTCCCTGGAGGAGGAGATGAGAAACTGCCGTCGGATGTGCCAGTCGGGCCTCCACGCCTTCGTCTTGGTGACCCAGGTGGGGCACTTCACGAAAGAAGACCAGGATGCCGCCAAGCGGGTCCGGGAGATCTTTGGGGAAAAGTCCATCCGTCACACGATCGTCCTCTTCACCTGCAAGGAAGACCTAGGAGAGGACTCCCTGCAGGAGTACGTTGAAAAATGCGACAACAAAAAGCTGCGTAAGCTGATTGAGAAGTGCGGCAACCGCTTTTGCGGGTTTAACAACAGGGCCGAAGGAGCCGAGCGGGAGAAGCAGGTCTCGGAGCTGATGGAGAAGGTCCAGAAGATGGTGAAAGAGAATGGAAAGTGGTCACCAGGAAAAAAACAACAACATGCTTCTCAGTAAACATTGAGATATAATGTCTTGGGGGAAGGGGGGGGCTAATTTCTTTCTCGCCTTTTTTTGCATCGCCCCTCTCCAGTTCTCTCGTGATTCATCCTAATGCATAATTGTGCCTTCCCCAATGTCGGCAGGGGCTGAGATTCAGACCTCCGCGATCTCCCCATCGTTTTGGATGACAGCCAGCAATTCGAGCCGGTCCCCCCTTTTTATTTATTATTTATTTATTTATTTAATTAATTTGTATACCGCCCTTCTCCCGAAGGACTCAGGGCGGTGAACAGGGCAATACATAATAAAAACAAGATACAAAAATTAAAAATTATTAAAAGTAATTAAACCACAATGCCCGTAATAAATTAGTACAGATTAAAAGTTAAGTTAATTTATAAAACCCAACCCCATCCCATCAGGTCAGGCCGGCTTGTTCAAAAAGGTGGGTTTTAAGATCGCGCCGGAAGGAGCGGAGATCAGGTGCCATCCGGAGCTCGACCGGAAGATGGTTCCATAAATCCGGTGCGCCCACAGAGAACGCCCTCCCCCTGGGGGCCACCAGTCGGCATTCTTTGACCGGTGGCACCCTGAGGAGGCCCTCTCTGTGGGAGCGTACTGGGCGGAGGGAAGTTGATGCCGGCCGCAGGTGCTCTCCAAGGTATTCCGGACCCATGCCATGTAGGGCTTTGTAGGTCATTACTAACACCTTGAACCTCACCCGGAAGACAACTGGAAGCCAATGCAGCTCACGGAGCAAAGGTGTGACATGGGAGTGTCGAGAAACTCCCAACACAACTCTCGCGGCTGCATTCTGTACCAGTTGGAGCCTCTGGGTGGTCTTCAAGGGTAGCCCCATGTAGAGAGCGTTGCAGTAGTCAAGATGAGAGATCACGAGATGAGTGACCGTACGTAAGGCATTCCGGTCTAGATAGGGCCGCAACTGGTGCACCAGGCGGACCTGGGCGAAGGCCCCCCTAGTCACAGCTACTATATGGTCTTCTAGGGAAAGCTGTGAGTCTAGGAGGACTCCCAAGTTGCGAGCCCTATCTACAGGAGGTAATAACTCACCCCCCATAGAGAGGGGTGGGATATCCTGAATGTCCCGAGATGCCGGTACGCACAGCCACTCAGTCTTGTCAGGGTTGAGTCGAAGCCTGTTCCTCCCCATCCAGACCCGGACTGCCTCCAGGCAACGGGACATCACGTCGAGGGCATCACTGTGGTGGTTTGGGGTCGAAATAAAAAGCTGGGTATCATCAGCATACTGATGATACCCAACTCCAAAGCCACGAATGATCTCACCCAGCGGTTTCATGTAGATGTTGAACAGGAGAGGCGACAGTACCGACCCCTGAGGGACTCCACAAACGAGAGGCCTCGCGGTCGACCTCTGCCCCCCTGCCAACACCGACTGCGAGCGTCCCAGGAGATAGGAGGAGAACCACTGAAGAACCGTGCCTCCCACTCCCAATCCCCTGAGGCGCCGCAGCAGGATACCATGGTCGATGGTATCGAAAGCCGCTGAGAGGTCTAATAGGACTAGGACAGAGGAATGTCCCCTCTCCCGAGCCCTCCAGAGATCATTCACCAGCGCGACCAATGCCATCTCCGTGCTGTACCCGGGCCTGAAACCCGATTGGTACGGGTCTAGATAATCCGCTTCATCCAGGACCAGAGGGAGCTGATGCGCCACCACACTCTCAACAACCTTCGCAAGAAAGCGAAGGTTGGAGACCGGACGAAAGTTATTTAACACAGCCGGGTCCAAGGCAGGCTTCTTTTTTTTTTTTTTTTATTAAAAAGTTTTAACATACAATTTTTCCTTTAAAAAAACCCCCCTCCCCCTCCCTTCTCCCTCCCCCCCTACCTCTCCCCCCTCCCCCCCTCCCCCCCCTGACTTCCCAGAGCTAAATACAAGGTATATTAAAAAAAACAATCATAAACAACCATATACTAACACCCATAAATTCTAAAATCCATCACTCTCTAGCTTATATAGGATAATATATATATATATTAAATATATATAGAAAAACAAAAATAAAAAAGAAGAAAAGAAAGAAGACTTATTCAAATGCTACATAAAACTTCTTAACCCTATACTTGTTCTGGATAAACTCAATCCATTTTCTCCATTCCATAATATAGCGCTCTTGCGAGTGATCTTTCAAATAGGCCGAAATCTTCGCCATCTCTGCCAGGTCGGAAACCTTTAAAGTCCACTCTTCTATGGTCGGCAGTTCCTCTTTCTTCCAGTACTGACCTATCAAAAGTCTTGCTGCCGTAATTAAATTCAACATCAACTTAGTGTCCACAACTATAACATCTGTAATTATTCCCAACAAGAAAAGTTGCGGACAAAACTTTATCCTCTGTTTAAAAATCTTCTGCATGTTCCACCAGACTTTTATCCAAAAGGCCTTAACCTTTTTACAAGTCCACCATATGTGAAAATATGTTGCGTCTTCATCACCGCACCTCCAACATTTAGGCTGATAATTCGGATACATACTTGCAAGCTTTTTAGGATCTAAATGCCATCTATAAAACATTTTGTAAAAATTCTCTCTTAGATTTTGAGCTTGTGTAAATTTTACATTCCTCACCCAAATCTTTTCCCACGTGTCCATTGTAATAACTTCCTGGATGTTTTGGGCCCATTTTATCATACAATCCTTAACAAGTTCTGTTTCTGAATCGATCTCTATCAAGGCAAGATATATCCGTTTAATATGTGCTGGTCCCTGATTTCTAATTTGCTTTATCAAGTTTTCATCAGTCATTGTAAATCCATTTTCTGGTCTTCTTTCCACCTGGCCCGTAACTGAGTATATTGAAACCAATTTTGAACAACCTTCTCTTCTCGCAAGAGGCTATATGATTTCAAACACCAAACATTTCTTTCCAAGCTTAGGATCTCCTTGTACGTAGTCACATCATGTTTGAAGCCAGCATGTATATTTTCTATTGCGTGTTTTGGAATTGCCCACAATGGTATCTTGCAATCTAACTTATGTCTGTACTTCTTCCAAACTCTCAGCAATGCCTGTCTTAAAATATGCACTCTAAACACATTGTCTACCTTCTTGTCATACAACAAATATGCATGCCAGCCAAACAACAAATCATGGCCCTCAAGATTTAATAATCTCTCTTGTGTCAAATTAATCCAATCACTTATTCCTACTAATGCAGCAGCTTCATAATATAGTTTAAAATTGGGCATTTTAAGCCCACCTCTCTCACGAGTATCCTGCATAATTTTAAGTTTAACTCGTGGCTTTTTCCCTGCCCACACAAATTTATTGATACCTCGCTGCCATTCCTCCAAATTAGAATCTTTCTTAAGAATCGGTATCATTTGAAATAGAAATAAAAATTTAGGCAGGACATTCATTTTCACTGCTGCAATCCGTCCCAACAAAGACAATTGCAGTTTTTCCCAATTCTCCAGTTCTTTTTGAATTTTCCCCCATAGTTTTTCATAATTATTTTTATATAACTTTGTATTAGAGGGCGACAAAAACACCCCCAAATATTTAACCCTTTTAACAATCTCAAATCCAGTTAGCCCTTCTAATAGAGCCTTTTGCGAAACTGTCATATTTTTGACCAAAATTTTGGTTTTCTGTGTATTAACTTTAAATCCAGAAACCTTCCCATATTGTGTTATTATCTCCATCAGGTCCACAACAGAGTTCTCTGGCTGGGTCACTGTAACAACCAGATCATCTGCGAATGCTCTCAATCTATAATCCTGATCTCTAATTTGTATCCCCTTAATTTTTTCCGAATTCCGTATTTTAACCAATAATATCTCTAATGTTAACACAAATAACAAGGGCGATAACGGACACCCTTGCCTTGTGCCCTTCTCAATATTACATGCTTCTGTCAAGCTATTATTAACTATAATTCGGGCAGTTTGTTTTTGATATAATGCCCTAATCGGTTGCAAAAAATTTTCCCCAAAATCCATTTTGTCTAAAACTTTCAACAAAAATTGCCAATTCAATTGATCAAAAGCTTCTTCAGCATCTAAGAAGATTAGCGCCGCAGATATCTGGTTGTTCCTTTCCAAAAACTCTAACACATCAACTATATGCCTCACATTATTTTTCATTTGCCTACCACTAATAAACCCCGTTTGGTCCCCATGAATCACCTGTTGCAGAACCCTCATCAGTCTATTAGCCAAAACCTTAGCAAATATCTTGTAATCTGTATTTAAAAGCGATATCGGTCTGTAATTTTTAACTTGAGTAGCATCTTGATCTTCCTTCGGAATCAAAGAAATAAAAGCTGTTCTCCAAGACGGTGGCACCTTTCCCCCCCTCTGGATTGTCTGGAACAATACCTTTAACGGTTTTATCATCTCTATTTGTAGATTTTTGTAATAGGCCGCAGTCAAACCATCCGTACCTGGTGCTTTATCCACCTTCAATTCCTTAATTGCTGTAAAAATTTCTTCTTCTGTAATCAATTGATTAATCCCTTCTTTTTGTACTTGCGTAAGAACCGGGATGCTAGCATTCTCCAAATATATATCAATGTCTTTTTCATTAATTTTCTCCTTAGCATATAATTTAGAATAAAAATCCACAAAAGCGTCCTTGATAAGGTCCTGTTGAAACACAACCCTACCTTTATGCTCAATCTTGTCTATATTAGAAGCCCTTTGTTTTTTCCTCAATCTATAAGCTAACCATCTACCTGGTTTATTAGCGTTGCAAAAAGTATTATGCCTGGCAAACCGCAGATTGGTTGCCACTTGGTCAGCCATTAATTTATCAAATTGTCCTCTTAACAGACAATAACAGACAACAGACCAGTCCGAATCCGAGCGATTTTGTCCAACAGATGTTGACTAAACTCCTTGGCATGCCCCTGCAAGGGTTCCTCACTCACCTCCTGATTAAGGAGGGAGCGGGTCACCCTAAACAGGGCGGCCGGGCGATTATCTGCGGACGCTATGAGGGCAGCGAAGTAGTTAGACCTCGCCACCCTCATCGCTGCGAGATAAGACCTAATATGGGTTCTTAGTCGCAATCGGTCGGATTCAGATCAGCTGGACCTCCAACCGCTCTCTAGGCCCCGTCTCCAACGCTTCATCTCCCGGAGCTCCGCGGAAAACCATGGAGCCCACTGGGGTCTGCGCCGGGTCAGGGGCCGCAAGGGTACAACTCGGTCAAGTGCCTCTGTGGCCGTCCTTTCCCAGGCTTCCACTAAGGCATCTGCCGAGCTGTGAGCAGAGGAGGCAGGTGGGGCCCCCAGTGCTGCCTGGAACCTCTCAGGGTCCATTAAGCGTCTGGGGCGGAACCATCTAGTTGGCTCAACACCGCCACGGTGGGGAGTGGCAAAACGGAAGACCAGCCGCAGGAGATGATGATCGGTCCATGACAGGGGCATAGCAATTGGAGAGCCCCCACCAAGATCATCTAACCACCATCTAGATAGGAACACCAAATCCAGGGTGTGACCTCCCACATGAGTCGGTCCATGAATTACTTGCGTCAGGTCCATGGCCATCATGGAAGCCATGAACTCCTGAGCTAACTCAGATGATCTTCCCAGGGATGGTAGATTGAAGTCACCCAAAACCATGAGTTTGGGGAACTCAATCACCAGCCCCGAGAGGATATCGAGAAGCTCAGGCAGGGCTGCTGCTGCGCGACTAGGCGAAAGGTACACCAGCAGCAGACCCAACTGCGCTCTAGGACCACACCTCAGTAAGAGAGATTCACACCCAGCTATCTGAAGAACGGTGGCCTCCTGCGGACACAAGGTCTCCCTCATAACCACAGCCACTCCCCCACCCCTACCCTGAGTCCAAGGCCGGTGTAGCACCCGGAAGCCTGGTGGGCAAAGATCAACCAGAGGGATACCACCCTCTGGGCCCAACCAGGTCTCCGTGATGCAGGCCAGGTCCGCATGCTCACCCTCGACCAGATCCCGGACAAGAGGAACCTTATTAACGACGGACCTGGCATTCAGGTACACTAGCCGGAGCTCAGGTGGCTGCACATCCTCGCTCCCGGAGCCTTGGGGTGAAGACAGGGTCAGAGCGCCTCACCGCTTGTAAATAGCGGAGATGCCCTCCCAGACATCGATACGGCCCTCTGTTTCTACACCTGCTGCCATTCCCTAACGTCGTGGGAATAGGGAGTCCCACGACCCGCTCCCGAGCTCCGGAGGCAGCAGACTCCAGCTCCTCCCCACCGCGATCTGTCCCAGGCCTGGCCTGACCAGCGATTGGTGGATTACCCCCCATTTCCAACCAACCACAACCCTCCCCCCTCCCTAACCCTACAAAAAATTTAGCTAAAAAGGTAATCAGGGGCCTCTTATTAAATTTATACTGGAGGCCCCTGCCCCTGCCCAACCATCTCTCAGGGTCCCGGCAATCGGGCCCTTCATCAAGAGGAGGTGTAAAGAGTAAGGCGGGTCGCTCCCAGGATGGGGGGCCCCCCTGAGGGTGAACAAAACCGTGCTTGGATAAGTCAGACACATGGTGGTTGTTAAACAAGTCCGGCAAAAAGACAACAAGGCGAACCCAGATCGAAACGGGAGGATCTCAGAATAAATAAAAAGGGAGAATGTCCAGAGTGCCAGCCCAGCTCCACTGCCACTAGAGCTGGGAAACCCCGGGACAGATCGAATCCCGCCCTCTCACGACGGTCAGAACCGGGGAGCAGCCTGGTACATACAACCGGGCTGCCTATCTCAGACCCCAGGTTTCGGTCAGATTCCCCCAAACCCTTATTCTTTCCCCTGCGGATGTGTCCCCTTTTGGGGCCTGCCGTTCTGTTGGGATGAGGGGGGGAGAGGGGCAGATTTGCTTTGGCTTGGGATAACTTTCGCTTTCGACTTTCCCTCTCCCGCCTCCGCCCGCTTGAGAGGGAGATGGTTGCGGGAGAAACAGAAGCTGGAGGAGACCTTGAGCTGTGGACCAACTTGTGCCAGTCACCCATGCGTCGTCGCCTCCCGTGGACCGGCTGGATTTCAAACGGACATTCTGACTTTGGCGGGAGGAGGAAAGTTGCTACTTTGACTAGGGCGTTTTGAGTGGGATTTTCCCCAGATCTCGCCTTGACTTCCCTGCTGTCACTAACCCCAAATAAAAAGTCTTCTTTTGAGATGATGCCGGTTTCAAGAGTTCTGCTTCCTTGGGCGGTTAGCTGAGGTGAGTCCTTATGTAAGGCAATCTCTAAAGCAGAAGTTACCGATCTTTCTTGTTTGGCGGACCGGAAGAAAAGTAATAATATCTTTATCTTATCTTTATCTTTATTAGACTTATATACCGCCCTTCTCCCGTAGGACTCTATTCTATTCTATTCCATTCCATTCCATTCCATTCCATTCCATTCCATTCCATTCCATTCCATTCCATTCCAATCCAATCCAATCCAATCTAATCTAATCTAATCTAATCTAATCTAATCTAATCTAATCTAATCTAATCTAATCTATTCCTTTCTCTCTCCCTCACTCCCTCCCTCTATCCCTTCTTTTTTTTCTTGCACTTCATCACTGGAGACTTTTCAGAAGAGACTAGACCATCACCTCTCTGAGACAGTATACGGTCTCCTGCTGGAGCAAGGGACTAGACTAGAAGACCTCCACGGTCACTTCAAAATCTGTCATTATGTAAGGGTCTCCTGCTTGAACAGAGGGCTGGGCTAGAAGACCTCCAAGGTCCCTTCCAGCTCTGCATTCTGTAATTCTGTAAGTGTCTCCTGCTCAAGTGCAGGGTTGGACTAGTACAGTGGTCCCCAACCTGTGGGCTGCAGCCCATTACCGGGCCATGGCCTCTTGGCCACCAGGCCGCATGAGTAGCTGGGCAGTGCACGCGCCTGTGTGCACGTGCTCACCCCTCTCGTTCCACTGTTGCTGCTACTATCATGCAGGCCGTGGTGTGAGCCTCACCCAGGGTTGGTGCCGGTACGATCTTTGTTCCAGTAGTTGTATCACCGTGAGCCTGGCATTGCCGTCGTCACAAGCCTCACACAGATATCAGCGTCGCTGAGAGTGGCATGGCGTGCACGCTCGCGGCCTGTGTGCACATGCACGGACATTCATGTTCACACACGCATAATGCGCCTGCCCCTCACTCTCCCAATGGGCTGCCAACCCAGGAAGATTGGGTTCCTCTGGCTTAAGTGATGGAAATCCGTGAGAGAATATATGCCAAGCTCAAAATGTGTCAGGCTCACCCCAATTTAGACCTTTCGGAAAGAAAGACCGACTCCATTCCTTGAAGCGAAAGCTTCTCTTCCTAAAGTCCAGCAGTTACAGTGTAAGCAAAGCTGGATCTGATTATTCCCACGCAAAGTTTGCCTTTCCCGCCCTCCTTTCCCTGCTCCACCCCCCCCCTACCCTGCCCTTGGTCAGTCCATCAGTGTCCGATTGTCATTCATTCCCCGCCTCCCAATTTCCCCTGACGTACACGTGCAGGTATGGATTGCCCCATCCTCCAGCGATAGATGGCAGACCTGATTGACACAAACACAGGGTCGGTTTCCAAAACACCCTGAGGACTTTTAATTGGACGTGGACTGATAACACAGGGGGGAGGGGTTGGCCAGGGGAAAAGGGAAAGTTCATTGCATCATCGTGGCGCCAAACCAACAGAGTCTGCCTGCTCTGATCCAGCAAAAAAAAGCCCTCCAAACTTTAGGGAACCGGGTATCTGGTTTCTTGGTGAGAGGTTTTACCGCGGACCAGGAGTATGGTTTCACATGTTGCCTGCGTCCCACGGATGGGACTCTGCTTGTTTCCACGGAACGGTTTCTGGCATGCCGCAGCCTGGTACTGGTCCACAGATTGGGTGGTTGGGGACCCCTGCTCTCATCTGTAACCCCTTTGTTTTCAATAAAGTATACGCTTGGGGGGGAAAGAACCAGTCTTTTTTTGCTAATTGGACTGAACGGAAAGGATGACAAACGCGCTGATTTGCCCTCGTGTGTGCAGAACAGACTTCACCCACCAGGGATGCTCTCAGCTGAAGGGGGAAACACCCCTTTGATACTGGTGAAACTGGGTTGTACTGGGGCGAAGGCAAGGACGTGGGGCTGGGTTGAGGGGCTCTGGGGCAGGATCCTGCTCTCCTTGAGAAGGTGGAGGAGGATCTTCAAAGATGAGGACCCGCTTCCCTCACTGGTCAACAGGAAGGGTGAGGAAGACCCCCGGTTGACCCCCCCCAGGCCCATTTCAGCAGGCAAAGGCAAAGGAGAAGGAGAGACGACACCAGATCTGCAGGTCTGCCATTGTTTTATTTCTCAAACAAAGAAAAGGGAATTACAATACTCTGTTTGTTCAGAGTATGTGAGACTATATAAAGAGTGCATTGATATCCCCAGTGCTTTTTTTGTAAAAGAAAAAGGTGGCAGAACTCGCACATGTCATAAAACCTGCCTTGCCTACCCTACAAGGTTCCATCCAAAAAAGGTGCCGGAACTCCGTTCTGAGCGTTCTATGAGAAAAAAAGCCCTGGATATCCCAAACCCTCAGTACAGTTCCAGTTATGAATAAAGCAACTATTCTGTACTCATCTGCCTGGCGTCTTTCCTGCTCGTCTGAACCCGAAACATAACAGTAGATACCGGTAGATGGCCTCATGCATAAGTAGACAAGACATTCGGAAACAGAACAATCCTGAGGTAAAACTAAGCAGCAGGCAGAAGACAGAGAAGTAAAAAGGCGGGAAGAGAGGGAGACCCCGCCTTCACACTTTGTGGCAACCAATCACAGAGCAGATCGCCTCCTGCAGGAGCAGACTAGACAGTTGGGAGCACAGGAACATCCTGAGGTAAAATTCCAACAGCAGGCAGAAGACTGAGAAGAAAAAGGCAGGAAGAAATGGAGACGCCCCCTGCCTGAACTCGAAGCCCAAACACTTTCCTGAAATGCAACCTTCCCCCCCACTTCATCCTCAGTCCTTTCTGCAGAACACCCTCCCCAGGTGTTCTGCCAGTTCCCCCCCCTCCTCTCCCCCTGGCTAGGCTTTTCTCAACCTTTGCTTCCCGCATCAGCCTGACCCCCACTTCTGCCCCTCCTGGCCCAAGGAAACACAGGAGCCAAGCCAGGCAGACCGGGCAGCAATTTTTCCGGCGTGGTGGTGGGTGGGAGGCTACTTTGAGGGGGGGGCTCTTTCTTCCATCCCCTGCAATCCTGGGCAGGCAGCCTCTGCTGAGGATGCTAATTGCACCCACGCCCCGCCCCCCACCTACAGTTCCCCACACACCCCCTTCGTGGTGGGGGTGGGGGTGTCAGGATTTCACTTTTGATTGCTTCTCAAACATTAAACCTTGTGATTTCTCTGAGCTGATGGGTGTGTGGGGGGCAGCCGGGGAGGGAGGGGTCCCATGGCCCAGGTCATTGTCCAGTCTTGCCTTGATTTCTCCTAATGTTTGGCCATATTTGCCTTGTGTGACGGTTTCGCGAAAGGTTTGCTGCCTGCTTTATCTATTATTTTCCTCTGCCGTAAACTGCGCTCCAGAGTTCGAGTCCTCTGCCTTTTGTATAAGTGCAAGCTGGTGGGGTGGGTCAGACAAATGGCTGTCCCGTCTCCAGTGACAGAGCCCCCACTACGTCTGGTGGCAGGCCGTTCCACAGATGGCTGACCGAAAGAGTCCCAAGGACCCGTTTCACCCAGGACCCTCGGCAGCTGCCAGGCTACGACCTCCTACACCACGTTCCCTATGAACGGGAGGTCGGAAGCTGGACAAATAAATGGCAGTGTTCCCTGGTGATGCATGGGGGTGGGGGGTGGGGGCAGAACAGGGCTGATAAAGCAGCCCCCACCCCACCAGCCTGCACAAATGGCTAATGAACTCTGGAGCACAGTTTACTGTAAAGGAAACCGACAGATAAAGCAGGTAGCAAAGTTTTTGCAAATCTGTCAGGCGAGGCAAATATGGGCAAAGATTAGGAGAAACCAAGGAAAGGCTGGACCATGACCTGGGCTCTGGGACCCCTCCCTCCCCAGCTGGCCCCCACGCCCATCAGCTCCGGAGAAATCAGGAGGTTTAATGTTTGAGAAGCAACCAAAAATGAAACCGAGGAACAGATAACAGTTGGCGGAAAGACCCGCCTTCTCCCTGCTGCGCCCGGGTGGAACCCAGACAAGGTCCCATTTCATTTCCCTGTTTGTACCTGGGACCGACCCGGCCATTATCCCCAAATCCCCCCTTCAAAACTCATGGCCTCTTCCTTAAGCAAAAAGGAGATTTGATAAGAAGATTTTAATAAGAACAGACAGGACTTCCCTCGTGAGTCCACATTCGCCATTGGACGGCGGTATAGAAGAGTACAGAGACGGCCTTGAAGAAAACATGTGGCAGCTGTTGGGAAAACATGAATTCTCCCCAGGAAAGCAGGAAAGGGTGAGAAAGAACTTCAAGGCTGCCCTGCCTTGATGCGTTTTGGTGCCAGCAGAAGTGAAGGGGAGATGCTTTCCACTAGACCTTTTGAGCACATCAAGACACGGAGGTGGTTAGGCTGAGTGGACCAACCTCAACCGTCTTCCCAACTCCCCACTCCCCCCCAAAAAACACACACACAGCCTCTTTCATAAGCAAAGAGATGTTTTAATAAGATCTTTGCTTGACACAGAAATGCCCTCCCTGCTGACTCCCTGTTGCCCAATGGAAAGAAGGAATATATCAGGCAGCTGTTAGGAAAACATGAATTCTCCCCAGGAAAGCAGGAAAGGGTGAGAATGACCCTCAAGGCTGCCTTGCCTTGATGCGCTTTGGTGCCAGCGGGAGTGAGACACTTTCAAGATTCTCCTGCTGTCATTTATACCAATCAGGTCGGGCTGTAATATTTCTTGTGTTGGTAGATTCCTGGCCTGCTCTACCTCAAAGGACTGAGAGACTGGAAGCCCAAAAGAGAGTGTCCTTCCAAAGGGTCCAGGATGGGAGACTATAAAGCTATGGGGCCAATTGATACTGGGGGGGGCAGGATCCTCCCACTGAAGGAGATCCTCTCATCTGAGGGAAGAAAGCGGATTCTGGGAAGGAATTGGTTCAGGGAGAGTCAGCCACAAATCTCTGACTGGAGTTCTCTGGAGGTCTCCCCGTGAGGGCTGGATTAGAACTCAGAGCAAGAAGGGGGAAACGCAGGGCTGTGGCTTTTGGGAGAGCTGCCCCCATGGAGCAGAGGATCCAGCAGAGAGGCTTTCAGTGTCTGTTACTGAATAGAACACTGGGCTAATTTGCTTTTCTTATAGCGCTCTTCATCTTCATTCATCATGTCTTCTGTGTAACAAGGAGCATGTCTGTTCTTGTACACGAGCTGATCAATCATGGTCATCAATTCGGCCCTCTGTTCCTCCCGTTCTTCTCCTTTGGCCTTGTTGTTGAAGGCCAAGTAGCGGTGTCCACACTGCTCTACCTGTTTCTTAAGGAAGTCATCACACTGGGATAGGAAGTCCTCCAGACTCATTGCTTCCAGGTCATCCTTGCGGGTGAACAAGACGATCATGTAATTCTTGGCGTTCAAGTTGAAGATTTCACTGATCTCCTTTTTCTCCTTGGAGTAAAGGCCAAGACGTATCACCCGCAGAATGACGTGCGGACCTGGCTTGCACATGCTCACACATTTCTTCACCTCAGCAGCAGTTTCCTTCTCTGAAACCTCGGTGTCGTAAAAGCCAGGAGTGTCAACAACCATAATATTCCGGCCATTCCAGTTCTTCTCCATCTTTTGGCAAGTCATCGTCATTGGCTTAGAGGACATGCCGTATGCAAAGTGTTTGCCTCCCAGGATGGTGTTTCCTGTCATGCTCTTCCCACTGTTACTTCTGCCCACCAGGACAATCCTCCGTTCTTGCCCTACAAACCAAAGCGGGGGGGGAGAGACGAAGGGGATTGGTCAGCAGGGTTGGAGGAGATGAGCAGGCTGTGCCCGTGGGAGGGGTCAAAGGCGTCATCAGTCACGAATCCCTGTGTGCCCACATGAGATCTAAATCCAGTCCACCTTGAATGCCTTTCTTATCTCCCGCTCATTTCCCTTGATCCCTTAGTAGGTCAGGTTCTTGTAGCGAACTGAAGCTTGCTATAAATCATGATACTCATTTGAACTGCCTGAATCTTCTGACTTTCCACTCACTCACTCTCTACTTATCTATCTATTTTGTCTGTCTCTAGCTATCATCATCATTATTATCATCATTATCATCTGCCTCTGTGTGTGTCTCTCTCTCATCTCCCATCAGCAGTGTACAGCCATCCTAGCCTGTCCCTTCGCCCAGGGCCCAAGACTTTACCTTGGATGTTTTCCAGACAAGCCGCACAGCGCAAATCTGGATGTTTCTGCGTGAAAAGAGAAACCCAGTCACACCAAAGAAGAAACTTGCCTTGCTCAGAAATTGCCAGGAACTCTCCCCCACCCCAGAAGTCACACACAGGAATTGGAGGGGGTCTTAAAAGAGAGTCATCCCCCTCCTCATTGCCCTTGAGGTAGAGTCAACCTGATTTCTCTCTGCCCCCCACACACACTTTGGGGGCTTGAGGAAACGTAGGCATTGGTCCCCAAACACTGTGCTGTAGAGGCCCTCTTCCCAGGACCCTTCAGCCGTTCCCACTGCAATCAGTCATTGAGAATAGAGGTGGAATGGACCTCATAGGTCATCTATTCCAACCCCCTGCTCAAGCAGGATAGATACCCTTACAGAATGACAGAGCTGGAAGGGACCTCGGAGGTCTTCTAGTCCAACCCCCTGCTCAAGTGGGAAACTATAGCAGAGGTAGGCACCCTTGGCTCTTTGATGACTTCTGGACTTCAATACCCAGAATTCCTGAACCAGCCATGCTGACTCAGGAATTCTGGGAGTTGAAGTCCACAAGTCATCAATGAGCCAAGGTTCCCTACTCCCAATCTATACCATCTCTGCCTCCAAGCACTGCCCAATTGCACCTTCCCCAATGGCCAGCCGTCTCTCCCAGAGGGCACAAGCCCCTCGTCCCTCTCCCACCATGGCCCATCAGCCACTGCCGCATCAGGGCTCTAGGCTGACCCAGCCGGCTCCGCAGCTGGGCTGTTTGGGAACTCTGTGCCCCAACTGTGCCTTAATTCTGGCTGTGCCGTGGAAGAAAGAAGCCGCTGCGGGAACCAAGAAAGTGACGGGGGCGCCCCAGTTTAGAACCTGACGCTCCAGAGCAGCTGAGTCAGAGGCAGAAATAGTAGAGGGTCTCCTGCCTGAGCAGTGGGTTGGACTAGAAGACCTCCGGGGTACCTTCCAGCTCGTGATTCTGTAACGGTCTCCTGCTTGAGCTGGGAGTTGGACTAGATGACCTTGGAGGTCTGTTCCGACTCTTGTCGTTCGATGATTCTGTAACGGTCTCCTGTTAGAGCAGGGGGTTGGACTAGATGACCTCTGATGTCCCTCCCAGCTTGTGATTCTGCAAGGGTCTCCTGCTTGAGCAGGAGGCTGGACTAGGTGACTTCCAAAGTCCCTTCCAACTCTGCGATCCGAAGTCCTAAGCCACGGGGATGGGATAGAGATGGGAAGCAGAGGCACGCCCAGCTGGACACCCACTGCGCGGATGGGCCGCCTACAGGTCGTATTTCTCTGGGTGGGTGGGGCACTCAGGGTGGGCGGAGTCTCCTTGCCCCCTCCCCCCCTTAGTGAGATCCCTCCAGCCCCCTCCCCACCCGGAGTTCCTCTTTGGCCCTGCTGGCTGCTCTTCACCGAGCCTGGGGGGGGGTGTCTCTGAGGGGGTCAGGATTGAATTACCTATCCCGAGGTAATTTCCCCCCCCTGCTGCCCCCCACGGTTATGCTTTCCCCAATCTTTGCTTCCGACAACACCTTGTCACCCCTCCTCTTCTGCCCCAAGGAAAAATGGGGGGGGGACAGGACAGGGAGGGTGGAAGGACTCCTTTGAGGGGGGGGCATCTCTTTCTGGCATCCCCTGAAACCCCGGGTGAGCAGCCTCTACTGAGGATGCTCATCACACCTGCCTCCCCCACCGCCCCCTTCTTCCTTTGAAAAGCTTCCATGTCCTTTCTTGAGTTGGGGGGGACGACGGCAAGGAGGCCAGGCATTTGGGGAAGGTCTCTTTCTCCCTTGCGCTGGCGCTCTCTCTCTCTCTCTCTCTCTCTCTCTCTCTCTCTCTCTCTCTCTCTATATATATATATATATATATATATATATATATATATATATATATGTATCCCCTTCATGGATTACTGCCTTGTCGTGGCGAAGGGGCTTGCGTAATTCAATGAAGCTATGAGCTATGCCGTGCAGGGCCACCCAAGACGGAAAGGTCATAGCAGAGAGTTCTGACAAAACGTGATCCACTGGAGAAGGAAATGGCAAACTGTTGGAATAACCATGATCTCTGTTCCTATACATGAAGCTGGTTAGTACTTTTCTACCATGGAAAGTCTTCAGTGAATCATGTATAAGGAAGTAAACAAAGAAACCTAGGAGAGATGTCATTGGCTACAGCCATATAAGGGCACAGAATCTTTCACACCATTGGCTATTCCATATAAGGCAAATTCTGACGCCTCCTGCAGGTGATTGGTCATTACTGTATTTGAATCTACTATTAACACCAATGTCCTTTCAGGATAGGTTTAGAAGAACACGTGTGTAATCATGATTGGTTCATTTGAACAATAATAAAATATGATTGGTTGCTTTTACTATAAATAAACAAGGCCCACCGCTCCTCGTGGTTCGGTGTTCATCCCAGGAGCAGCGGAGCCCTCACCCCAAGAGATCTCTGTCCTTCTTTCATGGACGCCAACCCTGGGCAGGAGCAGCCTCTGCCCAGCATCACCAGCAGCTAATAATTCTCAACCTGGCTGCTCTCAAGCAGCAGGTTCCCATCAACCTGGCTGTTCTCAAGCAGCAGGTTCCCTTCAACCCGGCTGCACAGCAGCGGGTTCCCGGCAGCAAACCACTCCAGTATCTTTGCCATGAAAACCCTATGGACAGTACCAAAAGGCAAAACGATATGACGCTGGAAGATGAGCCCCTCAGGTCGGAAGGCGTCCAATATGCTACTGGGGAAGAGCAGAGGGCTAGTACTAGTAGCGCCAGAAAGAATGAAGCGACTGGGCCAAAGCCGAAAGGACGCTCAGCTGTGGATGTATCTGGTGGTGAAAGGAAAGTCCGATGCTGTAAAGATTTTTTCTCCATAGGAACCTGGAATGTAAGATCCATGAATCAAGGAAAGCTGGACGTGGTCAAACAAGAGATGACAAGACTGAACATCGACATCTTAGGTATCAGCGAACTAAAATGGACAGGAATGGGTGAATTTAATTCAGATGACCATCAGGTATACTACTGCGGGCAAGAATCCCGCAGAAGAAATGGAGTAGCCTTCATAGTCAATTAAAGAGTAGGAAAAGCAATACTGGGATACAATCCTCAAAATGACAGAATGATCTCAGTTCGAATCCAAGGCAAACCATTCAGTATCACAGTAGTCCAAGTCTATGCCCCAACCACCAGTGCTGAAGAGGATGAAATTGACGTGTTCCATGAAGCCCTACAGCACCTTATAGAACTAACACCAAAAAATGCTGTCCTTATCATCATGGGGGATTGGAATGCTAAAGTAGGAAGCCAAAAGATAACCGGAATAACAGGCAAGTTTGGCCTTGGAGTACAAAATGAAGCAGGGCACAGGCTGATAGAATTTTGTCAAGAGAATACGA
Organism: Vipera berus; assembly: GCF_964194415.1. NCBI lineage: Eukaryota > Metazoa > Chordata > Lepidosauria > Squamata > Viperidae > Vipera > Vipera berus. Next base: position 133,270,863 of record NC_138205.1, on the reverse strand, counting down.
TGGTCATAGCAAACACTCTTTTCCAACAACCCAAGAGACGGCTTTACACATGGACATCACCAGACGCTCAACACAGAAATCAGATTGACTATATGCTCTGCAGCCAAAGATGGAGAAGCTCTATACAGTCAGTAAAAACAAGACCAGGAGCTGACTGTGGCTCAGACCATGAGCTTCTTGTTGCAAAGTTTAGGCTTAAATTAAAGAAAGTAGGGAAAAGCACTAGGCCAGTCAGGTATGAATTAAATCATATCCCTTGTTCAATATACAGTAGAGGTGACAAATAAATTTAAGGAATTAGATCTGATAGACAGAGTACCTGAAGAACTATGGACAGAGGTTCGCAACATTGTACAACAGGTAGCAACCAAAATCATCCCAAAGAAAAAGAAATGCAAGAAAGCAAAATGGCTGTCTGAGGAAGCTTTGCAAATAGCTGAGGAAAGGAGGGAAGCGAAAGGCAAGGGAGAAAAAGAAAGATATGCCCAATTAAATGCAGAATTCCATAGCTAGAAGAGATACGAATGCCTTCTTAAATGAACAATGCAAAGAAATAGAAGAAAACAATAGAATAGGGAGGACCAGAGATCTTTTCAAGAAAATTGGAGAGATGAAAGGAACGTTTCATGCAAAAATGGGCATGATAAAGGACCAAAATTGGAGGGACCTAACAGAGGCAGAAGAGATTAAGAAGAGGTGGCAAAATTACACAGAAGAACTATACAAGAATGAGCTTAACATCCCTGACAATCACAATGAGGTGGTCACTGACCTCGAGCCAGACATCCTAGAATGTGAAGTGAAGTGGGCCTTAGAAAAGCTGAGCAACAACAAAGCTAGTGGAGGTGACAGTATTCCAGCTGAGCTATTCAAAATCTTAAAAGACAGTGCAGTAAAAGTGCTACACTCAATTTGCCAGCAAATTTGGAAAACTCAACAGTGGCCACAGGATTGGAAAAGATCAGTTTACATTCCAATTCCAAAGAAAGGCAGTGCCAAAGAATGTTCAAACTATCGCACCATTGCACTCATTTCACATGCTAGTAAAGTTATGCTTAAAATCCTACAAGCTAGACTCCAGCAGTATGTGGATCGAGAACTACCAGAAGTACAGGCAGGATTTCGAAGAGGCAGAGGAACTAGAGATCAAATTGCTAACATACGCTGGATCATGGAGAAAGCTAGAGAGTTCCAGAAAAACATCTACTTGTGCTTCATTGACTATGCTAAAGCCTTTGATTGTGTGGATCATAACAAACTGTGGCAAGTCCTTAAAGAGATGGGCATACCAGACCATCTTATTTGTCTCTTGAGAAACCTATATGCAGACCAAGAAGCAACAGTGAGAACTGGACACGGAACCACTGATTGGTTCAAAATTGGGAAAGGAGTCCGGCAAGGCTGTATACTGTCGCCCTGCCTATTTAACTTATATGCAGAGCACATCATGAGAAAGGCAGGGCTAGATGAATCAAAAGTTGGAATTAAGATTGCCGGAAGAAACATCAACAACCTAAGATACGCAGATGATACCACTCTAATGGCAGAAAGTGAAGAGGAACTAAAGAGCCTCTTGTTGCGAGTGAAGAAGGAGAGTGCAAAACTTGGGTTGAAACTAAACATTAAGAAAACCAAGATCATGGCATCTGGCCCTCTCAATTCCTGGCAAATAGATGGGGAAGAAATGGAGGTAGTGACAGATTTTATTTTCCTGGGCTCCAAGATCACTGCAGATGGGGACTGTAGCCAAGAAATTAAAAGACGCTTGCTCCTCGGGAGGGAAGCAATGGCAAATCTAGACAGCACACTAAAAAGCAGAGACATCACCCTGTCAACAAAAGTGCGTATAGTCAAGGCTATGGTCTTCCCAGTTGCAATGTATGGCAGTGAAAGTTGGACCATAAGAAAGGCTGAGCGCCAAAGAATTGAAGCCTTTGAACTATGGTGCTGGAGAAGACTCCTGCGAGTCCCTTGGACTGCAAGGTGATCAAACCGGTCAGTCCTAGAGGAGATCAACCCTGACTGCTCTTTAGAAGGCCAGATCCTGAAGCTAAAACTCAAATACTTTGGCCACCTAATGAGAAGGAAGGACTCACTGGAGAAGAGCCTAATGCTGGGAAAGATCGAGGGCAATAGAAGAAGGGGACGACAGAGAATGAGGTGGCTGGATGGAGTCACTGAAGCAGTAGGCGTGAGCTTAGATGGACTCCAGAAGATGGTAGAGGACAGGAAGGCCTGGAGGAACATTGTCCATAGGGTCGCGATGGGTCGGACACGACTTCGCAGCTAACAACAACAAATGTATATTTATATGTATATGTATATGTATATCTATATCTATATATACATACACATATATAGATATAGATATATGTAGATATAGATATAACTGTAAAAGGGACACGGTGCCTCAGCGGGTTAGGACGCTGAGCTTGTGGATCAGTTTGGTGGGTCAAATCCCGATATCATCTTATCTGTATCTAATCATATCTATCATCTATCTATCTATCTATCTATCTATCTATCTATCTATCTATCTATCTATCTATCTATCTATCTATCTATGAGGGACGCGGTGGCTCAGTGGGTTAGGATGCTGAGCTTGTCGATCAGAAGGTCGGCAGTTTGGCGGGTCAAATCCCGAGTGCCGCATAGCAGAGTGAGCACCTGTTACTTGTCCCAGCTTCGGCCAACCTAGCAGTTTGAAAGCATGTAAAAATGCAAGTAGAAAAATAGGGACCGCTCCGGTGGGAAGGTAACAGTGTCCCGTGCGCCTTTGGCGTCGAGTCATGCCAGCCACATGACCACAGAGACATCCTCGGACAAGCGCTGGCTCTTCGGAGATGAGCACCGGCCCCTAGAGTCGGAAGCTACTAGCACACATGTGCGGGGGAACCTTTACCTTTTTATATATCACTGTATCTATCATCTCTTCTTCTCTTTCTCCCTCCCTTTCTCTCTGTATCTATCTATCTATCTATCTATCTATCTATCTATCTATCTATCTATCTATCTATCTATCTATCTATCTGTCATCTCCTTCTATGTAAATATGTATCTATCTATTTATCATTCCTCTGCCCCTGAACAACTGCAGCGATTCCCTAAATGATTGTGGCAAGAAAAGACATCAAATTGGGCAAAATCCCTTAACCAATTTCTCCCTTAGCAACATAAATTTTGCACTCGCCTATGGTCAGTATACTGAGGACTACGCCTACGTCTTGCCAAGACCACCCTTGTAAGAGTTTGGGGGAAAGGGATTCTTTCAAGGTAATGATGTAACAGCTAACCAGCTTATGTAATGTAAGATGTAAATTGTAATGATGGGAATGAGTCAGCAGGGTCTGTGTCTCTTTAAGAGCCTTTGTATAAAAGGAAGGATCTGCTGATGTGTTCTCTCTCTTCCCTTTCCTGCTGTAACTGCGGTGTGTTGGATCCTGCTCCATTAGCACTTGTATGTAGATTACTCCTGGTGTATGATATGGCTCTTCGGCTTTGAAACGGAGATGAGCACCGGCCCCTAGAGTCGGAAACGACTAGCACGCATGTGCAGGGGAACCTTTACCTTTACCTTTATGATATTGTATGTAGATAGTGTAAGATAAACCACTCTTTGCTCTAGACCATACTTTACTCTGTCTACTCCTGGCTTATCTCGTGCAAATGTATGGGTGGGTGGGGGCTTTTCCTTTAGTATTATAAATACTATCCTTGCTATTCAGGGCTTTTCTATGTGAGTTGCAATGGATGCAGTTCCTCTCTTCACCAGCAGAGGATGAGGCAGGCTTGGGACTCTGTTTCCCCCTAGGGAAAAGGGTGCCTTGATTTTTGGTGTTGGGGACTCTTGTGGGGGTTTGGGGGGGGAGGAATTCAGAGGGCTTATTTGCTTCTGCTGAGAACAAGGCTCCCTGGTGAGGATCTCGATCACATCTCCTAGTAGCCTTTTGGGTTGGATACCCAAAAATGTTTACGCACACGCACAAGCCTGCCCACTTCCTTCTCCACCCCTCCTGGACTGGGCGTTTCAGTGCTGGGGCTTCACCCAAGCACCCCCTCCCACCCCAATCCCTGAAAATCTTTCGGGAAAGGTTCCTCATTGGAAGCCGCAACTGGAGCCTCCATGTAGGAACAGCCCCCTTCTTTCCCCGCCCCCCCCCCGACAAAACAGCCCAACCCCTCCAGGAGGGCCAGAATTGGGAATCTCACTGGAGAGGTTCCTAGGGGAGGGGGGGAGATAGGATTGGGGGTCCTTTGAGTGGTGAGTTAGGAAGAAGGTCTTCCCTCCCTATCCTCGATTCCAGCTCTCCCCTTGCTTGACTGCCTGGACAGAACCAGAGCAGAAATTTCAGAAAAGGGGAAAGCCCCCTCCCCAAATTACCTAGAACACCCCCTCCCAACAACACAAGTGCTTCTGTGTCCCACTTGTAGCTAAGGCCCCTCCCTTGTTCTCCCCCCACTTCTTTGCCTTCCTTTGCTAACAAGGAAGAAGGGATCCTGAGCAATTCAGCCAGCCAGTTCCCAATGAATGGATCTCGGCTACTAACCTCCAGCCATTCACCTCCCCCAGATTGCCTGTCCTGACATGAGGGTCTCAGCAGTCCCACCCACCCATTGGGGTCTCCCAGAGAGGAGGGACCCCTTGCTCTCATGTAAACGGGCAGAAAAAGCACCGCCCTCTCCCAGTTCCACTCTGCCATTTGATTCTACTCTATGACATGCTGATCCTGTACCATGGGCAGCTCGTACAGCCGGTTGACGTAGTGTCTTCCCCCATTCTCGAAAAGGGTCTTCTGCACCATCTCCATCAGCTGCAAGACCTGTGCCTGCCGCTCGGCTCCTGCGGCCTTGTTGTTGAAGCCACAGTAGCAGTTCCTGCACCGCCAGATGAGCTCCCGCAGATTGCGGTTGTCGGAATTATGAACATACTCCTGCAGGGATTCCCTCCTCCCATTGGAGGTAGCAAACTGGTGGGTCATAGTATATTGAAAAATTGCCTATTCTAATTCCTTCTCCTCCTTCTCTCCTCTTCCTCCCCTCCTCCTCCTCTTAACCATCCTTCTCCTCCTCACCTTTTCAGGCCTCCCTGTAGGACAGATGCAAGTGACTGCCTCGCTCCATTGACCGAGCCCTACTTGAGTCACAGCTGCACATCGGAATTGGTACTGCAGATTTAGGTGGACATCTTCCAGGGTGAATTGATCCCGAGGACCTTCTTTATGGAGACTTTTCCAATTTTCCTCTCCTGCAATCTGATATTCCACCTGGTACCTGGAGATGGAAGACTTCCCTACGGAAACTGGATCAATCCTGATCTGGAAACTCTTTGGCTGGACTGGTTCAACCTTAAGAGAGGGAGGTCTTCTAAGAGCAGCTTCCAGCTCCTGACGTTCCTTGAGGACCTCCATGGTCAAGGCTAAACTTTTCCTCTCCAGCATTTCTAACGACTCAAAGAAATTCTTCATGCTCTCGGTGCTCATTTTCCAGAATATTTCAGCAGCAGGATTACGGCTTCCTCCGTTTTCTCGGTGAGCAAAGAGAGCTGAATGGTTGAATCTGAAGTGCAGAGGGGTTCCCGACTCATTCTGAGTACATGGTAAGTCAGTTTCCTTGAGGGCCTCCAGGACAGGTGGTGTCCCCCCATCTGAAAAGGTGATCAGGAGTTGGACGTTATCCTTCACGTCTTTTCCCAACGTGGAGAGCATGGAATCAAAGACACATTTCTGGATGAGAGTTGAATGGGCAAGGAAGGCCTGGGCCACCAAGCAGATGGCATCCACGTGGTCGATGCCCCCTGGGGTGGAGAAAAGCTCTCGGAGATGCTTCTCAATCAGTTTGTCTTGCTCTGCGTCTCTTGTGCCTCCAAATCCCGGAGTGTCGATTATTGTGAGAGAATAGGGGATCCGGAAACCCTTCCGATGATTCACCACGTAGGCTGCGACTTCAGACGTCCTGCTTCCAGCTTCGCTTCTCTGCGTGGTTTCATGAATGAGTTTGAATCGGAAATTATCTCCCCACTGGACACCCAGGATATAATTGATCATCCCATTGATCAGAGTGGTTTTCCCACACCCTGTTGCTCCCATCACCAGAATCACTTTGTTGGGCACTTCCAAGTTCTCCTTTCCAAGCTGGTAGAGGAGAGAGGAGGTGGAGGCATCTGAGGGGACTTTCTCCAGAGGAAGAGCAAACACCAGTGGTTGTCTCTCCTCCACTAGGGAGCTTTCCTGAAGGAACTGGTGGGCTACGTTGTCTGCATCTTCTTCCTCCAGTGATGTGGAGACCTCCACCTCTTCGCTGGGGACACCCAGAGTGCCATTATCACACACGGCAGACACCCGTATTCTATACGCCGTCTGGGGCTTCAGACCTTCGATGGGGTAAAGCTTTGTTTTTCTCCCAGTCCTTTTTTCAGTCCAGTGGTCATTCCCATCTCCAGCCTCCACCATTCTGTACTCCACCTTGTACTCCTTGACCACAACTCCTGAGGAAATGATGACAGGACTCATCCAGGCCACAGAGATGACAGAAGATGCCACGGTGACCGTTCTTAATTTCTCAGGAGGGCTGGTGGGAAGGGTCTTTATGGGTGGGCTCAGGTCACTGGATTTACTAAGGCCTGGCTTACAACAGCAAGCATACTGGAACTGGTACTCTGTGTTTGGAGGCAGATCTTTCAGCAGGAACATCTCCCCGGCGTCCTCTGTCCTCACGGTCTTCCAGTCCTCTTCCCCTGCAATCTTGTACTCTACCAGGTAGCTGGAGATTGTAGCCCTCCCGTATTCAGCCGGCTGAAACTTCAGCTGAATGCTGTTGTGCCTCACTTCACTAATCAGCAAAGGGAGAGGTTTTGAGGGCAACTCAAATTTCTTGCTGACCAGCTCTCCATCTTCATAAAGGTATATTGAGGCTCCTTGTCTGTCCACATCTGGGAGTGAGGCTACAACAAAGCGGACCTTCTCATTCGATTGATTGACACTGAAAAAGTCTTTGATGGCTTTGGCAGTTTGGCGAGCATTTTGGGTCCTTTCCTTGTCCTCAAACCAGGCCATGCCTTTCTTGACCTCTAGAGTGGACCTTGTTGACTTAGCTGATTCTTCTGAGAATTGCTCCTGAAGCCAAACCCGTAAACTCAACAGAAACAGCTCGTCTTCGTGTAAAGAAGTGAATATATAGGAGACCACGTATCCATTCTGAGGGTCGAGAACTATTTCTTCCAACTTGTTCTGAGATGAGATAACTTGTATACTATTTAGAATAGTCAGGTAAGATTTGACAAAGTTAATTTCTCTCTTCTTGGTGTTCAGAAATTCACGGAGTCTTTGGCTGTTGAAGGGCGACTGGTTGACGGATGTCAAGAGGTCCACCAGGGTCGCTTCCTCCTGCCCTCCACCCCGGATGGAAGGCAACATTCTGGCCAGCTGTTTCTGGAAAGTCTGCTTGTGTTCCTTTAATAGATTCTTGAAATGCTGAATCTTCCTCTTGATCTCAGGGAAGGTCTCAGCAATGGGATTCTTGGCTAGATCGTTGCTTTGCATTTCAATTTCATTGAGTTCCTCCATGACTTTCTCAGTAGCAAAGATCAACGCTAGGCTGATCTCACGGACCATCTTAACTGCTCTGGTGTCCAACTTGGTCAGTGGGTAGAGCGAGACCCACAGAGGAACAGCCTTCTCCCCATCTTTCCCTAACATTTTTGGCAGAGTCTCGTAAATTGTCATGGCATCTTGGAAGGTCACTGGATTTTTCTCCAGAGAAAAGTCTCCATGGAACGTGCAACTGAACTCGAAAGCATTCTCTTTCTCCTTCTGGTTTAGCTTCATATCCGCTTGTCCTGTGACGGATATCATCTTCTTGATTGTAACGTGGAGGTCTCCTTCTATATTTTTTACCATTTCTGTTGAAGAATTGTCTCGGTCAAACACAAAGAAAGCCTGGGCTCCGAAGAGGATGGCGGTGACCACGTGGGTGGCCGTGCCATGCTCAAAGACTGCTGGGTAGGAGATATTCTGGATTCCCAGGTGACTCATGGTCAGCTGTTCATACCTGGTGGTGGTTTTGTACAGAACGGTGACTCTGGCTTGTTTCTTGGACTTCTTGGTGTCATGAAGATATTTGGCTGATCCTCTGACATCAATCAGCCCCCCCAGGACACTGGCCTTGAGCGATGCTGAGATGTCCAGGGCAGAGGCCTTGTCATCAATACTGTCAGATGCAATGATTATAGTTGCTGTATTGGGCTGAGGCCTGGTGGTCAGGTCCTTCTGCAGAGAGCTGTAGTCCCAAAGGGTGACCCCTGCATGGAACAGGAGAAGATCGGGAGATAAATCTGATACTGGATAGAGAAACTCCAGAGATCTCGGAGAAGGGGACATCATTTCTCTCAGATGATAACCTTATTTGTTCTGTCCAGCAATCACCAAGGAAATTGTCTGTTTTGCAAAATACTGCAAAACCCCAAAAAGTCTTTCGACTGAGGAGAGAGATTTTGTCATTTCCCAAAGCATTTCAGGGAGTTTGGTATGGAAACCCACCCCATCTTTGGTAGTCATGGCCAGCACTGCTGCATGCTAGGCCAAGGGCTAGATGCACATTCCAGGCAGAAGACCCTACTCAGCTAGCTGGTACTAGCAGGCCCTGTGTTCAGGATGCCAGCTCTTAAGTGTCCTTGGGCTAAGCCTGCGTGCTGATGGCAGTGCCTGTCTTCCTCCCTCCCTCCCAGGTTTCCTACCAGGGATGCCCACCCATCAGCCTCTGCTCTGGCTCCTACCGGGGATGAGGGCATCCTTGCGACAGTCGTACAGCATCCCCAGCTGGAAGGGGCGACCAAGGGCTGAAATCTCGATGGCATCCTCTGCCACGGCCATGCTTGGCACTTGGGTGCTGCTGGTGCTTCTCGTGCCCTGCAAAAGAGAGAGGAACCATCTGGGGGAGGCCGAGACTGACTTATGACTCTGCGAGGGGACGCAGGTGTGGCCTCAAGTCTCCCCCCACCCACTGATGGTAGTCCAGTTTCTGGGATGGCTGAAGAAGGCTCTCTTGCCCCGAGCAAGACGGCAGGAGCTGCAGTCACAATGCCTAGCTGGTGGATGCGCTGAAGCCGTCAAGAAACCAAAACTGGCAATTCCTCCAGCAAAGATGAGACGGGCGTTTTGAGGAGAGGAGCGAGTTTCCCGGGATTAGGGTCACACCCATGGTGTCAACTGAGGACTCTGCCTGGACTTTGCGATTCTATGATTCTGCAAGCGTCTCCTGCTCGAGCAGGGGGTTGGACTAGAAGACCTCCAAGGCCCCGTCCGGCTCTACTCTGATTGATTGATTGACTGATTGAGAAGGAAGTCACACGCAGACATCCCTGCCTTTTTCCTCCTTCCTCCCTCCCTGGTGGAAGGAGCCCTCCAACCTTCGGACTTCAGCCAAGCCACAGCAAGTTTTCAGGGAAGCCAGAAAAAGAACAAAAGTTCTTTGTCGCCAGGCAATAAGCCCCTCCTATCCTCCATTCCCCCCCCCCCCAGCACAAAGAGCAAAGTCTGATTTCTCTGGGAAGATCTTAGAATCTCGCTGGAAAAATTCCTGGGGAGTTGGGGGGGATTGAGATTCCTAATGGTGTGGGGGCTTTGGATGAAGGTGTCCCCTCCCTCCCCCCCTCCCCATTCCAGCTCTCCCCATGTTTGGCTGTCTGGTCAGAATTCAGCAGCCTTCCCGAAAAAGAGCAACCCCTCTCCCCAAATTTCCTGGAATATCTGCCCCCCCACCCAACAACACATGTGCATCTCCGTCACATCCGTTGCTAAATCCTTTGACCTGTGGAAACGGCCTTTGCTAACCTTGAGGCTCTCCTATTCCCCCCTTCGCATTTCCCAGAGGAGGGGCCACTTGCTCTCGTGTAAAAGCAGGGAACAGCCCAGTCCAAGATTGACCCGCTTTCCACCAGATACCCAGGAACAGCCCTGCTCTCGCCGCAGTCCACTCCGCTGTAACCGCAAACGCCAACTCGGAGGTCTCACCGCTTCTGGGGTCCTCACCTGGTTGGAGGAGTCCGGAATCTCTGGCGGCAGGTGGATCTACTGCTCTCCTTTGCTGCTTCTCTGCTAGATCTCTCCGTCCTTTCAACCGCAGGCAGGGTTGATGATGGATTTTATGATGGGAACAGAGTTCAGAGATTGTACGAGATTGGATCTCATAGCAGCCAAGAAAGCTAATAATACAGTACGATTCTTGGTTGTATAAACGGAGGCATAGAATCAGAATCACAGGACGGACTAGTACCGCTTTGTAAAGCCTTAGTAAGGCCACATCTGGAATAGGGCAACTAGTTTTGATCACATTACAAAAAGGAGTTTGAGACTTTGGAAAAAGTGCAGAGAAGAGCAACTAAGTTGATTAAAGGCCTGGAGATCAAAATATGAAGAACGGTTGCAGGATTTGGGTATGGCCAGTCTAGAGAAAAGAAAGGCTGGTGGGGGGGACATGATAGCAGTCTTCCAGTATTTGAGGGGCTGCCACAAAGAAGAGGAGGGGGTCAACTTATTCTCCAAAGCATCTGAAGTCAGGACAAGAAAAAACGGACGGAAACAAATCAAGGAGAGAAACCGCCTGGAATAAAGGAGAAACTTCGTGACAATGAGTGAGGATTAACCAGTGGAACAGCTTGCCATCAGAAGTTACAGGTGCTCCATCACTGGAGGTTTTTAAAAAGAGACTGGACAGCCACTGCTCTGAAATGGTAGGAGGTTGGACTAGAAGACCTCCAAGGTTCCTTCAGCCACTTGTCTGAAATGGTAGGGCAGGGGTGTCAAACTGCCGGCCCACGGGCTGGAGCGTCACGGAGAAGCCGCGCCCACCCCATTTTCGGCAATGCGAAAAAGTTCCGATACGTCACGCGACGTTACGTGACGTCGCGAGTTTGACATGCCTGTGGTAGGGGGTTGGACTAGATCATCTCCAAGGTTCCAACTCTATTCTGATTGACTGATAGAATCCAGACAGGCCATGCTAAGGCAAAGCTCTTTAAGCGGGGAATAGCTGAGAGCTCGCAAGACAACTGTGGCACACCAGAACAAACTATAACACATAGTAGTTGGAGAACATCTCATTAACTTTGGAGGCACCTGAGATTATTATTGGAGTGACACCAGAAGCAGTTGGATGGTTAGCTTCCTTAGATATCGAAAGATAACATCTATCCCATTGCAATTCTATGGCACCATGTTATGGAGGTCACCACTGATCTTCTCAGCCTGGGCAATGGAATGGAGGGACTTCCTTTTCTGCCTCTCTCGTCTTCCTTCCTTCTCTCTTTCTGTCTTCCGTTGTCTTCTTTCCTCCCTTCCTCCATCGAACTTTGATTCCACCCACCCATCTTCCTTCCTTCCTCTCCCCCTTGTCTTCCTTCCCCCATCCATCTTTCCTTCCTTTTTTGCCTCCCTCATCTTCCCTTTCCTTCCTTCTCTGCCTCCCTCGTAACCCTTCCTTCTCTCCATCCTCTTCCTTCCCCAATGTATCTCTTTTCTTCCCTGCTTCTGTCTTCCTTCCTTCTTTCATCCAACTTTCTTTTGTTGCTTCCTCCCATCCATCATTCCTCCCATCCTTCTCTGCTCCATCCATCTTTCCTTCCGTTTTTGCCTCATCTTCCTTCCTTCCCTCTCTCCCTCATCCTACCTTCCCCCATCCATTTCCTTCCTTCCTTCTCTACCTCCCTCGTAATCCTTCCTTCTTTGCCTCCCTTGTTTTCCTTCCTTCTCTCCATCCTCTTCCTTCCCCAATGTATCTCTTTTCTTCCCTGCTTCCCTCTTCCTTCCTTCTCCTTCCATTCATCTTCCTTCCATCATCCAACTTTCTTTTGTTGCTTCCTCCCATCCATGTCATTCCTTCTCTCCCTTGTCTTCCTTCCTTGCTCCATCCATCCATCCTTCCTTCTCTGCCTGCCTCATCTTCCTTCCTTCCCCCATCCGCCCTTCTTTCTTTCCTTTCTTCCTTCTCCATCTCCTCCCCTCCCTGTCTTCCTCCTCTCCCTCTCTTCTCGTTTTCCTTCTCTCTTTCCTCTTTCCTTCCTTCCCAGACTCCAGAATGGCTCCAAGGGGCTTTACCCTCAAAATAGGAATAGTTTTGTGTGTTTTTTAAAAGAACGAACAGCCCCAATCATCCAACAGGAAACCACTAGGCCCCACAGCCTCGCCCAGTAAAGACCCAGTTGCAGAATAGGGTCCAGAAGAGGGAGGGGAGTTTCCCTTTTTTTTCCCCGCCTTTTTTCCCCCCTCCCGGCCGCCCTTTTGTGCTCGGTCCTCAAAAAGATGATTTTTAGTGAGGTACTCCTTCAGTTCATTGTTTACGCTGGACTTTTTTCTCCCCACGGAACGTAAGGAAAAAGTAGCGTTCGTCCAATACACGGTAAATATCACAAAGGGGGAAAAAAACCCGATTATTTTAGGGAGGAAATCACGAGGGAAATCCTGAGGTAAACGGACGGAGCGCAAAAGGGCGGCCAGGAGGAAAGAGGGGGAAAAAAAAGGCGGGAAAAGAAAGGGGAAACTCCCCCTCCCCCTCCACACCCAGAACGACCAATCCCAGCGCAGATCGCCTCAGGCGGGAGCGCCGGGCCTCTCCAGCCAATCGGCTGTAAGTGGGCGCGGCCTGGCTCCCCCTGACGACCTTTCCCTGAAGCGGCTGCTGAACAGAGGGAGCTTCACGGAGTTTGGGGGGGGGAGTTTGAGGCGCCCCCCACCTCCCCCGTGGGTCGTAGTGCCCCCCCCCTTGCAGTGGGTTCTCCCTCCCCCAACGGGCCACGTGACTCCCCCCTCCCTCTTCTGCACCCGATTCTGCAACTGGGCCTTCTGCTGGGCGAGGCTGTGGGGGCTACTGGTTGCCTGTTGGGTGATTGGAGCTTTTTTTTCTTTTTAAAGCTGCGTTCCTATTTTTAACATTAAGGAAACCAAGATCGTGGCATCCGGCCCTCTCAATTCCTGGCAAATAGATAGGGAAGAAATGGAGGTTGTGACAGATTTTATTTTCCTGGGCTCCAAGTGTTGTGTCTGTGGGTTCCTTGGATTGAGACTCGGAGACAGGTGTGGGTTAATGGCTTCTTTAATGTGCACAACATGGCAGGACTGCCCCTTCTTCCTCGGTACCCTCTCATAGCTATCTCTGAGTCCCCTGAAGTCAGCCAAGCCGACCATCTGATCGACAAGCTCAGCGTCCTAACCCACTGAGCCACCACGTCCCTTCTTTGTAATATTATGGAAAAGTAAAAAGTTGAGGTTCAACGTTAGTGCTTCCTTCCTACTATAACAGTGGAACTCAAGAAGTCAAGGCCTTTTCGTTTTCCCTTCTCCCCCTCCCCTTTCCCCTCCCCACCGGCTCCTACTACTTGCTTTTATTTATTTATTTATTTATTTTATTTATTTATTTTTATTACATTTATATCCCGCCCTTCTCTGAAGACTCAGGGCGGCTTACAAGCTTAGCAGTAGCCTTCATTCTATGTATATGCCTGCTTGTTAGGGCTTTCACACACACACCCCAAGCGGCATTATTACAAAGTCAGCTTATTGCCCCCAACAATCTTGGTCCTCATTTCACCTACCTCGGAAGGATGGAAGGCTGAGTCAACCTTGAGCCTGGTGGGATGCGAACCTGCACTAATTGCAGGCAGCTGGTGTACCAGTTTTGATTTCTTCGGTGGCAGTTTCTCTGCTGAATCGCTTTCCCTTTGCACCGACAATTGTATGATGAATTTATCCCTATTTATTAATACGTACCACTACCAGCTGGCTGGTCGGTCCTTCTTCCTCCCTGCCTCCTGAGCTCTCCTTCCACACTGTAGTAAGGATGCACCCCCCACACACAGTCCCTTCATTGTACTCCTAAACACAGGATTCAAGCAGAACCTTAAATTAAGCCTGTTTGTAGGTAAACAGAAAGAAAAAGAAAGTAAAAGAAAACTTGCTAAAAGCCATAGACAGACTCAAGATAAGGCCGTAAAACTAATTATATTTGTTTAAAGGGATTAAAGGGGACGCGGTGGCTCAGTGGGTTAGGACGCTGAGCTTGTCGATCGGAAGGTCGGCAGTTTGGCGGGTCGAATCCCGAGTGCCGCGTAGCAGAGCGAGCCCCTGTTACTCGTCCCAGCTTCTGCCAACCTAGCAGTTCGAAAGCACGTAAAAATGCAAGTAGAAAAATAGGGACCACTACGGTGGGAAGGTAAGAGCGTTCCGTGCGCCTTTGGTGTCTAGTCATGCCGGCCACATGACCACGGAGACGTCCTCGGACAAGCGCTGGCTCTTCGGCTTTGAAACGGAGATGAGCACCGGCCCCTAGAGTCGGAAACGACTAGCATGCACGTGAGGGGGAACCTTTGCCTTTACCTAAAGGGATTAAACCTATGGAAGCCAACACTTTGCATTTACAGCTGGCCTTGATGAAACAGACTAACAGAAGACAATTTCGAATGGAGTGGAATGGAATAGAATAGAATTCAGAATAGAAATAGAATGAAATTGAGAAGATTAAAGAAGAAAACTCAGAATAGAAGAGCAGAGTAGAGTAGAATAGAAAATACGGAATGGAATAGAATAGAATAGATTGAAAAGAACAGAACAAAAACAGAACAGAATAGAATAGAGCTGGACGGGGAAGGAAAGAAAGATGGATGGGGGAAGGAAGGAAGAGAAGAGAGGGAGAGAAGGAAGGAAGGAAAGGGGATGGGGGAAGGGAGGAAAGATGGATGGCGGAAGGAAGACGAGGGAGGCAAGGGAGGGAGGGAGGCAGGGAAGGAGGATGGATGGATGGGAGGAAGCAACAAGAAAGTTGGATGGATGGAGGAAGGAAGGAAGGAAAGAAAGAAAGAAAGAAAAGAACGGAAGGAGAGAAGGAAGGAAGCCGAAGGAGGCAGGGAAGGAAAGAGATGGATTCCTTCCTTCCCTGCCTCCCTTGTCTTCCTTCTTTGCCTCCCTTGTTTTCCTTCCTTCCTCCATCCCTGACCTCCGAGGTCCCTTCCAACTCTGTTATTCTGTAAGGGTCTCCCTCTCGAGCAGGGGGCTGGACTAGAGGACCTCCGAGGGCCCTTCCAGCTCCATTCTGATCGAGCGAGGTCTTTCCTCTCGCATCCTCTCCGCTTCCTGAGAGACCCTGAGGTTTCTAACCCCCCCCCCTTGGCTTCCTCCCAGGTGGGCCGGAGCAGCCGCCCTTCCCCCTCCCGTGCGGGGAGCTCCGAAAGCGAAAGTCGGAAGGGAAAGGGAAAGCTGCCAGTTCAGCCGGAGCCTTTCCGAGAAATCTCCGCGGGTCCTGGAAAGCGAAAGTGGGGCTGGACGTTGCACAAGGAAGGCGGCTTGACCGACGGGGTCAGCAAACACACACGCACGCACGCACACACACACACACAGAGAAACACACACACACACACACAAAAACCCCAGGCAGAGCACCAAAAATGTGAGAATTCGAACAGCATTTGTGGTCTTCAACCAGAATAGCCTGTTCCCCGGTCTGTTCCAGCTCTATCCTATCCTATCCTATAACCTATCCTATCCTATCCTATCCTATAACCTATCCTAACCTATAAGCTATCCTATAACCTATCCTAACCTATAAGCTATCCTAACCTATCCTATCCTATAACCTATCCTATCCTATCCTAACCTATAACCTATCCTAACCTATCCTATCCTATCCTATCCTATCCTATCCTATCCTATCCTATCCTATAACCTATCCTATCCTATCCTATCCTATAACCTATCCTATCCTATCCTATCCTATAACCTATCCTATCCTATAACCTATCCTATCCTATCCTATCCTATAACCTATCCTAACCTATCCTAACCTATAACCTATCCTATCCTATCCTAACCTATAACCTATCCTAACCTATCCTATCCTATAACCTATGCTAACCTATAAGCTATCCTAACCTATCCTATCCTATAACCTATCCTATCCTATCCTAACCTATAACCTATCCTAACCTATCCTATCCTATCCTATCCTATCCTATCCTATCCTATCCTATCCTATCCTATCCTATAACCTATCCTATCCTATCCTATCCTATCCTATAACCTATCCTATCCTATCCTATCCTATAACCTATCCTATCCTATAACCTATCCTATCCTATCCTATCCTATAACCTATCCTAACCTATCCTAACCTATAACCTATCCTATCCTATCCTAACCTATAACCTATCCTAACCTATCCTATCCTATAACCTATGCTAACCTATAAGCTATCCTAACCTATCCTATCCTATAACCTATCCTATCCTAACCTATAACCTATCTTAACCTATCCTATCCTATAACCTATCCTAACCTATAACCTATCCTAACCTATAATCTATCCTATCCTATCCTATAACCTATCCTATCCTATCTTAACCTATCACCTATCCTAACCTATCCTATCCTATAACCTATCCTAACCTATAACCTATCCTATCCTATCCTATAACCTATCCTATCCTATCTTAACCTATCACCTATCCTAACCTATCCTATCCTATAACCTATCCTATCCTATCCTATCCTATCCTATAACCTATCCTATCCTATAACCTATCCTATCCTATCCTATAACCTATCCTATCCTATAACCTATCCTATCCTATCCTATCCTATAACCTATCCTAACCTATCCTAACCTATAACCTATCCTATCCTATCCTAACCTATAACCTATCCTAACCTATCCTATCCTATAACCTATCCTAACCTATAAGCTATCCTAACCTATCCTAACCTATCCTATCCTATAACCTATCCTAACCTATAACCTATCTTAACCTAACCTATCCTATAACCTATCCTAACCTATAAGCTATCCTAACCTATCCTATCCTATAACCTATCCTATCCTATCCTATCCTAACCTAACCTATAACCTATCATAACCTATAACCTATCCTATCCTATCCTATATCCTATCCTATCCTATAACCTATCCTAACCTATCCAACCTATCCTATCCTATCCTATATCCTATCCTATCCTATAACCTATCCTAACATATCCTATCCTATCCTATAACCTATCCTAACCTATAACCTATCCTATCCTATCCTATCCTATAACCTATCCTAACGTATCCTATCCTATAACCTATCCTATCCTATCCTATAACCTATCCTAACCTATAACCTATCCTATCCTATCCTATCCTATAACCTATCCTATCCTAACCTATAACCTATCCTAACCTATCCTATCCTATAACCTATCCTATCCTATCCTATCCTATCCTATAACCTATCCTATCCTATAACCTATCCTATCCTATCCTATAACCTATCCTAACCTATCCTAACATACCCTATATCCTATCTTATATCCTATCCTATCCTATAACCTATCCTATCTTTCCTCTCCTAACATATCCTGTCGTGTATCCTATATCCTATCCTATCTTTCATATTCTATTCTATTCTATTCTTCATTCCATTCCATATTTTCTATTCTATTCTATTCCCCCCCCAGGACCCCAAGTTGGAGCGCAATTGAAGCAAGCAGACCTTAAAGGGTTGGGAGCCAGTATTTCCCCACCCCACCCCCCCCCGCTTTTTTTTGTCCCCCAGGAAGCCTTTTTAAAGGAAGGAAGCCGAAATGGCCTTTTGTTGGCCGCTTTCAAGGGTTGCGCAATCTCCGGACTCTCCTCCCATGGAAATCTCCGCCTGCCAATTAGAAGGACGGGGAGATCCGGCAGAGCAGCAGCCGCGGAGAGCAGAGGATCCACCGGTCAACTGGGACAGGGGAATTCCTGATCCCTTCAACTAGGTGAGAGACACACACCCCTCTCCAAAGGGCCAAGACCCCCGAGTTGGCAGGGATTGGGTTCGGTTAGTCGAAAGAAAAGGAGGACTGGGGGAGGGGGGTATGATAGCAGCATTCCAGTATTTGGGGGGGCTTCCCCAAAGTAGAGGAAGGGGTCTACCTATTCTCCAAAGCCCCGGAAGGCAGGAGAAGAAGCAACGGATGGAATCTGATCAAGGAGAGAAGCAACGTGGAATTCAGGAGAAGTTCCTAAGAGTGAGGACGATCAGCCAGTGGAACTGCTCGCCACCAGACGTTGTGGGTGCTCCAACCCTGGAGGGTTTTGAGAAGAGACAGGACAGTCACTTGTCTGGAAGGCCCTAGGGTCTCCTGCTTGAGCAGGGGGCTGGACTAGATGACCTCCGAGGCCCCTTCCAGCTCTGTGATTCTGTAACGGTCTCCTGCTTGAGTGCCAGGTTGGACCAGAAGACCTTCAAGGATCCTTCCAACTCTGTTGTTCTGCAAGGGTCTCCTGTTTGAGCAGGGGGCTGGACTAGATGACCTCCAAGGTCCCTTCCAGCTCTCATTCTGTCAGGGTCTGCTTGAGCAGGGGGCTGGACTAGATGACCTCCAAGGTCCCTTAAAGCTCTGTCATTCTGTCAGGGTCTCCTGCTTGAGCAGGGGGCTGGACTAGATGACCTCCAAGGTCTCTTCCAACTCTTTTATGCTCTTATTCTGAAAGCTATAGGATCTGCTGCTCGAGCAGAGGGTTGGACTAGATGACCTCCAAGGTCCCTTAAAGCTCTGTCATTCTGTCAGGGTCTCCTGCTTGAGCAGGGGGCTGGACTAGATGACCTCCAAGGTCCCTTCCAGCTCTGTCATTCTGTCAGGGTCTCCTGCTTGAGCAGGGGGCTGGACTAGATGACCTCCAAAGTCCCTTCCAGCTCTCATTCTGTCAGGGTCTCCTGCTTGAGCAGGGGGCTGGACTAGATGACCTCCAAAGTCCCTTCCAGCTCTCATTCTGTCAGGGTCTCCTGCTTGAGCAGGGGGCTGGACTAGATGACCTCCAAGGTCCCTTCCAGCTCTGTCATTCTGTCAGGGTCTCCTGCTTGAGCAGGGGGCTGGACTAGATGACCTCCAAGGTCCCTTCCAACTCTTTTATGCTCTTATTCTGAAAGCTATAGGATCTGCTGCTCGAGCAGGGGGCTGGACTAGATGACCTCCAAGGTCCCTTAAAGCTCTGTCATTCTGTCAGGGTCTCCTGCTTGAGCAGGGGGCTGGACTAGATGACCTCCAAGGTCCCTTCCAGCTCTGTCATTCTGTCAGGGTCTCCTGCTTGAGCAGGGGGCTGGACTAGATGACCTCCAAAGTCCCTTCCAGCTCTCATTCTGTCAGGGTCTCCTGCTTGAGCAGGGGGCTGGACTAGATGACCTCCAAGGTCCCTTCCAGCTCTGTCATTCTGTCAGGGTCTCCTGCTTGAGCAGGGGGCTGGACTAGATGACCTCCAAGGTCCCTTCCAACTCTTTTATGCTCTTATTCTGAAAGCTATAGGATCTGCTGCTCGAGCAGAGGGCTGGACTAGATGACCTCCGAGGTCCCATCCAACTCTGTGATTCTGTCAGGGTCTCCCGCTTGAGCAGGGGTGGGCTAGAAGACCTCCAGGCTCCCTTCCAACTCTGTTATGCTCTTACGCTGAAAGCCATAGGGTCTGCTGCTCGAGCAGGGGGTTGGGCTAGATGACCTTCGGGGTCCCTTCCAACTCCGTTCCTCTTCTTGTGATTCTGTCAGGGTCCCCTGTTTGAGGGGGGGAGGGGGGTCTGGACTCAGACAAGTGACCCCTCATGCGCGCACCCCGTCCAGCCTGTCCAGCAGGCTATGGCCTGCTGGGCACCAGGCCTCAGCCCACAAGTTGAGGACCGCTGAACGACAAGGATACTGTTAAAGTAATAGTACTGGGAGTTCTCAGTTAACGACCATTTGAAGTTACAACATGAATGACCAAAAAGTGACTGAGGACCGCTTAGTCCCCCTGCGGTCGCCTGATTTGCATTCGGAGGCTTGGCAACCGACGCGTCTTTACGACGGTCGCAAAGTGTCCCGGAGTCACGGGGATCCCCTTTGGAGAGCTTCCGACAAGCAGAGTCAACTGGGGCGAACCCGATTCGCTTCAGAACCGTGCGACTAATTTAAGACCTGCAGTGATTCCTTTCACGACTCTGGCAAGGAAGGTCCTAAAACGGGGTGAGGCTCGCTTAACGATTCTCTCACTTAGCGACAGTTGTGGGCCATAAGTTGAGGACTTCCCGCATTCTAAAGGAGAAGGGGCCCCTCCCTTTGGGAACCCCCAAGAAGGCTCCAGCAGCGCCACCGCCATGAACGCTGGCCCTGCCCCACGGCTGTGTGCAGACAGGCCCTCGCTCAGCCAGACCCAGATCGGGAACTCTACTCACCCAGAAACTGGACCACGTTCAGTGTGTGAAGTGTGGCCTGTGTCCACAGCCTTCCCCTTGGGCAGGGGTCGGCAACCTGAAAAAGGAAAAGAGCCACTGGGAACCGGTTCCATCACACATAAAAAAAAGTGGGAGCCGCGTGCGTGCGTCCATGCACGCGCATGCGCAAAAAAACATTTTGCGCATGCGCAAAACGGTTTTTTCTTGTGCATGCGCGGATGCGCGCGGTTGCCATTTTTTTATGTGTGATGGAACCGGTTCCCGGTTGCGCGACGGCGACGGCCCGTCTGCAAAGCTGCCGCTTTCGGCAGCTTTGCAGACGGGCCGCGGCAGCTTTCTCAAAGAGCGGCGCCGCTGCCCGTTCACCACGGAGGTACGCGCGCACCTCTCCAAAGGTTTGGGGAGGTGCGCGCGCACCTACGGTCGTTCGGAGAGGTGCGCGCACACCTCTCGGAATGGGCAGCGGCACCACTTCTTGGGAAAGCTGCCGTGGCCCATCTGCAGAGCTGCCGCTTTTGGCAGCCTGCAAATGTGCCGCGGCAGCTTTCTCAAAGAGCGGCGCCGCTGCCCGTTTGCGCGGAGGTGCGCGCGCGCCTCTCCAAAGGTTTGGGAAGGTGCGCACGCACCTCCGCCCATTCGGAGAGGTGCGCGCGCACCTCTCCAAACGGGCGGTGCCACTCTCCATTTGGAGAGGTGCGCGCGCACCACTGCCCGTTCGAAGAGGTGCGCGCGTACCGGGCGGCTGGGAGCCGCAGGAGACGGCTGAAAGAGCCGCATGCGGCTCTGGAGCCGCGGGTTGCCGACCCGTGCCCTTGGGGAGTCTTGGTTGCCCTGGCTCTGTGGACCTTCAGCTGCCTGCCGTATTTGGGGGGGGGTCTGTGAGAGACACACAATGAAAGAATTGTCAAGATTTTTAAATGTATACCTGGAACACTGAAGGGGCTTTTTTTCTCATAGAACGCTCAGAACGGAGTTCCGGAACCTTTTTTGGATGGAAACTTGTAGGGTAGGCAAGGCTGGTTATACGACATGTGTGAGTTGTTCCGGCACTTTTTTTTTTTTTTTACAAAAAAAAGCACCGGTAAAGAGTAACAACACACAATGACAGCTGATTGATTCAAGAGAGGCAATCGGAGCAGGGATTGGTTGCCTTGGATGAAAAGGGGGCGTTTCGCGTGTTTCCTGCCTTTTTGCCCTGTGTGCCCTGTATGCCAAGGGTACACAACCAGCGGGTCTAGACTGCTACCGGTCCACGAACTGTTAAGAACTGGTCTGTGCAAGCGAGCGAAGCTTCGTCTGTGCGTATGTGGGATCTAGCCAGTGTGTGAAACCATCCTCCCCCTGTCCATGGGGAAATTGTCTTCCGCAAAACTGGTCCCTGGTGTCCAAAATGTTGGGACCCCTGCTGTATGCACTCCGAGTTCTACCTCATGAAGTTCCTGCCGTGTGGATTTACCTGACGATGTTCTTGTTTGCCTCTCTTGTTTACTCTGAATGTATTTATTGATATAAAACCACAAGTTTGTGTCGGCGTCTCTGACTCCATTTTCTCAGAAATTCTGTTTGCATTTCCCACCACAGATCCAACAAAGAATACTCACAACAAGGACCCACCTCAGCTAACCACCCAAGAAAGCAGAACTCTTGAAACAGGCCTTGTCTCAAAAGGAAACTTTTATTAGGGGAAGTCAAGGCAAGATCTGGGGAAAATCCCGCTTAAACTAGCAATATTCCTCCTCCCACCAAAATCATAATGTTCATCTGAAATCCAGCCAATCCACAGGTGGTAACGATGTGCGGGTAACTGAAACAGTTGGCGTGCATCCCGAGGTCTTCTCCAGTTTCGTTTCTCCGTAACCGTCTCCCTGATAAGGGAGACACTTTCCTTTCTCAAGCCGGCAGAGGCAGGACAGGAAAAGTAGAAAGCGAAAGTTATCCCAAGTGAAAGCAAACATTTCCCCCTCCCCCTCCCAGCAGAATGGCAGACCCCAAAGCAAAAGCACAAGAGTATATATGCAAGGAAAACAATAAGGCTTTGGGGATCTGACAAGCACAGTCACCATGTGCTTTACTGCTCAATACTTTTAAGTGTAACAGAACAAAAGAACATAGCCATAGAGTATACTGTGTACTATCGATCCAAACTTTTAAACACTGCCACCTACTAGTTGAATACTACAGCAGTTGCTGCACAAAAGTGCATCCCAACAATGAATTCCAGCACATTTGGACACCAGCGGCGCAATTCCCTGATGGGAATCCCCTTCCCCAAAGCCTTTACACGGGGGGGGGGGTCTTTTGCCAGTGTACCCAATGACCCTTTCATGAAACGGCTTTCTGAGGTTGGAGATGGGGGAGGAGGACAAACCTGGGGAATGGGCTTCGGGAAGGGGTATGAAGTGAGCCCAGCACAACTCGCTCATTAGAGACACCAGCCAGTCGTGGCCTCCTACGGATGGTTCCTCTCTCTTGCAGGACAGCAGCAGAGTCAGCGACCCGCGGGAGCCGAGCATGGCCCAGACGGACGATGCCATCGAGACCCCAGCCCTGGGCCGCCCCTTCCAGCTGGGGATGCTGTACGACTGCCGCAAGGATGCCCTCATCCCCGGTAGGAGCTGGAGGAGAGGCTGATGGGTCTTAGGAGGGAGGGAGGGAGGAAGGGAAGGAGACGGGCACTGCCATAGAGGCACAGGCTCAGCCCAGCGACAGAGTGGAGCTCCTGGGCACATGGCCTGCTGGTAGCAGCTAGCTAAGTAGGATCTTCTACCTGGGAAGGCGTATCCATCCCTTGGCCGGGCACACAGCAGGGCTGGCCTTGACTACCAATCACCGGGTAGGTTCCAAAACCAAAGTCAGGGAAATGATTCGGAAAATGGCTAAAAAAAGGAGTTCTGTGATCCCAGAGGCCTGAAGTGATGTAATGTTCAAGTTGTGCTGTTGCCGATTTCTCCCAGGGGAAGGGGAGCAAAACTCCGAACTCCTGATGCGGGAGCCCTCCAGGGGAAATTATGACTCCATTGTCCCACCTCTCTGGTGCTCCTCTATCACTGGAAGACAGTGTTCAATTCAGATCTTTGTTTTCATCTCTTCCGTGCAGGCGTCACCCTTTGGGACTACAGCTCTCTCCAGAAGGACCTGACCATCAAGCCTCAGCCCAAGACCGAATCGGAAATCATTGCGTCCGATACCATTGACGACAAGGCCTCCGCCCTGGACATCTCAGCATCCATCAAGGCCAGTTTCCTTGGGGGGCTGGTTGAAGTGGGAGGCTCAGCCAAGTATCTTCACGACACCAAGAAGTCCAAGCAACAGGCCAGAGTCACCGTTCAGTACAAAACCACCACCAGATACGAACAGCTGACCATGAGCCATCTCGGAATCCAGAATGTCTCCTACCCAGCGGTCTTTGAGCATGGCACGGCCACCCACGTGGTCACTGCCATCCTCTACGGAGCCCAGGCCTTCTTCGTGTTTGACCGAGAGGTTTCCACAAACGAGACGGTAAAAAATATTCAAGGAGGTCTCCAGCTTACAATCAAAAAGCTGATATCAATCACGGGAGAAGCAGAGGTCAAACTAAATGAGGAGGAGAAAGAGAATGCTCTGAAGTTCAGCTGCAAGTTCCACGGAGACTTTTCTCTGGAGAAAAATCCAGTCTCTTTCCAAGATGCCATGGAAGTTTACGAAACCCTACCAAAATTGTTAGGGGAACATGGGGAGAAGGCTGTGCCTATGAGGGTCTGGCTCTACCCACTGACCAAACTGGACACCAGAGCAGCTAAGATGGTCCGTGAGATCAGCCTAGCGTTGATCTTTGATGCTGAAAAGATCTTGGAGGACCTCAATGAACTCCGGATGCAAAGCAACGATCTAGCCAAGAATCCCATTTGTGACACCTTCCCTGAGATCCAGAGGAAGATCAAGCAGTTCAAGGACCTCTGCAAACAACACAGGCAGACTTTCCAGAAACAGCTGGCCAGAACGTTGCCTTCCATCCGGGGTGGAGGGCAGGAGGAAGCGGCCCTGGTGGACATCTTGATGTCCGTCAACCAGTCGCCCTTCAACAGTCAAAAGCTCCCTGAATTTCTGGTCACCAAGAAAAGGGAAATTAACTTTGTCAAATCTTACCTGACTATTCTAAGTGAAGTGCAAGTTATCTCATCTCAGAACAAGCTGGAGGAGATAGTGCTAAACCCTCAGAACGTATACGTGGTCGCCTTTATTTTCACCTCTTTGTATAAGAAGGAGCCATTTCTGTTGAGCTTACAGGACTGGCTTCAGGAGCAATTCTTGGAAGAATCAGCTAAGTCCACAAGGTCCAGTCCTGGGCAGGACGAAGAAGTGGCCTGGTTTGAGAACAAGGGGTGGACCCGGAATGCTCGCCAAGCTGCCAAATCCATCCAAGACTTTTTCAGTGTCAACCGATCGAATGAGAAGGTCCGCTTTGTCGTGGCCTCACTCCCAGATGTGGACACCCCAGGAGCTTCCATTTACCTTTATGAAGACGGAGAGCTGGTCAGCAAGAACTTTGAGTTGCCCTCAAAACCTCTCCCTTTCCTGATCAGCGAACTGAGACACGACAGCATTCACCTGAGGTTTCAGCCCGCTGAATACGGGAGGGCTACAATCTCCAGCTATCTGGTAGAGTACAAGATTGCAGGGGAAGAGGACTGGAAGAGTGTGAGGACAGAGGACGCCGGGGAGATGTTCCTACTGAAAGATCTTCTTCCAGACACAGAGTACCACTTCAAGTACGCTGCTGGTTGCAAGCTGGGCCTTAGTAAATCCAGTGACCTGAGCCCGCCCATAAAGACCCTTCCCACCAGCCCTCCTGAGAAATTAAGAACGGTCACCGCGGCATCTTCTGTCATCTCTGTGGCCTGGATGAGTCCCAGCGTCGTTGCCTCGGGAGTTGTGGTCAAGGAGTACAAGGTGGAGTACAGAACGGTGGAGGCTGGAGATGGGAACGACCGCTGGGCTGAAAAAAGGACTGGGAGAAAAACAGAGTTTTACCCCGTCGAAGGTCTGAAGCCCCAGACGACGTATAGAATACGGGTGTCCGCCGTGTGTGATAATGGAGCTCTGGGTGTCCTCAGCGAGGAGGTGGAGGTTTCCACGTCAATGGAGGAAGAAGATGCAGACAACATAGCCCGCCAGTTCCTTCAGGAAAGCTCCCTGGTGGAGGACGGACAGCCATTAGTGTTCGCCCTTCCTCTGGCGAAAGTCCCCTTAGATACACCCTGTCTCATGTACCAGCTTGGAGAGGAGAACTTGGAAGTGCCGAACAAAGTGATTCTGGTGATGGGAGCAACAGGATGTGGGAAAACCACCCTGATCAACGGGATGATCAATTATATCCTGGGTGTCCAGTGGGAAGGAAATTTCCGATTCAAACTCGTTCATGAAACCACTCCGGGAAGCAAAGCTGGAAGCAGGACGTCTGAAGTCGCAGCCTACGTGGTGAATCATCGGAAGGGTTTCCGGATCCCCTATTCTCTCACAATAATCGACACTCCGGGATTTGGAGGCACAAGAGACGCAGAGCAAGACAAACTGGTTGAGGAGCAGCTCTTGGAGCTTTTCTCCACCCCAGGGGGCATTGACCACGTTGATGCCATCTGCTTGGTGGCCCAGGCCTTCCTTGCCCCTTCAGCTCACACCCAGAAATGCGTCTTTGATTCTCTGCTCTCCATGTTGGGAAAAGACATGAAGGATAACGTCCAACTCCTGATCACCTTTTCAGATGGGGGGACCCCGCCTGTCCTGGAGGCCGTCAAGGAGGCTGACCTGCCGTGTGCTCAGGACGAGTCGGGAACCCCTCTGCCCTTCAGATTCAACCATTCCGCCCTCTTCGCTCACCGAGAAAACGGAGGAAGCCGTAATGCGGCTGCTGAAATGTTCTGGAAAATGAGCACCGAGAGCATGAAGGATTTCTTTGACTCGTTAAAGCTGCTGGAAAGGAAAAGTTTAGCCTTGACCCTGGAGGTCCTCCAGGAACGTCAGACGCTCAACATCGCTCTGCAAGGGCTCCAGACTGCACTCCGCGCCAGTCTGCTGGACGCGGAAGACCTGAGCAAGATGGAGGAAGCCCTGCAACAATGCAAGAACAATATAGTAGCCAGTCAAAACTTTGAGTTCGAAGTCGAGAAGTCGGTGAGTGAAAGAATATATACCCGCGTTATGTACTGTGTGCCGTGTTCTACAATTTGTCATCATAATTGTAAGCTTTGTAGCCCCGCAGAGGTGTATCGATGTGACGTTATGCATAGCGACGGATACTGTACCGTGTGCCCTCGGAGGTGTTCGCCAGAAAGCCACCAGTTCCAGAATTCCTATTTGAATACCAGAACCGTCAGAGAGAAGAAGGTCCACGAAGTGTTGAAGACCAATTATTACGAGGCCAAGGCCAAGGAGAAGACTCTGGAAGACAACCTTGACCGGAATTTCCAGGGGATGAAACTCAACATCAAAACCACCCTGGACCAATGCTATAAGTGTCTCGAGAATCTGCGGGCAATCGCTCTGAAACCCGTCCCGCTCTCCGTGCCGAAAGACCCGGACTTGGGCCTCTTGTTAGGAGAAACGGTGCTGAAGTCTGGCCCCCAGGAAAGGACCCAGTTCTTGAAGGAAATGAGAAGACTGGTTGAGAGTCTCCAGAAGTTGGCCACCAGCATGTAGATCCTGTACAGGGCAGGAAGACGCCTGTGTCTAATGAGCAGGTGGACATCGGAGAAACGTCCCTCTTTAGAACATATCTACAAAAGGCGTAACAGCCAGCTCTAAAACAACCAGAATCTTCTTACTAATACGTATTTCATGTTACATTCCTTTCTCTCTGACTCGTTTTTCTAGCCGTGGGTGGAAATTGTCCCAGGTTCTAAAGCCGCGGTGGCGAAGCTATGACACGGGTGTCACAGGTGGCGCTCAGGGCCCTCTCGGTGGGCACGCGCGCCGTCGCCCCAGTCTTAGGCCTTCAGCTGGCTTTTATAAAACCTTTTCGCTTTAGGCCACCGCCGCCGTGTGCAAAGGGAAAAAAAAAAAGCTTCAATCGATCAATCAATTTCAACTTCTCGTGGGGAAAACAAAAAGTTCTCGCAAAGTTGGACTTTAACTGCTTGAACTTTTCAGTCCCGGCCGGTCTGCCGTTCCCACGGCAGCCCCGCCCACCCGATGGGCCCCGCCCACAAGATTGGCCCCGCCCAGCCAGCACCCCGATGATACGTAAGTGGGTTTGGGGTCGCAATTTGGCCACTAAAAGGTCATCTAAAAGTACACCGAACCTCCTTTCTCTTTTGTCTTCAGGAAGACGAATTCGGAGAGAAACGTTCAGGGCTTTTTTTCTCATAGAACGCTCAGAACGGAGTTCCGGCACCTGTTTTGGATGGAACCTTGTAGGGTAGGCAAGGCGGGTTGTGTGACATGTGTGAGTTCCGGCACCTTTTTCTTTTACAAAAAAAGCACTGGAAACGTTTATTCCTGAACAATGAAGCAACTTTTTCTTTCCGCTTACTAACTACGAGCTTGCTAACCGCTGACAGACCTGATCGCACTGTGAGGGGGGGCCTGCGGTGGGAAGGGGAGGGGGCCGCGGGGGCAACGAAGCGAGGCAGACATACCTGTCGGAAACCACTTAGCCAGGACCTCAGGGAGGTGAATATCTCGCTCGCAAGAAAGCCCCAAACCAGGTAGCTGGTACAGGAAACGAGAAGCTTTTTGCAAGATAAACCGTGGCCTGAGGTGGGCAACAGGTGGCGTTGAGGCAGGCCGTAAAGAAAGACACAAAGAAGACATAAAAACGCTGCACGTCGTAAAAGGGAGGTAGGACAGAAGAGCGAGGCATGAAGAAAATGCGCGTATTAGTTAGAAGAAGACCAAGGAAATGGAGAATTGCCAAACCACAAGTTCAGCTGTCGGTCACCCCTCGTAGGCCAGCACAAAGTTCAGTTACAGCTAACCACCTATGTCTCGCTTGTAGCCAGGGCTATTTTTTGTCATAGAACGCTCAGAACGGAGTGCCGGCACCTTTTTTTGGATGGAACATTGTAGGGTAGGCAAGGCGGGTTGTATGTTCGAGTTCCGGCACCTTTTTCTTTTACAAAAAAAGCACTGCTTGTAGCTAAACCACAAATGGAAGGCCGGAAAGTTAGACGCTGAGCAAGACACCGGTGACCTTTGCCAGAGACAGGGTTGCGCGATATTTAGCTATAATTTAGCATCGCAAAGCGGGGGGGGGCTAGAAATGAGCTAGAAGGGGGCTTAGAATTCATGTAACCAATCAGAGCTCATAAGGTTACATTTCCGTGTTTTGCTACTTTTGGAGACTATGTACGTGTACTTGCTGGTCCCTGAAAACGTGTTCAGACGTCGACATTGCTTTTGGCTCTGAACCTTTTGCGCGCCAAATAAAGCAAAACTTCTTTTGATTCCGGGGTCTGAGTCTCTTGATTCTGCAACGGCGTGACATTTAAGCTATTTTGCATAGCGAGCGAGAAAGCTTCGGGGCTGCAATCCAAGTCACCGATCAATCTTATATATGTTAAGGTAAAGGTAAAGGTTCCCCCGCACACGCGTGCTAGTCGTCTCCGACTCTAGGGGCCGGTGCTCATCTCCGTTTCAAAGCCGAAGAGCCAGCGCTTGTCCGAGGACGTCTCCATGGTCATGTGGCCGGCATGACTAGACGCCAGAGGCGCACGGAACGCTGTTACCTTCCCACCGGAGTGGTCCCTATTTTTCTACTTGCATTTTTACGTGCTTTCGAACTGCTAGGTTGGCAGAAGCTGGGACGAGTAACAGGCGCTCCACTCTGCTACGCGGCCCTCGGGATTCGACCCGCCAAACTGCCGACCTTCTGGTTGACAAGCTCAGCGTCCTAACCCACTGAGCCACCGTGTTATGCATGTATTAATTGGGGTGGGAGTGGGGCAAAAGGGTTTACGGGACTCACCTTAAGACTATAAAAACTGCTGCCGCAAAACTCTGATCAGGGCCTTGGAAGCGGTCAAAGCCAGGGCCCCTTTATATCTTGGGTGCCGAAATAAAAAAGCTTTTTTTTTTGTTTCACCCCTTGCGTTTGGTGGTCAATCGGGTTCGACACCAAGCTGAGGCCCAATATTTTTTTTTGTGGGGGGGGGGAAGAGTTTTCTAGGCCAGGTTTAGGAACCAGGCGAACGAAATTGGGCCTCGTGGGAAAAGGGACGGGACCGAAGCCTGCGCCGTGCTGGGTCGGACCATCCGAAGGAGCTGTTTGTAATCTGAGCTGCGACGGACGGGACTTTGCTCGGTACGAGTTCGCTAAGCTCGCCCGTTTCAAACGTATTGAGAAGGCCCCGACCGGAACTGCGAGAAATGGAATGGAAAAGAGCCGATGGGCGCGGGTTCCGATCTACACAGGTATGTGGGAAGTTATGATCAGCAGAGGCTCAGCAGGAAGGGCAAAGCCGCTGAGCGTCTCTCTGCGGTTTTAGGATGGGAAGGGGTATAAGAGGATTGGCCTGAAGCTGATTGTTTGGCCATTGGCCAGTAGCTGTTCCTGCAGCTGTATCACTGGTCCTCATTGAATAGAATAGAATAGAATAGAATAGAATAGAATAGAATAGAATAGAATAGAATAGAATAGAATAGAATAGAATAGAATAGAATAGAATAGAATAGAATAGAATAGAATAGAATAGAATTACAGAATATAGAATAGAATAGAAATACAGAATATAGAATAGAATAGAAATATAGAATAGAATAGATAAAATAAGAATAGAATAGAATAGAAATAGAATAGAAATAGAATAGAATAGAATAGAATAGAATAGAATAGAATAGAATAGAATAGAATAGAAATACAGAAATAGAATAGAATAGAATAGGACAGAATAGATAAGAATAGAATAGAATAGAATAGAATAGAATAGAATAGAATAGAATAGAATAGAATAGAATAGAATAGAATAGAATAGAATAGAATAGAATAGAATAGAATAGAATAGAATAGAATAGAAAATATGGAATAGAATAGAATAGAGTAGAATAGAATAGAATAGAATAGAATAGAATAGAATAGAATAGAATAGAATAGAATAGAATAGGACAGAATAGAATAGAATAGGACAGAATAGATAAGAATAGAATAGAATAGATAAAATTAGAATAGAAGAGAAAATTACAGAATATAGAATAGAATAGAAATACAGAATATAGAATAGAATAGAAATACAGAATATAGAATAGAATAGAAATATAGAATAGAATAGATAAAGTAAGAATTGAATAGAAATAAATAGAATAGATAATAGAATAGAACAGAACAGATAAAATAATAGAATAGAATAGATAAAATAAGAATAGAACAGAACAGAATAGAATAGATAAAATAATAGAACAGAATAGATAAAATAAGAATAGAACAGAATAGATAAAATAAGAATAGAATAGCTAAAATAATAGAATAGAATAGAACAGAACAGAATAGATAAGAATAGAATAGAAAAAAATAGAATAGAATAGATAAAAGAATAGAATAGAATAGAATAGAATAGAATAGAATAGAATAGAATAGAATAGAATAGAATAGAATAGAATAGAATAGAATAGAGTTGGAAGGGACCTTGGAGATCTTCTAGTCCAGCCCCCCGCTTAAGCAGGAGAACCTACGCCATCTCAACACAAGTGACTGTCTAGCCTCTTCTTAAAATCCTCCAGCGAGGGAGCGCTCACGATTTCTGGTGGCAAGCGGTTCCACCGGTTAATTGTCCTCGCTGTCAGGAAGTTTCTCCTTAATTCCAGGTGGCTTCTCTCTTTGGTCAGTTTCCAACCGTTGTTTCTCGTCCTGCCCTCTGGCGCTTTGGAGAATAACGTGACCCCCCCCTCTTCTTTGGGGCAGCCCCTCAAATACCGGAACGCTGCTATCCTGCCTCCCCTCTTTCTTCTTTTCTTTAGACTAGCCGGACCCAACTCCCACAGCCGTTCTTCGTATGTTTTAATCTCCAGGCCTTGGATCCTCGTAGTTGCTCTCCTCTGATTTTTTCCCCAAACTCTCAACCTCTTTTTGGTGACGCGGTGACCAAAATTGGGCTGCGGTATTCCAGGTGTGGCCTTACTAAGGCTTTACAAAGCAGTACGAAGACTTCGCGGGATCTTGATTCTCGGCCTCTGTGTACACAGCCCAGGATTGTGTTGGCTTTTGGGGGGGCTGCTGCCGCACGCAGCTGGCTCGTGGTTGCCCACTAGGACTCCGAGGTCCATCTCCCAGTTACTGTTTTTGAGCCAGAGTCTCCCTCGATCTGGACTTGCACCTTGGATTTTATTTTTTTTTTTCCTGCCTAAATGTAAGACTTTTGCTTTTCTCCACGTTGAAACTCCTTTCGTCGGCTACGGCCCATTCTTCAAGTTTGTCGAGATCTTTTTTGGGCCCCGATGTTTGTCTTCTGGGGTGTGTTCTGTTCCAGCCTGCGACCGGCCCTGTTTGAATGTCAGGGACAACCCCTTTTTAACAGTCAACAGGCTGGAAAACCCAACCAAATTTATTGACAAAGAATTTTATTTGTTGATTTGGCGTATGGCTGGTCACACACAGAATTAAAAGCACTTCATAGATAGATAGATATAGATAGATACATAGATAGATACATAAATAGATACATAGATAGATGGTAGATAGATAGATGATATAGATAGATAAATAGATGATACAGATAGATAGATAGATAGATAGATAGATAGATAGATAGATAGATAGATAGATAGATAGATAGATAGATAGATAGATAGATAGATAGATAGATGATAGATAGATGGTAGATAGATAGATAGATAGATAGATAGAGAGAGAGAGAGAGAGAGAGAGAGAGACATAGATACATAGATACATATAGATGGTAGATAGATTAGATAGGTAGATAGGTAGATAGATAGATAGATAGATAGATAGATAGATAGATAGATAGATAGATAGATAGATAGATAGATAGATAGATGGTAGATAGATAGATAGATAGATAGATAGATAGATAGATAGATAGATAGATAGATAGACATAGATACATAGATACATAAATACATATAGATGGTAGATAGATTAGATAGATAGATGATAGATAGATAGATAGATAGATAGATAGATAGATAGATAGATAGATAGATAGATAGATAGATAGATAGATAGCTGCCGTTGTTACGCAGAGGAAGTCCTTAAAATCTCCTGGGTATCTTCTATTAGTTCATTCCCTCACTATATGTTGGATAGTCTGTCGGGGAGCCCCGCAATCACATTGTGCTGAAGGTGTCTTTCCCCATTTACACAGAGAATCGGCACACACCCCATGAGTCGTTCTAATTCTATTGTATGTCACCCATACGTGTCGGGGTAGATTAAATCCTGGAGGTATACTATTAGGATTAATATGCTCAGAAATATCTTGGGAGGTATAGCTACTCCATGCTTCCATCCAAAGTTACTCGCGTCCGTGGCAAACCTTAAGCCACACATGTCTCCTGGGTGGTGCTAAATGAGTAACAGACGAACTGGTAGCCAGACATCCGCAAGGATCTCCTGGCTTCACACACAACTCCACAGTCCTTTTAAGGACTAAAAAAATTGACAAAGAAATCAAAAGGTCAAACAAGAGTTAAACCAAAAGTTCAAACAAGAGCTCAACAGGAACGACAGACCAGGACTCTAGCGGAAGATCTTCAAACGGTTGCCTTCAGCAACCAGCCCCTCCCACACCTTCCCCTTTTATCAGCAGTCCCAAGGCGTGGCTTCTCATTGCCTTCTCCTCCTCTCACCGAGTTGCCTCATTGCCTTTCTCTGTTCTGCTCTGCTGGATTGCCTCTGGCTCCTAGCGTCCCTGAATAGATCCAGCTGTGAATCATCTACGTCCAATCCCTCGTGTTCACACGGCTGAGTCTGAGGAGGAACATGACGGGAGGGGCCAGGCTGAGAGTCCTGCAGTGCATCAGAGCCTCCCTCTGACACCAAAGGCTCTCCAAACCCCTCCTCCTCCTCCTCCTCCTCAGAATCATCAGACTCAGCTGCCGGTATCACAGGCTGACGCTGAATCCCAACAGGGTGTTGGCTACTCCTGCCAGCTTGCTGTCATCTGCAAATGTGACGTTCCCCCCTTCAATTCCCTCGTCTAAGGTCATTGAGGAAGAGATTGAAGAGTCCTGGGTCTAAGACGGAACCTTGTGGTACCCCACTGCTTACTTCTCTCCGTGAGGATGCGGTGCCGCTGAGGGATTACTCGTTGAGTACGGTTTGCCAACCAGCCGCGGATCCGTCTGGTGGCGATGTTGCCTATCTATCCCACCTTTTTTCTAGCTTGCCAAGGAGTAGGTTGTGATCCACCTGATCGAATGCCTCGCTTGAAGTCTGAGTACCCTACGTCCACAGCAGGCCACTGCTCTATTGGTTTAGTTACTTTAGTGAGGAATGAAAGGCGGTCGGGTTTGGCATGCTCTGTTTTTGACAAACCCGTGCTGGCTACCGGTGGTAACTTTGTTTGCTTCTAATTGTTTGCAGATCTGTTTTTTGGTGATCTTTTCCCGGATCTTCCCAGGTATTGATGTTAAACTGATTCCGATTGGTCTGTAGATAATAATAATAATAATAATAATAATAATAATAATAATAATAATAATAATAATAATAATAATAATAATAATAATAATAATAATAATAATAATGAAGAAGAAGAAGAAGAGGAGGAAGAGGAAGAGGAAGAGGAAGAGGAACAAGAAGAAGAAGAAGAAGAAGAAGAAGAAGAAGAAGAAGAAGAAGAAGAAGAAGAAGAAGAAGAAGAAGAAGAAGAAGAAGAAGAAGAAGTTGGAAGGGACCTTAGAGGTCATCTAGTCCAACCCCCTGCTCAGGCAGGAAACCCTATACCATTTCCTGGGTCCATTTTTTTTCTCCCTCTGTTGAAGATGGGAACCATCTTTTCCAATCCTCGGATACTTCCCCGGTGCTCCAGGATTTATGAAGGATGTGGTGCAGCAGTTCTGAGATAACATCTGCCAAGCTCCTTCAGAACTTCAGAACAATTTTGAAGATCACATAGGATCCGTGACCGGAGGGGCTTTTGCCCAGGTTCGCCTGGTGCGCCAGTTGCGACCCTACCTGGACCGAGATTCCCTACGCACAGTCACCCATGCGCTCGTGACCTCCTGGTTGGACTACTGCAACGCTCTCTACAAGGGGCTGCCCTCAAGGACCACTCGGAGGCTTCAGCTGGTGCAGAATGTGTCACTGCACGTTTTTTTATGTTCGTCAGAAAAGTTCATTTCTAACTGTACATTTCCCCTGCTCTCTGCACCTGTTGTGATAACTTATCTGGTAACCATAGTGAATCCCATATGACTAGCTATGTTATGGTTTCAGTCCGTTTATTGCGCATGTCTAGAGAAAGTTCTGAGTTGTTATCTGTATTGTTTTCTTCACTTTGCTGTTACTGTCTGTTACATTTAGGATGTAGTGAGCTAGCTCTGTATAATATATATTTAGTTTTTATATTTTTGTAAGTAAAAGTTATTTAGTAAGATTATGCGTCGTGTTTTTATTGCCTTCCTGCAAGCATATCATGCATTCTCTGAAGCACGGTCCGTCGCCCTCTACAAAGGTGTTTTTTACCTTGACATTTTGGTATCGAGGATGGTTTGATTTATGTTTTTGGAGATGCATGTTTCTGCGGCTGTTATCAGTTAGTTAGTGCTAGTGAGGCAGCGGTGATTAACTGCTGAAACATGTCAGGAAGGAAGCCACGGCTAAAGAGGAGTCTTTCTGTGGGGCAGCTCCCTTCGACCTTAAGAACTCCGATAGCTTCGGCCACACGCCTTGGAGAAGACGCACCTGCTCCTGTCTACGATGCAAGGTCAGTCACTCTTTTTTCTACTTTTCCAAGCTCCCTGGCAGCTGCTTTTGAAAATGTTCACACTCCAGGGGCTCAAGATGAGTTTCAAAGGCTTGGAGCGAAACCTAAAGTTCAGCCAAAGAAAATTTCTTCTGCTCCTTCAAGCCCCAAGCAAACTATGCGAGATAGGGCTATGCAAGGCTACTGTGAACAAATTGGGGTTTTTGAAAGGCGTTTGCAGCAGGCAAAGGAATATGTGTCAATGGTTCAGCAATATGAGAGGAATTATGAGCATGAACCGGCCATATTGCCACACCCACAAGGAGAAGCCATATTGCCTCCTTCTTCCCCAAAGCCAAAGTCACGCCCATCATTGAGTGTCATGCAAGACGAATGGGAACCGGAGGCTCCTATGTCACATGCTCATGGGCTGTCTCAAAGGCCATACAGAGCCACAGTGATGCCTGAAGCAAATGTTATAGCACCATCTACTGGTGAAGCTGCATTAAGACATAAATTGGAGCTCTCACTCTCGCAATTGTCTATGGAGGAGTCTTTGCTCAGAGATACAAGATTTCTGCCGTTATCTGAGGCTCCAGTCCCTGATGGTGCTAGGATTCCTGTTACTGTTGCTTCTTCTGTTAATATTGCTTCTATGCAAGCCCCTCTACCTGGCAGAACACAGCCATATTTAACCCACATGCAATTGCCACCGGGTTCTTATATGCGAAGGCCAGTGTCATCTGCAGATTATGCTAATGCACCAGTCCAAGCGCCAGCGCCTCCTGCTGGCCAGGGTGGAATAGCAGCTCAAAGACAGGCACAGCCAGCACCAAGACTACCGGCAGCTTCAATGCAACTGCCGCATGTCCAGGCACAGACGCCACTGGTGCCCACTGCAGGTTATGGTCGGATTGCACAACCTGCACAGCCAGTACCTCAGTTGTATATTCCTCATCAAACACCTTCCATTGTACCACTGGCTGGTGATTCAAAATTAAAGAAGTCAGGACAGAATTACAGGGCATGGGTCAGTGAGATTGGACTTTTGCTACGCAGAGAAGGTACTCACATGATGGTGTTTAATCCTCCTGCCCAGCCATGGACTCCTGACATATGGGACTTGGATAATAGAGCATGCACAACATTATTGATGTCAATGGACATTGAATTGCAGCTCACGTTTTCACAAGATGCAACTGCCCAACAAATTTGGACTCAGTTAGAGGCATGTTATCGGCCTACATCAATTGAGTCTACATGTTTACTTTTGTCTGAGTTCCATGGTTCCAGATTAAAACCTGGTGAACATATTGGAGCACATTTGACTACAATGAAAGGTATTAGAAAAGAACTGGGCGAAAAAGGCTATCCTATTGATGATTTTCAAATGATCAGCATTATCATCAATTCTTTGAATCATGAGTGGAAAGATGCTATTTCCAAGATTAATCAAGTGCCTATTGCTCAACGCACAGTGGATCATGTATGCAGGATCTTAGCCGAAGAAGAGGCACTTATGCAAGCTGCGCCACATTTAAGGGAACCACCTGCATCAAGAGCTTCAGCGAGGCGTGCCTTCCGTGGAAGGACCTACGTTCCAAGGATGCCAAGATGCTACATCTGCAATCGTGTGGGACATGCCACCCGGGATTGTCCCCAACGAGTTCCAGCGCCCGTCACATACCAGCCCAGAGGAACAGATTCCAGAGGAGGCAGAGGTAGAGGCGGACGACAAGGTCGTGGTCGTGGTTCCAGGCATGATCCACAAGCTCCACTTGTCACATTGGTTGTGACCAACGATCCACAGCCTCAACCAGAGTACGACAGACGACTTCTTTGGACTTTGGACAGTGGAGCAGCATTACATGTTACCTACAGAAAAGAGCTTTACACTGAGATGCACGAGCCTGAACCTGAACTTCGTGAACTTTACTCTTTTTCCAATCATCCTGTTCAGGTCATGGGAAAAGGAACTGTTTATATTGAAGAGCTCGGTGCTCTCATTCCAAATGTTTACTATGTTCCGTCTGCCAGTAGTAATTTGCTTAGTCAGAGTCATTTGTCTAGGTTTTCTCATTTTCAGGTCCACCATCTTGAAAAAGCAAGTTATATAGTCAAAGACGGAGATATTGTTGCTGAAACCGTGTTGATTGGTGGTGTTTATTACTTAAAACCAAAGTCTAAGCAGCAAGAGCAGGCAAGTATACACGTTCCAAAAAGCACGGGCCCAGAGAGAGACGTCCCAGAGAGAGATCCTGTTGCTACTCCAAAGGTTCCTAATAATGATAAAAATACAAAAAAGACACAGGTTGCTCACAGCAAGCCTGGGGTTCCTAATAAAAATGCTAATGTTGAGAATTCACTAACAGGTAAACCTTTGCATTCCAGGTGTATCCATAAGTGGCACAGAAGATTGGGTCATGCCAGTTTCCATGTTCTGAAGAAGATGCCAGAGTTCGCAAGAGGTTTGGATCTAAAGGGGTGTAAGGTGTTCTTGGACTGTGCTGTCTGCAAGAAAGCCAAATCCAAAGCAGCAGCAATTCCAAAACGCGCTACACGCCTGTCAACACGCATTTTTGATTTGGTACACACTGACATAGTTGGTCCTTTTGCACCAACACTTGGTGGTAAAAGATATTTCTTGACAATCGTTGATAATTATTCTAGATATGGATATGTATATCCTATGAAAGAAAAATCTGAGACCTTTCAGATCTTTAAAGACTTTGCTAGTCTTGTCTATACCCAATTCGAGGTCAACATTGCCAGAATCCAGAGTGATCGCGGTGCTGAATTCATGTCTCAGCGTTTCCAGGACTGGATGCGTGAGAATGGGATAGTACATCAGACATCCGCTCCTTATACTCCAGCTGAAAATGGGGTGGCAGAACGCAGAAATGGGGTTTTGCAAACCATGATGCGTTGCCTCCTTGAAGATGCTAACCTCAGTCTTCCATACTGGGGTGAAGCTATCAAATATGCTAACCATATCATCAACCGTACTTGGAGTAGTGTGATAAATCAGACCCCTTATTTCATGTTGTATGGACACAAGCCTGATCTCTCACATCTCCATATTTTTGGTTCCTATGCTATGGTGAATATTCCTTTAGCCCAAAGAAAGAAAGGGGGTCCTGCAGCAAAAAGGATGAGATTTATGGGCATTGATGATAATTCAAAATGGAGCAAATACATTGACTCTCATCATGTTATTGTGGTTTCACAATCTGCTACTTTTGAGGAAGATGCTGACTGGTCCAGGATTCATTCTAACGATCCTGGAGTTTATTTTCCCAGAGATGATGTTGCTGATGCCACGCAACCTGATGATCAAGATTCACAGGAGAATGTTCCTTCCACGAGTTCTTCTCAACCTACTGTTCCGTCTTCGCAAGCCGCCGATGTTGCTGCTGGCGACGATGAAGACGAGGACGACACGGAAGAAGAATGGACGGTTGGCCCGAGACGTTCCAAGAGGTCCACAAAGGGAATCCCTCCAAAACGGTATTCATGGCAAGTAACAAAAACACCTGTACCTTTGATTTGTAATGTTACACTTCCACCTGAGAAGTTCACACAGATCAAACATCTTCCTGAATCAGAACAAGATAAATGGTTTGAGGCAATGCAGGCTGAAATGGACAGTCTAAAGAAACTTCAAGTGTTTACGCCTGCAAGCCCTCCAGCAAACAAGAAAGTTATTGGTACTCGATGGGTCTACAGGATCAAAAAGAAGCCGAATGGTGAGTCGTTGTACAAGGCCAGACTCGTAGCCCAGGGTTTCGCTCAACGTTATCCTGAGGACTATACAAATACATACTCACCCACAGTGCGAACTGAAAGTGTGAAAATTGCATTAGCCACTGCAACTATCCTTGGCCTGGAAGTTTTCCAGTTCGACGTTGAAACGGCTTATCTACACGCTGATCTTGATGAAGACATCTACGTGAAAGGTCCTCCAGGTTTCAGACAGCAAGAAGGGGATACCTGGTTTCTACACAAAAGTCTTTATGGTCTGAAACAGTCTGGTTTAATGTGGTACTTATGTCTTTCTGACAAACTAAATTCAATGGGCTTTATTAAGTCCGAAACAGATGAATGCGTGTTTACCAAAAGATCCGGTAATAGGTATGAGATAATTCTTGTTTATGTCGATGATATTGTTTATATTGGTCCAAATAAGCAGATGAGTGAGGTTTTTGCTAAAGCTTTACAAAGGTTCTTCACACTGAAGTGTTTAGGGTGTATTAACACTTATTTAGGTGTTCAAATTGCCAAAACTCAGAAGGGGTTTAGTCTCACACAAGAAGAGAAGATTGAACAAATGTTACATCACTGTAACATGGAGGACGCTAAGCCTGTGAGTATACCCATGCAAACTGATTTTCACATTTTGGCACATGAACCAAGTCCTGAGTTCGAAGATCAAACACTATATCGCTCAGTCATTGGGTCGCTGCTGTATATTAGTAGTTGGACTAGACCCGACATTGCACTTAGTGTTAATCTGTTATCACGACACGTAGGCAAGGCAAAACAGTTTCATTGGACATGTGTTAAGAAGTTATTGAGGTATCTAAAACACACCAAAGACATGAAGTTGTTGTTGGAACCCACACATACTGACTATGCAGAGTTATGTTGTTATGCAGATTCAGATTGGGCGAGTGATAAGAAGTCACGGAAAAGTACATCAGGTTACATGATGTTCTTAAATGGATGTCCTGTTTACTGGCATGTGCGTAAACAGAATCTTGTTTCTTGTTCCTCTACAGAAGCTGAGTATGCTTGTGTGTCTGATGCATGCAATTCTTTAACCTGGTTTGATGCTTTAATCACAGATATCTGGACACATCCGATTCGACCAATCACAGTGATGGAAGATAATGAATCTGTGGTTTATATTTCTGAAACACGTTTTACAGGTTCAAGGTCCAGACACATTGACATCCGATATCAAAACATAAGGCAACTGGTTAAACAAGGTTTTGTGTCATTACAGTATGTGCCTACACGTGATCAAATTGCTGACATGCTGAACAAACCACTTCCTACAGCCCAGCATGAGTATCTGCGTGAGAAGATGTGCCTTACTTGAGTCTTCACTTTGCTGACGAAAGAAGGGGAATGTCACTGCACGTTTTTTTATGTTCGTCAGAAAAGTTCATTTCTAACTGTACATTTCCCCTGCTCTCTGCACCTGTTGTGATAACTTATCTGGTAACCATAGTGAATCCCATATGACTAGCTATGTTATGGTTTCAGTCCGTTTATTGCGCATGTCTAGAGAAAGTTCTGAGTTGTTATCTGTATTGTTTTCTTCACTTTGCTGTTACTGTCTGTTACATTTAGGATGTAGTGAGCTAGCTCTGTATAATATATATTTAGTTTTTATATTTTTGTAAGTAAAAGTTATTTAGTAAGATTATGCGTCGTGTTTTTATTGCCTTCCTGCAAGCATATCATGCATTCTCTGAAGCACGGTCCGTCGCCCTCTACAAAGGTGTTTTTTACCTTGACAGAATGCTGCCGCGCGAGTTGTGATGGGGGTTTCCCGATACTCCCATGTAACACCTCTACTCCGTGAGCTACATTGGCTTCCGGTTGCCCTCCGGGTGAGATTCAAGGTGCTGGTAATGACCTATAAAGCCCTAAATGGCTTGGGTCCGGGATATCTGAGGGAACACCTGCTGCCGGCATCAAGTTCCCTTCGTCCTGTGCGCTCCCACAGGGAGGGTCTTCTCAGGGTGCCGCCGGAAAAGGAATGCCGGCGGGTGACACCCAGGGATAGGGCCTTCTCAGTGGGTGCACCTGCCCTTTGGAACCAGCTGCCCGTGGAGCTTAGGACTGCCCCCGACCTTCGGTCATTCCGCCGGGACCTGAAGACCTGGCTCTTTGAGCTCTCGGGCCCAGGCTGAGAGTTTTTTAATTGGGGTTTTATATTTTTCAGGGATGAAAGTTAATTATTTTTAACTGTTTTTAACTCTTGTATTGTATTGACGTTTTTAAATACTTTGTAAACCGCCCCGAGTCCTACGGGAAAAGGGTGGTATATAAATTCAATAAACTTAACAATAAACTTAACTTAACTCTGGGATGTAATCTGTCCGATCCCGGTGATTTACATTCGTCAAGGTCGGATAGGTGTCCTCTTAACCTAACAACTTGGCTATTCGAGCTTGCCGGCCTGGACTGAGGGTTTTGGGTTAAGGTTTTAATTTTTAATTAATTTGGGGGCTATTTAATTTCATTTTATTTTTAACCTGTATATATTGTATTGTTTTAATTTGCCCTGTAAACCGCCCTGAGTCCCTCGGGAAAAGGGCGGTATATAAATTGAAATAAATAAGTAAATACATAAATAAACCATTTTCTTCCTTATTTTAATTTTTGGTTTCTAGTTGGTCTTTTGCAGGGGTTGGGCTACGGTTTCCTTTTGTGTGAAGACTGACGCAAAGTCTGAGTTAATCGGCTCTGCTTTCTCCCTGTTGGCTGTAATTTCCTCACCCTCTTTCCCTCTTTACTGGACTCGTAGATTCCTTGACTCTTTTCTTGTTGTTAATACGTCGCAAGAAACCTTTTTTAAAAAATTACCCATGATTTCCGTCGTTCTGAGCCTTGGCTTTCCCGATTTAAACTTTTGCTTGTTCCGGCTGTCCGCTGAGAATTGGCCTTCGTCGTGTGACCCTTGTTCCCTTTTTATTTTTATTTTTTATTTTTTATTTGTCCTTTTGGTCTTTCGGTTTTGTCCGAAAGAGCTTTGCGCAGCCACCAAGCTGCTTTCTTCTTGGGTTTCTTGTTGTTGTTTTTTTCTTTTCCGGTGGTATTGTGCTGGTCTGGGCTTTTACAATCGCATTGTCAAACCGTCCTCGAAATCAGTCGACGAGCCGTGGTACGGTTAAAAAAAAGATGGTTTCTTTATTCTCAAAGTCCAAAGGAAATGCAAAGTCAGCGCTGGAGGTCACACACGATGTGGGTGGGGTAGGCACACCGGTTCTCCCTGTAGCGTCCCCCTGTAAGTGTCAGGCCCGCGGGGCTCGACACGCATTTTTTCAGGGCTTCCCACGCTTCTCGGGTTGTTTTCCCCCTTTAGGATTTGTCATCCATGGGATCTTTCCTAGGCTGTCTCTGAGTTTGTTGAAGTCCGCTCTTTGGAAGTTTTTAAGACCCCCGGTCGGTTGGTTTTCCGTCGCTAGCGTTTGCGTTATGTTGAATTCCAGTACGACGTCGTCGCTTTCGCCTGAGGTTAATAATAATAATAATAATAATAATAATAATAATAATAATAATAATAATAATAATAATAATAATAATAATAATATATTATATTATATTATATTATATTATATTATATTATATTATATTATATTATATTATATTATATTATATTATATTATATTAATTATATTATATTATATTAATTATATTATATTATATTATATTATATTATATTATATTATATTATATTATATTATATTATATTATATTAATAATTATTATTAATATTATAATAATAAAGTTGGAAGGGACCTTGGAGGTCATCCAGTCCAACCCCCTGCTCAAGCAGGAGACCCTTGCAGAATGGCAGAGCTGGAAGGGACCTCAGGGGTCATCCAGTCCAACCCCCTGCTCAAGCAGGAGACCCTTGCAGAATGGCAGAGCTGGAAGGGACCTCAGGGGTCATCTAGTCCAACCCCCTGCTCAAGCAGGAGACCCTTGCAGAATGGCAGAGCTGGAAGGGACCTTGGAGGTCA
Source organism: Vipera berus (assembly GCF_964194415.1). Classification (NCBI taxonomy): domain Eukaryota; kingdom Metazoa; phylum Chordata; class Lepidosauria; order Squamata; family Viperidae; genus Vipera; species Vipera berus. Next base: position 133,228,072 of record NC_138205.1, on the reverse strand, counting down.
TCCAGTCCAACCCCCTGCTCGAGCAGGAGACCCTAGACCATTTCAGACAAACGTCTGTCCAGTCTCTTTTAAAAAACTTCCAGCGTTGGAGCATTCACAGCTTCTGGAGGCAGGTGGTTCCACTGGTTAATCGTTCTAACTGTCAGGAAGTTTCTCCTTAGTTCTAGGTTGCTTCTCTCCTTGACTACTTTCCATCCGTTGCTTCTTGTCCTGCCTTCAGGTGCTTTGGAGAATAGCTTGACTCCCTCTTCTTTGGGGCAGCCCCTGAGAGATTGGAAGACTGCTATCATGTCCCCCCTCATCCTTCTCTTCGTTAAACTAGACACCCCCAATTCCAGCAACCGTTCCTGATATGTTTTAGCCTCCAGTCCCCCAATCATCTTTGTTGCTCTTCTCTGCCCTCTTTCTAGAGTCTCGACATCTTTTTTACATCGTGGTGACCAAAACTGGATGCCGTATTCCAGGTGTGGCCTTACCAAGGCCTTGTAAAGTGGTATTAGTACTTCTCGTGATCTTGATTCTGTCCCTCTGTTAATGCAGCCTAGCACTGTGTTGGCTTTTTTGGCAGCTGCAGCACACTGCTGGCTCATATTGAAGTGATTGTCCACTAGGACTCCGAGATCTGTCTCACAGTTACTACTATTGAGCAAGGTACCACCTATACTATACCTGTGCATTTGATTTTTCCTGCCTAAATGCAGAACCTTACTTCTTTCACCATTGAATTTCGTTTTGTTAGATAGCGCCCAGTGTTCGAGTCTCTCCAGGTCCTCCTGTATCTTAAGCCTATCTTCTGGAGTATTGGCTATTCCTGCCAGCTTGGTGTCGTCTGCAAATTTGATGAGTTCCCCATCTATCCCCTCATCCAAATCATTAATGAAGATATTGAAGAGCACTGGGCCCAGAACAGAGCCCTGGGGCACCCCACTACACACTTCCTTCCATGTAGATGCAGCTCCATTGAGGACCACATGCTGAATACGGCCTGTCAGCCAGCTACGAATCCATCTGGTGGTGATGCTATCTGTTATGTATTGAGCTTTGGAAAGACCTTGTCATGTGTATGATGAGATGCTAACGGTTCTACAGCAACACGGATTGGACTTCTCCAGTCCAGGCTGCAGTCAACTTGGCGGGGATAATGATAATAAGTTGGAGGGGACCTTGGAGGTCATCTAGTCCAACTCTCTGCTAAGGCAGGAAACCCTATACCATTTCAGACCAATGCCTGTCCAGTCCCTTCTTAAAAGCCTCCAGTAATGAAGCACCCACAACCTCTGGTGGCAAGCAGTTCCACTGGCTAATTGTCCCGACCGTTAGGACCTTCCCCTGAATTCCACATTGCTTCACTCCTTGATCAGATTCCATCCGTTGCTTCTTCTCCTGCCTTCTGGGGCTTTGGAGAATAGGTGAACCCCTTCCTCTCCTTTGGGGAAGCCCCCCCCCAAATACTGGAATGCTGCTATCATATCCTCCCCCCCTCCTCCTTTTCTCTCGACTAACCAAACCCAATCCCTGCAAGAGCTTTGGTCTGCTCCCCCGCCCTTCCAGACGAGGGACCCCTTGTAGTCACGTCAAAGGAGTCGGCCCTTGACCCCCCCCTTCCCACCAGATGCCCAGGAAGACCCCCAGCCCCCCACCCCCTCACCCAGTTCCTCTCTGTCGCCACAGCAATGCCAACTTGGGGGGGTCTTGGTGCTTTGGAGCGAGGGGGGGAGGTGTCTCTCACCTAGTTGAAGGGATCCGGTGGATCCACTGCTCTCTGTGGCTGCTGCTCTGCCGGATCTCCCCGTCCTTCTGATTGCAGGCGGAGATTTCGATGGGGGGGGGAGAGTCCAGAGATTGCGCAACCCTTGAAAGCGGCCAACAACTCTTGGCTGCAAAAGGCAGTTTCGCTTTCCTTGCTTTGAAAAGGCTTGGGGGGGGAGGGCAACGCTGACTCTCCACCCTTTGAGGCCTGCTTGCTTCAATGGTGCTCCAACGTGGGGTCCTGGGGGAGAACAGGACAGGATAGGATAGGATAGGATAGGATAGGAGATAGAATAGGAGATAGGATAGGGTGTAGGATAGGACACAGGACAGGATAGGATAGGAAAGATAGGATATAGAATTGGATAGGCTATAGGATAGAATAGAATAGAATAGAATAGAATAGAATAGAATAGAATAGAATAGAATAGAATAGAATAGAATAGAATAGAATAGAATAGAATAGAATGCAATGCTATATAGGACAGGATAGGATAGGATATAGGATAGGAAAGATAGGATATAGGATAGGATAGGAAATAGGATAGGAGATAGGATAGGATAGAAAAGATAGGATAGGATAGGATAGGAAAGATAGGATATAGAATAGGATAGGCTATAGGATAGGATAGGCTATAGGATAGGAGATATATAGGATAGGAGATAGGATAGGGTATAGGATAGGACACAGGACAGGATAGGATAGCAAAGATAGGATATAGAATAGGATAGGCTATAGGCTATGAGATATAGGATATGATATAGGATAGGAGATATATAGGATAGGAGATAGGATAGGATATAGGATAGGATATAGGATAGGATAGAAAATACGGAATGGAATAGAAATAGAAATAGAAATAGAAATAGAAATAGAAATAGAAATAGAAATAGAATGGAATGGAATAGAATAGAATAGAATAGAATAGAATAGAATAGAATAGAATAGAATAGAATAGAATAGAATAGAATAGAATAGAATAGAATAGAATAGAATAGAATAGAATAGAATAGAATAGAATAGAATGCTAGACAGGATAGGATAGGAGATATGAGATAGGATAGGAGACAGGATAGGATAGGATAGGAAAGATAGGATATAGGATAGGATAGAAGATATATAGGATAGGAGATAGGATAGGGTATAGGATAGGATACAGGACAGGATAGGAAAGATAGGATATAGAATAGGATAGGATAGGAGATTCTATATCCTATCTGGAAATCACGTGGTTGTCAGACTTGTGGATGTATTGATGCAGGGCTTGCCCTCTCAATTCATCCAGGCAGGTGAAGAGGACGATCATGTGCCTGGCCGACTCGACCCCAAAGATATCCCAGACCCGCTTTGCAGCTCTCACATCTTCAGCAGTGAAGCATCCCACCTGGGTCACAAAGATCAGGGCGTGGGGGCCAGGCCGGGAGAGTGCGATGCAAGCCCCAATCTCACGTTGTACAGTCTCATTGTGGTTTTTAAAATTGAAAATGTTGGGTGTGTCGACCACGGAGACCTTCCTGTCCTTCCAGCTTCCCTGACCCCTTTGGCACTTCAGGGTGGTGGTCTTCAGTTCCAGGATGGACTCGAACACCGGGCGGCCAAGGATGCTGTTGCCTGTGGCGCTCTTCCCGCGTCCGGCCTTCCCCAGCAGGATCAGCCGGAGTTCGGCGTCCTCCCCTGCGAGTTTGGAAGACAATGTTGCAAAAAAGGAATCCAGACGTTTTCTCACAACATGTTGGGGTGCTATTGAGCAGGCTGGAAATGGGGAGCACTTTGGAAGGGTCACCTCTGCCTTGCAGTGCTTCAGGGATGTTTTCACAGGAATCTCCCAGAGTTGCTGCAATGGGCTGCTCAGCCGTGCAGATTCCCATCCCACCCCACCCCCTTCCATTCCATTCTGTGGTGAGCCATCCTGGTGCACTGGTTAATATGAAGCATTGCAGGCTAATTCTGTCAACAGCCAAGAGTTCGATCCTGACCGTCTCAAGGTTGACTCAGCCTTCCATCCTTCCGAGGGCGGTAAGTGAGGAACCACGATGGTTGGGGGCAACAGGCTGTCTCTGTAAACCACTTAGATAGAGCTGTAAAACACCGTGAAGCGGTATAGAAGTCTGGATAAGTCTAAGGGCTACTGCTGTTGCTCAGGAAGGTATGAGCCTAGGGGTGTGTGTGTGAGAATCCGATTAAAGCCAGAGGGAAACCATTACGGGGACCTGGTGTGGAAGGAGAAAGAGCAGCAGGAACTTGTTTGGGGACCAGGTGGTGGGATGGGTAGAATAGGTGTGGGGTCCTGCAGTGTCCTTGGGGTCAGTCATAAGTACAAATGGCCATTTAGGGACTGCAATTTCAGGATCGGGTCAGAATAGAGTTGGAAGGAACCTTGGAGGTCTTCTAGTCCAACCCCCTACCATTTCAGAGCAGTGGCTGTCCAGTCTCTTCTTAAAAACCTCCAGTGATGGAGCATCTGTAACTTCTGATGGCAAGCTGTTCCACTGGTTAATCCTCACTCATTGTCACGGTTTCTCCTTCATTCCAGGCGTTTTCTCTCCTTGATTTGTTTCCATCCGTTGTTTCTTGTCCTGACTTCAGATGCTTTGGAGAATACGTTGACTGCTATTGCGTCCCTCCCCTAGTCCTTCTTTTCTCTAGACTAGGTAAAGGTAAAGGTTCCCCCACACATGCGTGCTAGTCGTTTCCGACTCTAGGGGCCGGTGCTCATCTCCGTTTCAAAGCCGAAGAGCCAGCGCTTGTCCGAGGACGTCTCCGTGGTCATGTGGCCGGCATGACTAGACGCCAAAGGCGCACGGAACGCTGTTACCTTCCCACCGGAGCGGTCCCTATTTTTCTACTTGCATTTTTACGTGCTTTCGAACTGCTAGGTTGGCAGAAGCTGGGACGAGTAACAGGCACTCACTCTGTTACGCGGCACTCGGGATTCGACCCGCCAAACTGCCAACCATCTGATCAACAAGCTCAGCGTCCTAACCCACTGAGACACCGCCATACCCAAATTCTGCAACCATTCTTCATATTTTGGTCTTCAGGCCTTTAATCAACTTAGTTGCTCTTCTCTGCACTTTTTCCAAAGTCTCAAAATTCTTTAATGTGATCAAAACTAGATGCCCTATTCCAGATGTGGCCTTACTAAGCTTCACAAAGCGTTAGTAATCCTTCTTGTGATTCTGATTCTATGCCTCCGTTTATACAACCAAGAGTCGTACTGTATTATTAGCTTTCTTGGCTGCTGTCAGAATCCATTTATATCACATTTCATAAATGTATAGGTAGAACAATGTGCTTATTCTGGGGATTCTGCCATCTCTCCGAGGGGGGGGGAGAGGATGGTTACTTAAGGCGATCTTCAAACAACAGGGAAATGGTTGAACTGGGGAGGGAGGGGGAGACACAGATCTGGATCACATCTTCATTTACAACTGAAAAAGGAAGAAGCAATAACAATAAAAACAAGGAGAGTTCCCTTTCCCACGGAACGGCCTGACACCTAAGCAAATGATGGGAGCCTGACCAAATGGATGAGGGGAGGGGCTGAAATGGGAATGCTTTATATGGGATTGAAATGTAACTTTGTTAGATTCCGTCTTGTATTGCCACAATCGATTCCATCCTAGTAAACATTTTCCTTTTGGACAAACTTGCATCCAAGAGTTCTTATTTCCTAAGATGTGGATTGAGGTGGGTCCTGACATTCTGTGTGTGTGTGTGTGTGTGTGTTTGAGTTTGAGTTTCTGTTTGTTTGTGTGTGTGTGTGTGTGTGTGTGTGTGTGTGTGTTTCCGTGAGCCGAGGGTCTTCCTAGCCCTTCTGGGAGGCCGGTGACAGAACGAAGTCTTCCCTCCGAAAAGAGTTGGAAGGGACCCCTGGAGGTCATCTAGTCCAGCCCCTCCCCGGCTCGCGCAGGACAGACCCTTTCCCAATCCCAGGAGGACAGAGTTGGCGGGGACCTTGGAGGTCATCTAGTCGACCCGCCTTTTCGAGCAGGAGACCCTGACAGAATCATAGAGTAACAAGAGTCGGAAGGGACCTTGGAGGTCATCTAGTCCAGCCCCCTGCCCGAGCAGGAGACCCTGACAGAATCATAGAGTAACAAGACTCGGAAGGGACCTTGGAGTTCATCTAGTCCAGCCCCCTGCTCGCGCAGGACAGACGCTTTCCCAATCCCAGGAGGACAAAGTTGGCAGGGACCTTGGAGGTCATCTAGTCCAGCTGCCTTTTCGAGCAGGAGACCCTGACAGAATCATAGAGTAACAAGAGTCGGAAGGGACCTTGGAGGTCATCTAGTCCAGCCCACCCCCCCTGCTCGTGCAGGACAGACGCTTTCCCAATCCCAGGAGGACAGAGTTGGCGGGGACCTTGGAGGTCATCTAGTCCAGCTGCCTTTTCGAGCAGGAGACCCTGACAGAATCATAGAGTAACAAGAGTCGGAAGGGACCTTGGAGGTCATCTAGTACAGCCCACCCCCCCTGCTCGCGCAGGACAGACGCTTTCCCAATCCCAGGAGGACAGAGTTGGCGGGGACCTTGGAGGTCATCTAGTCCAAGCTCCCTGCCCGAGCAAGAGATCCTTACAGAATCACAGGCTTGGGAGGGACCTCGGAGGTCATCTAGCCCGACCCCTCTGCTGAAGCAGGAGACCCTTACAAGAAGCCCGAAGTTACGGAGCGGGCTGGGATCTCAGAGGTCTTCTAGTCCAGCCCCCTGCTCGAGCAAGAGATCCTTACAGAATCACAGGCTTGGGAGGGACCTCGGAGGTCATCTAGCCCAACCCCTCTGCTCAAGCAGGAGACCCTTACAAGAAGCCCGAAGTTACGGAGCGGACTGGGATCTCAGAGGTCTTCTAGTCCAACCCCCTGCTCGAGCAAGAGATCCTTACAGAATCACAGGCTTGGGAGGGACCTCGGAGGTCTTCTAGCCCAACCCCTCTGCTCAAGCAGGAGACCCTTACAAGAAGCCCGGAGTTACGGAGCTGGCTGGGATCTCGGAGGTCTTCTAGTCCAGCCCCCTGCTCGAGCAAGAGATCCTCACACAATCGCAGAAGCCGGAGAGGCTCCTGTTCGAGCAGTGTGTGTGTGTGGGAGGGGGGGGAGAGGGCTGGACTGGATGACCTCCGAGGTGCCTTCCCTCCCAGTTCCGATGGAAAGGGGGAGGGGGAGGGGCCGCTCCTTGCAAAGAGCAGCCAGGCTGGCTTTTCCAAACGGGGGAGGGGGCTCCGGGGAGGGGGGGGTCTTTGGGGTGGGTGGAGGGGAGGGGAGACGCCCCGAAGCGGCCGTTGCGCGATGAATAAAGGCGGAGGAAAATTTATCTCGGCTTTGAGCGGCCCGCCTGTTTGCTGGGGCTGGGTGGGTGGGGGGGGTGGGGGAGGTGAGGGAGGGGGTCCTTCTGGATCTTTGCTTTCCTTTTCGATCACGTGGTTTCCAGGCAGCGCCGCCGCCCAGAGACTTTCGCTTTCTTCCCCCGCTATTCAGACGCGGCTTCTTTCCCGGGAGGGGGAGGGGAAGAAAGGGGGGGGGAAGGGGGCCGGCCTCCAGTTAAGAGCGGGGGGGGGGAGAGAGGTGGGGAAGGGTCGCAGATGGGTCGGCCGAGAGGCAGGGGAGAGAGCTGGGGGCGGCTCTGGGGAGAACAAGCCCAGGCTTTCAAGAAGAGTCTGGACCGCCCTTTGGTCCGGAATAGTCTCCAGCTCGAGCAGGGGGGGCTGGACTAGATGACCTCCGAGGTCCCTTCCATAACTCTGTCCCATCTATGATTCTGTCAGGATCTCCTGCTCGAGCAGGGGGGGCTGGGCTAGATGACCTCCGCGGTCCCTTCCAACTCTGCCCTTCTCTCATGCCGTCAGGGTCTCCTGCTCGAGCAGGGGGGTCGGACTAGATGACCTCCGAGGTGCCTTCCCGCTCGTTTACTCTGTGTTAAGGGTACACATCCAAACAGCCGAGGAAAGTGAAAGTCTCGCGGCGGCGGCGCTGCCTGGAAATCACGTGATCGAAAAGAATAATTAAAAATAAAGACCCAGAGCGGCCCCTCCCCCTCCCCGCAGCCTTTCAATCGGAAGAGAGCTGGAAGGAACCTCGGAGGTCATCTAGCCCAACCCCTGCTCGAGTGGGAGAACCTGACAGAATCACACAGAAGGACAGAGAGTTGATTGAGAGGGACCTTGGAGGTCATCTAGTCTATTCCCCGCTCGAGCAGAAGACCCAATGCCATTCAGACAGGTATGATTGATTGATAGATTGATGGATGGATGGATGGATGGATGATAGATTGAAAGATATAGACAGATAAGATACCTGATAGCTGATAGATAAATGATAGATAATTAGATAGATGGATAGATGATACATAGATGGATGGATGGATGGATGGATGGATGATAGATTGATAGATATACAAATAGGATAGCTGATAGCTGATAAATGATAGATAGATAGATAGATAGATAGATAGATAGATAGATAGATAGATAGATAGATAGATGATAGATATAGATAGATGATAGATAGATAGATAGATAGATAGATAGATATAGATAGATAGATAGATAGATAGATAGATAGATAGATAGATAGAGACACAGGATAGATAGATAGATAGATAGATAGATAGATGATAGATATAGATAGATGATAGATATAGATAGATAGATAGATAGATAGATAGATAGATAGATAGATAGATAGATAGATAGATAGATAGATAGATAGAGACACAGGATAGATAGATAGATAGATAGATAGATAGATAGATAGATAGATAGATAGATAGATAGATAGATAGATAGATAGATAGATAGATAGAGACACAGGATAGATAGATAGAGACACAGGATAGATAGATAGATAGATAGATGATAGATATAGATAGATGATAGATAGAGATAGATAGATAGATAGATAGATAGATAGATAGATAGATAGATAGATAGATAGATTGATAGATAGAAAGATAAGATAGCTGATAGATAAATGATAGATAGATTGATTGATTGATAGATGGATGATAGACTGATATACAGATAAGATAGATGATAGCTGATAAATGAGATAGATAGATAGATAGAAAGGAAGGAAGGAAGGAAGGAAGGAAGGAAGGAAGGAAGGAAGGAAGGAAGGAAGGAAGAAAGAAAGGAAGGAAGGAAGGGTTGGTTGGTAGATAGATGGAAATGATAGATTAGATTGATAGATCAATCAATAGATAGAAAGACAGATAGATAAGGAAGGAAGGAAGGAAGGAAGGAAGGAAGGAAGGAAGGAAGGAAGGAAGGAAAGGAAGGAAGGAAGGAAGAAAGGAAGGAAGGAAGGAAGGAAGGAAGGAGGAAAGGAAGGAAGGAAGGAAGGAAGGAAGGAAGGAAGGAAGGAACGAAGGGAGGAAGGAAAGGAAGGAAGGGAGGAAGGAAGGAGGAAAGGAAGGAAGGAAGGAAGGAAGGAAGGAAGGGAGGGAGGGAGGGAGGGAGGGAGGGCCTATCCCAGCCTCCCCTCCCAGGCGAGGAAGACTCCGGACTCTTTTGTGTGTTTGTGAAAATGACTTTTACTGAGAGGAAAGTGCTTGCAGGGAAGGCAGGCGGCATCTCACAGGCCGGCACAAAGCGCACAGCCCTCCTTCCCGTTTCCAAACACCGACCCTGCGGAGTTGCAACCTTGGAGACGGGCTCCCACCCAACGGACCAAGGGGGGGAAAAGAGGCCGTCTCCGAGCAGGGGTCCCCCTCCCGCAATTCCCAGGCGGTGACGGCAAAGCGAAAGTAGGCAGAGAACGTTCCCCCCCCCACCGGAACGTAAGAGAAGTAGGGAGGAGGGAGGGGTGGGGGAAGGAAGGAGGAAGGGAAGGAGAAAAGGAAGGAGGGAGGAAGGAGGAAGGGAGAAACAGTGGAAGGAAGGCAAAAAGGAAGGAAGAGGAAGGGGGCAGAAGGAAGGAATTAGAAGGGAGAGGAAGGAAGGGACTGAGGGAGGGAGGGAGGAAAGCAGGAAGAAAGACAGGAAGGAAGGAAAGAGGAAGGAGGGAGGGAGGCAGGAAGAAGGAAAGGAAGGAGGGAGGGAGGCACGAGGGAGCGGGAAGGCAGAGAGGGAGGGAGGAAAGAAAGGAGAGAGAGTGGAAGGAAGGCAATGAAGGAAGAGGGAGGGAGGGGAGGAAGGAAGGAAAGGGAGAGAGGGAGGAAGGAAGGAGGGAGGGAGGGGGTAGCAGAGCAGGGGGATTTGCCCAGAGTTGCCCTCCTGGAGATGTTTTCCCGGCGTCCCCTAAACCAACGGACACATCTGGGAAACATCCCATTTCCTCCTGAGGGTTTCCCGGTCGGCCTCCAGCATCTCTTCCGTGTAGCAAGGAGCGTCCCGGTTCTTCTCCACCAGCTCGTCAATCATGGCCATCAGCTTGGCCACCTGCGCCTCCCGCTCCGCCCCTTGGGCCTTGTTGTCGAAGACCAGGTAGCGGGGCCCGCACTCCCACAATTGATCCCGGAGAGAGGCATCTCCCTCGGATAGGAACTCCTCCAGAGGGTGACGTTCCAGGTCCTCCTTCTGGGTGAACAAGAGGATCTCGTAATTCTTGGCGTGGAGGCTGAAGATGTCCTTGATTATCAGAGCCGCCTTCTCCTCCTGGGTGAAAGGGCCCGGGCGAAGCACCTGGAGGATGACGTGTGGGCCCGGAGAGCAAAATCTCAAAGACTGGTTCATATTGGCAGAAATAATTTGCCAGGGTAATTCCCTGTCCATGAAGCCGGGCGTATCCACCACCACCACTTTCCTGCCCTCCAGCTGCGTCTCCTCCCTTTGGCACTTGTGGGTTGTTGACTTGCGGGACATCCCAACCCGAAAGGCTTGGCGTCCCAGGATGGTGTTCCCCGTTGCGCTTTTCCCGTTGCCGGTTGGGCCCACCAGGACAATCCTCCGTTCGGGCGCTTCCGGAGGTTGGAAGGGGGAGAGAAGAAGAGGATCGGTCAGCAACATCGGAGATGAGCGGGCTGTGCCTGAGGGAGGGGGTCAAAGACCTCATCGGTCATGAATCTCTGCGTGCCCACAAGAGAACTAAGAACTATCTATCTATCTATCTATCTATCTATCTATCTATCTATCTATCTATCCATCCATCCATCCATCTACCTACCTGTATCCTATCATTACACACACTCTCTCTTCTATGATCTATCTATCCATCTATCCATCTATCCATCCATCCATCCATCTACCTACCTACCTGTATCCTATCATTACACACTCTCTCTCTCTTCTATGATCTATCTATCCATCCATCCATCCATCCATCCCACCATGAATGCCTTTCCTGGCACTTGATCCCTCGATCCCTCGATCCCTCCATCTGTCTGTCTATCTATCTATCTATCTATCTATCTATCTATCTATCTATCTATCTATCTATCTATCTATCCCACCATGAATGCCTTTCTTATCTCCCACTCATTTCCCTTCATCCGTTAGTAGGTCAGGGTCTTGTAGCAAACTGAAGCTTTCAATAAACCTTGCTACTCATTTGAACTGCCTGAATCTCCTGATTTTCCTGGCACTTGATCCATCCATCCCTCGATCCCTCCATCTGTCCATCAATCTATCTATCTATCCAGCCCACCATGAATGCCTTTCTTATAACCCACTCATTTCCCTTGATCCATTAGTAGGTTAGATTCTTGTAGCGAACTGAAGTTTGCAATAAATCTTGATACTGATTTGAACTGCCTGAATCTCCTGATTTTCCTGGCACTTGATCCATCCATCCCTCGATCCCTCCATCTGTCTATCTATCTATCTATCTATCTATCTATCTATCTATCTATCTATCTATCTATCTATCCCACCATGAATGCCTTTCTTATCTCCCACTCATTTCCCTTCATCCGTTAGTAGGTCAGAGTTTGTAGCAAACTGAAGCTTTCAATAAACCTTGATACTCATTTGAACTGCCTGAATCTCCTGATTTTCCTGGCACTTGATCCATCCATCCCTCGATCCCTCCATCTGTCCATCCATCTATCTATCTATCCAGCCCACCATGAATGCCTTTCTTATCTCCTACTCATTTCCCTTGGTCCATTAGTAGGTCAGATTCTTGTAGCGAACTGAAGTTTGCAATAAATCTTGATACTGATTTGAACTGCCTGAATCTCCTGATTTTCCTGGCACTTGATCCATCCATCCCTCGATCCCTCCATCTGTCTATCTATCTATCTATCTATCTATCTATCTATCTATCCCACCATGAATGCCTTTCTTATCTCCCACTCATTTCCCTTCATCTGTTAGTAGGTCAGGGTCTTGTAGCAAACTGAAGCTTTCAATAAACCTTGATACTCATTTGAACTGCCTGAATCTCCTGATTTTCCTGGCACTTGATCCATCCATCCCTCGATCCCTCCATCTGTCCATCCATCTATCTATCTATCCAGCCCACCATGAATGCCTTTCTTATCTCCCACTCATTTCCCTTGATCCATTAGTAGGTCAGATTCTTGTAGCGAACTGAAGTTTGCAATAAATCTTGATACTGATTTGAACTGCCTGAATCTCCTGATTTTCCTGGCACTTGATCCATCCATCCCTCGATCCCTCGATCCCTCCATCTGTCTATCTATCTATCTATCTATCTATCTATCTATCTATCTATCTATCCCACCATGAATGCCTTTCTTATCTCCCACTCATTTCCCTTCATCCGTTAGTAGGTCAGGGTCTTGTAGCAAACTGAAGCTTTCAATAAACCTTGCTACTCATTTGAACTGCCTGAATCTCCTGATTTTCCTGGCACTTGATCCATCCATCCCTCGATCCCTCCATCTGTCCATCAATCTATCTATCTATCCAGCCCACCATGAATGCCTTTCTTATCTCCCACTCATTTCCCTTGATCCATTAGTAGGTCAGATTCTTGTAGCGAACTGAAGTTTGCAATAAATCTTGATACTGATTTGAACTGCCTGAATCTCCTGATTTTCCTGGCACTTGATCCATCCATCCCTCGATACCTCGATCCCTCCATCTGTCCATCAATCTATCTATCTATCCAGCCCACCATGAATGCCTTTCTTATCTCCCACTCATTTCCCTTGATCCATTAGTAGGTCAGATTCTTGTAGCGAACTGAAGTTTGCAATAAATCTTGATACTGATTTGAACTGCCTGAATCTCCTGATTTTCCTGGCACTTGATCCATCCATCTCTCGATCCCTCCATCTGTCTATCTATCTATCTATCTATCTATCTATCTATCCCACCATGAATGCCTTTCTTATCTCCCACTCATTTCCCTTCATCCGTTAGTAGGTCAGGGTCTTGTAGCAAACTGAAGCTTTCAATAAACCTTGCTACTCATTTGAACTGCCTGAATCTCCTGATTTTCCTGGCACTTGATCCATCCATCCCTTGATCCCTCCATCTGTCCATCCATCTATCTATCTATCCAGCCCACCATGAATGCCTTTCTTATCTCCCACTCATTTCCCTTGATCCATTAGTAGGTCAGATTCTTGTAGCGAACTGAAGTTTGCAATAAATCTTGATACTGATTTGAACTGCCTGAATCTCCTGATTTTCCTGGCACTTGATCCATCCATCCCTCGATACCTCGATCCTTCCATCTGTCCATCCATCTATCTATCTATCCAGCCCACCATGAATGCCTTTCTTATCTCTCACTCATTTCCCTTGATCCATTAGTAGGTCAGGGTCTTGTAGCAAACTGAAGCTTTCAATAAATCTTGATACTCATTTGAACTGCCTGAATCTCCTGATTTTCCTGGCACTTGATCCATCCATCCCTCGATCGCTCCATCTGTCCATCAATCTATCTATCTATCCAGCCCACCATGAATGCCTTTCTTATCTCCCACTCATTTCCCTTGATCCATTAGTAGGTCAGATTCTTGTAGCAAACTGAAGCTTTCAATAAATCTTGATACTGATTTGAACTGCCTGAATCTCCTGATTTTCCTGGCACTTGATCCATCCATCCCTCGATCCCTCGATCCCTCCATCTGTCTATCTATCTATCTATCTATCTATCTATCTATCTATCTATCTATCTATCTATCTATCTATCTATCCCACCATGAATGCCTTTCTTATCTCCCACTCATTTCCCTTCATCCGTTAGTAGGTCAGGGTCTTGTAGCAAACTGAAGCTTTCAATAAACCTTGCTACTCATTTGAACTGCCTGAATCTCCTGATTTTCCTGGCACTTGATCCATCCATCCCTCGATCCCTCGATCCCTCCATCTGTCCATCCATCTATCTATCTATCCAGCCCACCATGAATGCCTTTCTTATCTCCCACTCATTTCCCTTGATCCATTAGTAGGTCAGATTCTTGTAGCGAACTGAAGTTTGCAATAAATCTTGATACTGATTTGAACTGCCTGAATCTCCTGATTTTCCTGGCACTTGATCCATCCATCCCTCGATCCCTCGATCCCTCCATCTGTCTATCTATCTATCTATCTATCTATCTATCTATCTATCTATCTATCTATCTATCTATCCCACCATGAATGCCTTTCTTATCTCCCACTCATTTCCCTTCATCCGTTAGTAGGTCAGGGTCTTGTAGCAAACTGAAGCTTTCAATAAACCTTGCTACTCATTTGAACTGCCTGAATCTCCTGATTTTCCTGGCACTTGATCCATCCATCCCTCGATCCCTTCATCTGTCCATCCATCTATCTATCTATCCAGCCCACCATGAATGCCTTTCTTATCTCCTACTCATTTCCCTTGATCCATTAGTAGGTCAGGGTCTTGTAGCAAACTGAAGCTTTCAATAAATCTTGATACTCATTTGAACTGCCTGAATCTCCTGATTTTCCTGGCACTTGATCCATCCATCCCTCGATCGCTCCATCTGTCCATCAATCTATCTATCTATCCAGCCCACCATGAATGCCTTTCTTATCTCCCACTCATTTCCCTTGATCCATTAGTAGGTCAGATTCTTGTAGCGAACTGAAGTTTGCAATAAATCTTGATACTGATTTGAACTGCCTGAATCTCCTGATTTTCCTGGCACTTGATCCATCCATCCCTCGATCCCTCGATCCCTCCATCTGTCTATCTATCTATCTATCTATCTATCTATCTATCTATCCCACCATGAATGCCTTTCTTATCTCCCACTCATTTCCCTTCATCCGTTAGTAGGTCAGGGTCTTGTAGCAAACTGAAGCTTTCAATAAACCTTGCTACTTATTTGAACTGCCTGAATCTCCTGATTTTCCTGGCACTTGATCCATCCATCCCTCGATCCCTCCATCTGTCCATCCATCTATCTATCTATCCAGCCCACCATGAATGCCTTTCTTATCTCCTACTCATTTCCCTTGATCCATTAGTAGGTCAGGGTCTTGTAGCAAACTGAAGCTTTCAATAAATCTTGATACTCATTTGAACTGCCTGAATCTCCTGATTTTCCTGGCACTTGATCCATCCATCCCTCGATCCCTCCATCTGTCCATCAATCTATCTATCTATCCAGCCCACCATGAATGCCTTTATCTCCCACTCATTTCCCTTGATCCATTAGTAGGTCAGATTCTTGTAGCGAACTGAAGTTTGCAATAAATCTTGATACTGATTTGAACTGCCTGAATCTCCTGATTTTCCTGGCACTTGATCCATCCATCCCTCGATCCCTCGATCCTTCCATCTGTCCATCCATCTATCTATCTATCCAGCCCACCATGAATGCCTTTCTTATCTCCCACTCATTTCCCTTGATCCATTAGTAGGTCAGATTCTTTTTTTTTATTGAAAAGTTTTAACATACATTTTATCTTTAACAATCCCCCCTCCCCCTCCTGTACCCATCCCTCCCTACCCCTCCCCCCCTCCCCCCCCGACTTCCCAGAGCTAAGTACAAGGTATAAGAACAAAACAATCATAAACATCCATATGCTAACAACCATAAACTCTGAAACCTGTCACTCTCTAGCTCATATAGGGTAACTACAAACACTATTACTATTAAGTATACGAAAAAAAGGAAAAAAAGAAAAAGAAAGGAAGACTTATTCAAATGCTACATGAAACTTTTTAGTCCCATATTTGTTCTGGATATACTCAATCCATTTTCTCCACTCCATGATATAACGTTCTTGCGAGTGGTCTTTCAAATAAGCCGAGATCTTTGCCATCTCTGCTAAGTCAGAAACCTTTAAAGTCCATTCTTCTATAGTCGGCAGTTCCTCCTTCTTCCAATATTGACCTATTAAAAGTCTTGCTGCCGTAATTAAATTCAACATCAGCTTAATGTCCACAACCGTAACATCTGTAATTATACCCAACAAAAAAAGTTGCGGACAAAACTTTATCCTTTGCTTGAAAATCTTCTGCATGTTCCACCAAATTTTTATCCAAAAGGCCTTAACCTTTTTACAAGTCCACCATATGTGAAAATATGTTGCATCTTCATCGCCACACCTCCAGCACTTGGGCTGATAGTTTGGATACATACTTGCAAGCTTTTTAGGATCTAGATGCCATCTATAAAACATTTTATAAAAGTTCTCTCTTAAGTTTTGAGCTTGTGTAAATTTTACGTTCCTCACCCAAATCTTTTCCCATGTGTCCATTGTAATAACTTCTTGGATGTTTTGGGCCCATTTTATCATACAATCTTTAACAAGTTCTGTTTCTGAGTCAATTTCTATCAATGCAAGATATATCCGTTTGATATGTGCTGGACCCTGATTTCTGATTTGCTTTATCAGATTTTCATCAGTCATTGTAAAACCAGTTTTCTGATCTTCTTTCCACCTGGCCCGTAGCTGAATATATTGGAACCAAGTTTGAACAATCTTCTCATCTCGCAAGAGACTGTACGATTTCAGACACCAGACATTTCTTTCCAAACTTAAAATCTCCTTATACGTAGTCACATCATGTTTAAAACCAACATTTATATTTTCTATTGCGTGTTTTGGGATTGTCCACAACGGTATCTTACAATCTACCTTATATCTATATTTCTTCCAAACTCTCAACAATGCCTGCCTTAAAATATGCGCTTTAAACACATTATCTACCTTCTTATCATACAACAAATATGCATGCCAGCCAAACAACAAGTCGTGGCCCTCAAGATTTAATAATCTCTCTTGTGTCAAATTAATCCAATCACTTATTCCTGCTAACGCAGCAGCTTCATAATATAATTTAAGATTGGGCATTTTAAGGCCACCTCTTTCACGAATATCCTGCATAATCTTAAGTTTAACTCGTGGCCTTTTCCCTGCCCAAACAAATTTATTGATACCCCGCTGCCATTCCTCCAGATTAGAATCTTTCTTAAGAACCGGTATCATTTGAAATAAGAATAAAAATTTAGGCAGGACATTCATTTTCACTGCTGCGATTCGCCCCAACAAAGACAATTGCAATTTTTCCCAGCTCTCCATTTCTTTTTGAATTCTTCCCCATAATCTTTCATAGTTATTTTTATATAACTTTGTATTAGAGGGTGACAAAAACACCCCCAAATACTTGACCCTTTTAACAATCTCAAATCCAGTTAGTCCTTCTAAAAGAGCCTTTTGCAATACTGTCATATTTTTGGCCAGAATTTTAGTTTTTTGTGCATTAACTTTAAATCCAGAAACCTTCCCATATTGCATTATTATCTCCATCAGGTCCACAACAGAGTTCTCCGGCTGGGTCACCGTAACAACCAGATCATCTGCGAACGCTCTCAATCTATAATCCTGATCTCTAATTTGTATACCCTTAATTCTTTCCGAATTCCGTATTTTTACCAATAATATCTCCAATGTTAGCACAAATAACAAAGGCGATAACGGACACCCTTGCCTTGTGCCCTTCTCAATATTACAAGCTTCAGTCAAACTATTGTTAACTATTATTCGGGCAGTTTGTTTTTGATATAATGCCCTAATTGGTTGCAAAAATTTATCCCCAAAATTCATTTTATCTAAAACTTTCATCAAAAATTGCCAATTCAATTGATCAAAAGCTTTTTCAGCATCTAAAAAAATTAGCGCTGCAGGGATCTGGTTGTTCCTTTCCAAAAACTCTAACACATCAACTATATGCCTCACATTATTTTTCATTTGCCTACCACTAATAAACCCAGTTTGATCCCCATGAATCACCTGTTGCAGAACCCTCATCAGTCTATTAGCCAACACCTTAGCAAATATCTTATAATCTGTATTTAAAAGCGATATCGGTCTATAATTTTTTACTTGTGTAGCATCTTGATCTTCCTTCGGAATCAAAGAAATAAAAGCAGTTCTCCAAGACGGAGGCACCTTTCCCCCTCCCTGGATTATCTGAAACAGTTCCTTTAATGGTTTTATCAACTCCATTTGTAAATTTTTGTAATAAACCGCAGTCAAACCATCCGTACCTGGCGCTTTATCCAACTTCAATTCCTTAATTGCTGTAAGAATTTCTTCTTCTGTTATCAATTGGTTAATCTCCTCTTTTTGTGCCTGCGTAAGAACCGGGATGCTAGCATTCTCCAAATATACATCAATATCTTTTTCATTAATCTTCTCCTTAGCATATAATTTAGAATAAAAGTCCAGAAAGGCTTTCTTAATAAGATCCTGTTGAAACACAACCTTTCCCTTATGTTCAATTTTGTCTATATTAGAAGCCCTTTGCTTTTTCCTTAGTCTATAAGCTAGCCATCTACCTGGCTTATTAGCATTGCAAAAAGTGTTATGCCTAGCAAACCGCAAATTGGTTGCCACTTGGTCAGCCATTAATTTGTCAAATTGTCCTCTTAATAGCTTAATAACCTCCTTAGTCTTCACATCCAATGGGTTCAAAATCAAGGCCTTTTCTTTTTCCCTAATTTCATTCTCCAATTCTTTCCTTCTGGCTTCCAAAATGCGTCTGTGTTTATTATTCATATATATCAACACCCCTCTCATGTAGGCCTTGCTAGCATCCCAAACCATATCCATAGAAGTATCCTTATTCATATTAATTTCAAAAAAATCCTTCATCCGCTGTTTACATTCTTCCACATTTCTCTGATTTCTAAACAAGTTCTCATTTACGCGCCACGAGCGCCTATCTCTATTGTCCTTATTGATCTCTAACCAAACTGGACTATGGTCAGAAATAGCTCTTGCACAGATCTTTACCTTCTTGATCCTAGAAAAAAAGTCATTAGTCAGCAAAATAAAATCAATCCTGGAAAAAGATTGATGTCTATCAGAAAAAAAAGTATAATCCTTTTCATGCAGGTGAGTGTCACGCCAAGTATCTCGCAGTTCCAAATCGTCCTTCATTTCAAAAAAAGATTTAGGCAATCTGGCATGACTCGGAGAATGCTTAAAAGAACCAGCCTTATCCATCTGTACATCCAACACACCATTCCAATCCTCCATAAAAATAAACGATTTGTAATCCAATTGAGTAAGCTTTGTATGAAGTGAGCTAAAAAAATCAGCTTGCTGTTGATTAGGAGCATACAGTCCAACTAAAAGCGTTTTTTTGCCTTCTAGCAGCAAATCTATCATAACATATCTTCCATGCTTATCTGCTTCAATTAATTCCGCTGATAAAGCGCTTTTAACATAAACAACCACTCCATTTTTCTTATTCATCGCAGAGGCAACAAATTGTGTGCCCAATCTTGAATTCGATAAATACTTTTGGTCCATAGCCCTAATATGCGTTTCTTGCAAACATATAACATCAATCTTGAATTGTTTTAAATATTGAAAAACTTTCTTTCTCTTCTGTGGTGAATTTAGTCCATTAACATTCCAGGTTAGAAATTTAGTCGCCATGCGTGGCATCCCGAAGCTGTTGGAGCACATCTTTAATAGCCCCTCTGTCTTCTTTGGGCCGCGCTCCTCCCACTGCTTCGCTGTAAGTACGCTTTGAAAGTTCCATAAACTTCTGTTGGTCTTGCTCTTTAATTTGTTTTGCTCGTTTTAAAGCGGCACGTGTCACCCTCTGCTCTTCAGCAGCAGCCGACAAAGCTATAATTTGACCCCCTCCAACACCATTCTCCTCTTTCTGTGCACTTTCAGCCTCTTGGGATTTCCCTTCTCCAAATCCCTTTGCAGCTTCCAGAAGTGATAGTGGGGTCGCTTTTAAAACATTATTGTAGAAATCACGCGCCTGTGTCACAGTAACCAGACGGTATCTTTTTCCTTCATGCATCACCACCAATCCGACAGGAATCTCCCATCTAAACTTTATTTCACGTTGCTTAAGTTCTTGCACGAGAAATGCAAAATCCTTCCTTCTCCTTAAAATCTTTGGAGGAATTTCTTTTAAAACCAAAACTTCTTGGTCAGCAATCACAACTTTAGTATCATAAGCGGCTTGAATAACTTCATCTCTGGTTTCTCTCTTTGTAAAATAAACCACCACATTTCTAGGTAGCTTTCTCTGTCTAGCAATCCATGAGTTTACACGAAAAACTTTATCTATGCATCCCTTTATTTCAGATGCTGGCTGACCCAATACTTCTTCCAAAGCCTCAGAAATCAGCTGCTTTAGGTCTTCTTTAGGATTCTCTTTTAAGCCCCTGATTCTAATAGCATACTGCATCTGGTGATACTGGACAAGACTCAATTCTCCGTCCATTCTATCCCTTAAATCTTCATTCTCCAGTACCTTTACTTCTAATATAGCATTCTTTTGACTCAAATCCTCCACTTTTTCGTCCAAACTTTGCACACATTCAGCCACGCTTTGCACTGTAGACAAAATGTCTACCCTCATCGTACTAAACTTCTCTTCTATCCTCTCCTCCAATTTCTCCAATTTCTCCTCCACCTTTGCCAACTTGTCACCCAGCATTTCTGATATTACCTGGGATTGTTTTTCCAAAGCATCTTCTAAATCCTTCGATGTCAATGCAGCAGGAGGAAGCAAAGCTTGCAATGATGTCTGTTGCACCGGGGAAGTTCCCGCACTCCGAAGAGTTTTTGAGGGAGGTTTAGCCACCATCTTTTCACTTTCACTTGTTGCGCACTTTCACTTTAAGTTTATAAAGTCCATTAAGCTAGAGAGTAAGAATAAGAGTCCTCTTCACCTTGACCTCCTGTACCGCTCTGCCTGCTCCTTTTTGTTCCAAGGTCTTTCCTTCTGGCAGGGGTGGTCGCAAACGCCTGGCTCTGCTCCAAAAATCCCGGAGCAGAGACGCTGAACAGCTGGGAGCAACCCAGGCTATGGGGGAGTTCAATCCTTCAGCCGCCCAAGCTTTAAGCTCAGGCGGCCCTGAAGAACTCAACCCCTACCTGGGGCCTCACCCCCTCCTCTTCTCCCGAGGAGGGGGCTTCAAATCCACCCGAACAGCTGATCGGCGCTGTTTCGGGTGAAAACAACTCAGCTGAGCAGCGGGCAGCCCGAGACGGCTGTCTCCAGCGCCGCGCCGCCACCGGAAGTCCCTAGTAGGGTTAGTAGGTCAGATTCTTGTAGCGAACTGAAGTTTGCAATAAATCTTGATACTGATTTGAACTGCCTGAATCTCCTGATTTTCCTGGCACTTGATCCATCCATCCCTCGATCCCTCCATCTGTCTATCTATCTATCTATCTATCTATCTATCTATCTATCTATCTATCTATCTATCTATCCCACCATGAATGCCTTTCTTATCTCCCACTCATTTCCCTTCATCCATTAGTAGGTCAGGGTCTTGTAGCAAACTGAAGCTTTCAATAAACCTTGCTACTCATTTGAACTGCCTGAATCTCCTGATTTTCCTGGCACTTGATCCATCCATCCCTCGATCCCTCCATCTGTCCATCCATCTATCTATCTATCCAGCCCACCATGAATGCCTTTCTTATCTCCTACTCATTTCCCTTGATCCATTAGTAGGTCAGGGTCTTGTAGAAAACTGAAGCTTTCAATAAATCTTGATACTCATTTGAACTGCCTGAATCTCCTGATTTTCCTGGCACTTGATCCATCCATCCCTCGATCCCTCCATCTGTCCATCAATCTATCTATCTATCCAGCCCACCATGAATGCCTTTCTTATCTCCCACTCATTTCCCTTGATCCATTAGTAGGTCAGATTCTTGTAGCGAACTGAAGTTTGCAATAAATCTTGATACTGATTTGAACTGCCTGAATCTCCTGATTTTCCTGGCACTTGATCCATCCATCCCTCGATACCTCGATCCTTCCATCTGTCCATCCATCTATCTATCTATCCAGCCCACCATGAATGCCTTTCTTATCTCCCACTCATTTCCCTTGATCCATTAGTAGGTCAGATTCTTGTAGCAAACTGAAGCTTTCAATAAATCTTGCTACTCATTTGAACTGCCTGAATCTCCTGATTTTCCTGGCACTTGATCCATCCATCCCTCGATCCCTCGATCCTTCCATCTGTCCATCCATCTATCTATCTATCCAGGCCACCATGAATGCCTTTCTTATCTCCTACTCATTTCCCTTGATCCATTAGTAGGTCAGGGTCTTGTAGCAAACTGAAGCTTTCAATAAATCTTGATACTAATTTGAACTGCCTGAATCTCCTGATTTTCCTGGCACTTGATCCATCCATCCCTCGATCCCTCCATCTGTCCATCAATCTATCTATCTATCCAGCCCACCATGAATGCCTTTCTTTTTTTATTAAAAAGTTTTAGAATACATTTTATCTTTAACAAACAACAAAAAAAACAAAAAAGAAGAAAACCCCCCCAGCCCCCTTCCCTCCCACCCTCCCCAACCCTCCCCAACCCCACCCTCCCTTTCCCCTCCCCCCCACTTCCCAGAGCAGAATACAGGGTATAAAAATACAAACAATCATAATCTTGCTTACACAAACAATCCTGAACTATATAAACTATCGAACTTTAACTCATATTGATAAACTCCAAACATATATATATATATACATCATATCAATAATTGTTCAAAAACAAGATAATACTTTTCAATCTACCCAATAAAAACAATCACAAATAAAACAATTTATATCAATTGTCTAAAGCTGTTTTTCTTCCCAACTAAGCTTTAAATTCATATTATCCTGATATATTATACAAATTAAAATGCCATAGATTACTTCCAAACTTAAATTTTTTTTATATAATCACATCATTCTTATATTCTTATATTCTATTACCTACTCCAATATTGCCCATAAAAGTATTACAAATTAATTTCAATCACACATAAAACAATTTATATCAGTTTTATAAAACTATTCTTCTATCCAACTAAATTTTAACATACTAAAACCAAGTTTATACAACCTTTCCTTCTCCTAATGTATTATACAACTTAAAATACCATACATTACCTTCCAGGCTTAAAACTTTCCATCCAAATAACAAAGCATAACCTACAGAATATCAATAAACACTACTACAAATCTTCCCAATTAAATTTTCATAATCATCTTAAAACTAAAGCAACACAAAATATTATATAATTATTTTATAAGGGTGAAAAATGAATCCCCAAATACTTAATCCTTCTAGCATCCTTATTACATTATTATCTCTTGCAATTATGCAACTAAATCCTCAGGTTTGCTTCATTCTTCCAGAAGCAGCACACCTCTTCCAATTTCTGGCCTCCTCCCATGGTGATGAAATTTGACCCACTCCTGTAGCTTTCACATCTGTCTGCGTTAACCCTTCAACATCTTGTGGATTCTCTCTGTAACGTTGAGGCTCTCTGTCACCTTTTTTCTTTGTAGACTCCAAAGACGGTATGGGGACTGCTTTTAAAACATTACTGTAAAAGTCACGTGCCTTAATCACCGTGGTAAAACAATGCCTCGTACCTTCATAAGTCACCACCATACCCTCTAAACTTAATATCACGTCGTCTCAATTCTTGTGTCAAAAAAGCAAATTCCTTCCTTTTTCTTAAAATTATTGCAGGAATCTCTTTTAAAATCAAAACTTTTTGCTCATCCATTACAAAATCAATATTATAGGAGGCCTGGATAACTTCATTTCTAATCTTTCTCTTTGTAAAATAAACCACCACATCTCTGGGTAGTTTCCTTTGTCTTGCAATCCACGAATTAACATGGAAGATTTTATCTATATCTTCCATTATTTCATCTGCTGGTCGCTCCAACACCCCTTCCAAAACCTCAGAAACCATTTTCGTCAAATTTTCCTTAGGATTTTCTTTTAGGCCTCTGATTCTCAAAGCAAACTCCATCTGAGAATACTGTGTCGAAATCAAATCATAATCCATTTTCTCTATCACATTTTCAGTTTCTGTCATTTTGGCTTCCATTCTAATATCATTTTGAACAAGATCTTCCACTCTTTCATCCAAAATCTCAATGCTTTTAGCCATACTTAACGTTGCAGACGTGATGTCTGCTCTCATTTCTGCTAATTTCTCTGTAAACTTCTCCTCCAACGTTTTCTCCATTATCTCAACAAATTGTTGCATTTGCTTTTCCATAGTCTCTTGCAGCAAACTCTGCAAATCTTTTACTGTAAAAGCTGATAGAGATTCAGATGCAGAAGACAATGAAGTTTTCACCAAAGACTGCTCCTCAGGGCAGGAACTTTAGAAGATATGGCCACCATTTTCACCCTCTATTGTTAACTACGCACTTTCACATGCAGATTCAGCAAAGTCCATTGAGTTAAAGATCAAAACATCCTGTTCATCAAAATCTCCTGCATCGCTCTGCCTGTGTCCTCGTTCTCAAAAGCTCTTCCTTGCTAGCAGGGATGGTTGCGAACGCCCTGTTCTGCTCCAAAAAACCCGGAGCAGAGGAGCCTCGCAGTCCGGAGCATGCCCAGGCTTCGGGGGGGGGGCTCAATCCTTCTGCCACCAAAACTCTAAGTTCTGGCGGCCCCGGAGAGCTCTACCCCTACCTGGACACTCACCCCCTCCTCTTCTCCCGAGGTGGGGGCTTCCGAGCCACCGAAACAGCTGATCGGCGCTGTTTTCGGCAGCTCTACAGAGCCGCAAGGCTGACAGCCAAGAAATGACTGCCTCCGGCGTCGCCTTGCCATCCGGAAGTCCATGAATGCCTTTCTTATCTCCCACTCATTTCCCTTGATCCATTAGTAGGTCAGATTCTTGTAGCGAACTGAAGTTTGCAATAAATCTTGATACTGATTTGAACTGCCTGAATCTCCTGATTTTCCTGGCACTTGATCCATCCATCCCTCGATACCTCCATCTGTCTATCTATCTATCTATCTATCTATCTATCTATCTATCTATCCCACCATGAATGCCTTTCTTATCTCCCACTCATTTCCCTTCATCCGTTAGTAGGTCAGGGTCTTGTAGCAAACTGAAGCTTTCAATAAATCTTGATACTCATTTGAACTGCCTGAATCTCCTGATTTTCCTGGCACTTGATCCATCCATCCCTCGATCCCTCCATCTGTCCATCCATCTATCTATTTATCCAGCCCACCATGAATGCCTTTCTTATCTCCCACTCATTTCCCTTGATCCATTAGTAGGTCAGATTCTTGTAGCGAACTGAAGTTTGCAATAAATCTTGATACTCATTTGAACTGCCTGAATCTCCTGATTTTCCTGGCACTTGATCCATCCATCCCTCGATCCCTCCATCTGTCTATCTATCTATCTATCTATCTATCCCACCATGAATGCCTTTCTTATCTCCCACTCATTTCCCTTCATCCGTTAGTAGGTCAGGGTCTTGTAGCAAACTGAAGCTTTCAATAAACCTTGCTACTCATTTGAACTGCCTGAATCTCCTGATTTTCCTGGCAATCTATCTCTCTCTCTCTCTCTTTCTCTCTCTCTCTCTCTCTCTCTCTCTCTCTCTCTCTCTCTCTCATCTATCTATCTATCTATCTATCTATCTATCTATCTATCTATCTAATCTATCTATCTATCTATCTATCTATCTATCTATCTATCTATCTATCTATCTATCTCTATCTATCTATCTATCTATCTCTATCTATCTATCTATCTATCTATCTATCTATCTATCTATCTATCTATCTATCTATCTATCTATCTATCTATCCCACCATGAATGCCTTTCTTATCTCCTGCTCATTTCCCTCGATCCGTTAGTAGGTCAGATTCTTGTAGCAAACTGAAACTGATTTGAACTGCTGGAGTCTCCCGATTTCCCTGGCCTTGGACAAGCATTTCTTAGTCTGTCCCTCCACTCAAGATGGTAGCTCCAACCCCCACTTCGCCCCACCCCGTGCCCCCTAGTGGCCAAGAGTTTACCTTGCATGCTTCCAGCCATTTCCAGACAACGTCGCTCTGCGCAACAGCCGGGATAAAATTCCTGGATAAAAAGAGAAAGACAAATCAGCCAAAGGAGAGGCCTTCTCGCTTGGGGATAGCCCCCAACTCTCCTCCGCCAGGAGAAACAAGCAGGAATCGAAGGGGAGGGGCTTTAAAAGAAGCCCACCCCTCCCTCTCCGCCCTTGAGGCTGGTCCATCTGATCTTCTCCCCACCTCTTTTTCTATCCTCCCTTCCACTCTTGTGATCCCACACTTTGCTGTGTGTGTGCCCGTGACAAAACCACAGGCCCATATTCTCGAATTGTCGGGCAACATCCCGCTCCATACAGGCAAGTCCTCGATTTACGACCAATCAAGCACCCCCCCCAAATTGACATCACTAACCGAAACATTCGCTCAGCGAGTGTTGCCCCGTTTTATGGCTCGCCTTGCCGCCACCGTTAAGCGAATCGCGGCAGCGGTTCAGGGTGTCACCCGGCCAATCGGCCGATCCCGTTTCTCCCTCGCCTCTGCTCATTGGGAGGATGGCAAAAGCGGATCAGCGTGATCACAGACACACACCGCACACCCACGCACACCCACGCACACACACACTGGGAGGCTGCCATCGTTGTGAATACAAGCCGCTTGGCAAGCCTCTGAATTTTGAGCCCACGACCCCGGGGATGCGGCAACGGGCGTTAAGTGGGAAAACCTTGCCCAAGTCACTGATTTTCAAGGCTGTTTCAACTTTGATCACTAAATCTAAAATCTAAATGGACGGTCATACATCGAGGACTACCTGTGGCTCCTGAGGCACTTGCAGCTGGACAGTCTCCCGCAGAGTTGCACCAGCCCCTCGGCCCTCTCTCCCAGCCCCGCCCATCATCCACTGCCCCCACTGGGCCTCAGAATAGAATAGGATAATAGAATAGAGAATAAAATAGAGAATTGTTGTTGTTGTTAGTTGCAAAGTTGTGTCCGACCCATCGCGACCCTATGGACAATGTTCCTCCAGACCTTCCTGTCCTCTACCATTTTCTGGAGTCCATCTAGGCTCACGCCTACTGCTTCAGTGACTCCATCCAGCCACCTCCTTCTCTGTCATCCCTTCTTCTATTGCCCTCAATCTTTCCCAGCATTAGGCTCTTCTCCAGTGAGTCCTTCCTTCTCATTAGGTGGCCAAAGTATTTGAATTTTAGCTTCAGGATCTGGCCTTCTAAAGAGCAGTCAGGGTTGATCTCCTCTAGGACTGACCGGTTTGATCGCCTTGCAGTCCAAGGAACTCGCAGGAGTCTTCTCCAGCACCATAGTTCAAAGGCTTCAATTCTTTGGCGCTCAGCCTTTCTTATGGTCCAGCTTTCACTGCCATACATTGCAACTGGGAAGACCATAGCCTTGACTATACGCACTTTTGTTGACAGGGTGATGTCTCTGCTTTTTAGTGTGCTGTCTAGATTTGCCATGGCTTTCCTCCCAAGGAGCAAGCGTCTTTTAATTTCTTGGCTACAGTCCCCATCTGCAGTGATCTTGGAGCCCAGGAAAATAAAATCTGTCACTACCTCCATTTCTTCCCCATCTATTTGCCAGGAATTGAGAGGGCCAGATGCCATGATCTTGGTTTTCTTAATGTTTAGTTTCAACCCAAGTTTTGCACTCTCCTTCTTCACCCGCAACAAGAGGCTCTTTAGTTCTTCTTCACTTTCTGCCATTAGAGTGGTATCATCTGCATATCTTAGGTTGTTGATTTTTCTTCCGGCAATCTTAATTCCAACTTTTGATTCATCTAGCCCTGCCTTTCTCATGATGTGCTCTGCATATAAGTTAAATAGGCAAGGCGACAGTATACAGCCTTGCCAGACTCCTTTCCCAATTTTGAACCAATCAGTGGTTCCGTGTCCAGTTCTCACTGTTGCTTCTTGGCCCACATATAGATTTCTCAAGAGACAAATAAGATGGTCTGGTAGGCCCATCTCTTTAAGGACTTGCCACAGTTTGTTATGATCCACACAATCAAAGGCTTTAGCATAGTCAATGAAGCAGAAGTAGATGTTTTTCTGGAACTCTCTAGCTTTCTCCATGATCCAGCGTATGTTAGCAATTTGATCTCTAGTTCCTCTGCCTCTTCGAAATCCTGCCTGTACTTCTGGTAGTTCTCGATCCACATACTGCTGGAGTCTAGCTTGTAGGATTTTAAGCATAACTTTACTAGCATGAGAAATGAGTGCAATGGTGCGATAGTTTGAACATTCTTTGGCACTGCCTTTCTTTGGAATTGGAATGTAAACTGATCTTTTCCAATCCTGTGGCCACTGTTGAGTTTTCCAAATTTGCTGGCAAATTGAGTGTAGCACTTTTACTGCATCGTCTTTTAAGATTTTGAATAGCTCAGCTGGAATACTGTCACCTCCACTAGCTTTGTTGTTGCTCAGCTTTTCTAAGGCCCACTTCACTTCACATTCTAGGATGTCTGGCTCGAGGTCAGTGACCACCTCATTGTGATTATCAGGGACGTTAAGCTCATTCTTGTGTAGTTCTTCTGTGTAATTTTGCCACCTCTTCTTAATCTCTTCTGCCTCTGTTAGGTCCCTGCCATTTTGGTCCTTTATCATGCCCATTTTTGCATGAAACGTTCCTTTCATCTCTCCAATTTTCTTGAAAAGATCTCTGGTCCTCCCTATTCTATTGTTTTCTTCTATTTCTTTGCATTGTTCATTTAAGAAGGCATTCTTATCTCTTCTAGCTATGGAATTCTGCATTTAATTGGGCATATCTTTCTTTTTCTCCCTTGCCTTTCGCTTCCCTCCTTTCCTCAGCTATTTGCAAAGCTTCCTCAGACAGCCATTTTGCTTTCTTGCGTTTCTTTTTCTTTGGGATGGTTTTGGTTGCTACCTGTTGTACAATGTTGCGAACCTCTGTCCATAGTTCTTCAGGCACTCTGTCTATCAGATCTAATTCCTTAAATCTATTTGTCACCTCTACTGTATATTCGTCAGGGATATGATTTAGTTCATACCTGAATGGCCTAGTGCTTTTCCCTACTTTCTTCAGTTTAAGCCTAAATTTTGCAACAAGAAGCTCGTGGTCTAAGCCACAGTCAGCTCCTGGTCTTGTTTTTACTGACTGTATAGAGCTTCTCCATCTTTGGCTGCAGAGCATATAGTCAATCTGATTTCTGTGTTGACCATCTGGTGATGTCCATGTGTAAAGCCGTCTCTTGGGTTGTTGGAAAAGAGTGTTTGCTATGACCATCGTATTCTCTTGACAAAATTCTATCAGCCTGTGCCCTGCTTCATTTTGTACTCCAAGGCCAAACTTGCCTGTTATTCCAGTTATCTTTTGGCTTCCTACTTTAGTGTTCCAATCCCCCATGATGATAAGGACATCATTTTTTGGTGTTAGTTCTATAAGGTGCTGTAGGGCTTCATAGAACCAGTCAATTTCATCCTCTTCAGCACCGGTGGTTGGGGCATAGACTTGGACTACTGTGATATTGAATGGTTTGCCTTGGATTTGAACTGAGATCATTCTGTCATTTTGAGGATTGTATCCCAGTATTGCTTTTCCTATTTTTTTTATTGACTATGAAGGCTACTCCATTTCTTCTGAGGGATTCTTGCCCGCAGTAGTATACCTGATGGTTATCTGAATTAAATTCACCCATTCCTGTCCATTTTAGTTCGCTGATACCTAAGATGTCGATGTTTAGTCTTGTCATCTCTTGTTTGACCATGTCCAGCTTTCCTTGATTCATGGATCTTACATTCCAGGTTCCTATGGAGAAAAAATCTTTACAGCATCGGATTTTCCTTTCACCACCAGACATATCCACAGCTGAGCGTCCTTTCGGCTTTGGCCCAGCCGCTTCATTCTTTCTGGCGCTACTAGTACTAGCCCTCTGCTCTTCCCCAGTAGCATATTGGACGCCTTCTGACCTGAGGGGCTCATCTTCCAGCGTCATATCGTTTTGCCTTTTGGTACTGTCCATAGGGTTTTCATGGCAAAGATACTGGAGTGGTTTGCCATTTCCTTCTCCAGTGGATCACGTTTTGTCAGAACTCTCTGCTATGACCTTTCCGTCTTGGGTGGCCCTGCACGGCATAGCTCATAGCTTCACTGAATTACGCAAGCCCCTTCGCCACGAAAAGGCAGTAATCCATGAAGGGGAAAATAGAGAATAGAATAGAATAGAATAGAATAGAATAGAATAGAATAGAATAGAATAGAATAGAATAGAATAGATAATAGAATAGAATAGAATAAAGAATAGAATAGAGAAAAATAGAATAGAATAGAATAAAGAATAGAATAGGAGAATAGAATAGAGAATAGAATAAAGAATAGAATATAGAATAGAATAGAATAAAGAATAGATTAGAATAGGGAAAAATAGGAGAATAGAATAGAATCAAGAACATAGAATAGAACCTCAGAGGTCATCTAGTCCAAGCCGGAGTCCCCTACACCCTTTCTGACAGATGGCAGTCCAGTCTCTTCTGGGTTCGGCGCTGGTGTGTGTGTGTGTGTGTGTCTGTCTGTCTGTCTGTCTGTCTCTCTCTCTCTCTCTCTCTGTGTGTGTGTGTGTGTGTGTGTGTGTGTGTGTGTGTGAGAGAGAGAGAGAGAGAGAGAGAGAGAGAGAGAGAGAGAGAGAGAGGCCGGGGACAGAACCAAATCTTCGTCTTCCCTCCGAAAAGAGTCGGAAGGGACCCCTGGAGGTTATCCCTGTTTAGGGTGACCCGCTCCCTCCTTAATCAGGAGGTGAGGGAGGAACCCTTGCAGGGTTGTGCCGAGGAGTTTAGTCAACATCTGTCGGACAAAATCGCTCAGATTTGGACCGGTCTGGACTCCGACTGGGCAGAGTCTGACGATCAGGACACGGGCGGTCTTGTCGATATTATCTGGGAGGAGTTTGATTCTGTGACTCCGGAGGAAGTGGACAGGATTATGGGGAGGTTGAGCTCCACATGTTTATTGGACCCGTGCCCTTCCTGGCTGGTTTATGCGGCTCGGGAGGGGACACGAGGCTGGTTCCAGGCAGTTATATCTGCCTCTTTGAGTGAGGGCAGTTTCCCCGCCGTCTTGAAGGAGGTGGTGGTGAGACCTCTCCTCAAGAAGCCTGCCTTGGACCCAGCTGTGTTAAATAACTTTTTTCCGGTCTCCAACCTTCGCTTTCTTGCGAAGGTTGTTGAGAGCGTGGTAGCGCATCAGCTCCCTCTGGTTCTGGGTGAAGCGGATTATCTAGACCCGTACCAATCGGGCTTCAGGCCCGGGTACAGCACGGAGACGGCATTGGTCGCTCTGGTGAATGATCTCTGGAGGGCCCGGGACAGGGGATATTCCTCTGTCCTAGTCCTATTAGACCTCTCAGCGGCTTTCGATACCATCGACCATGGTATCTTGCTGCGGCGTCTCAGGGGATTGGGACTGGGAGGCACGGTTTTTCAGTGGTTCTCCTCCTATCTCTTGGGACGTTCGCAGTCGGTGTTGGCAGGGGGGCAGAGGTCGACCTCGAGGCCTCTCGCTTGTGGAGTCCCTCAGGGGTCGGTCCTCTCGCCTCTCCTGTTCAACATCTACATGAAACCGCTGGGTGAGATCATTCGTGGTTTTGGAGTTGGGTATCACCAGTATGCTGATACCACCCAGCTTTTTATTTCGACCACAAACCACCCCAGTGATGCCCTCAACATGATGTCCCGCTGGCTGGAGGCGGTTCGGGTCTGGATGGGGAGGAATAGGCTTCGACTCAACCCTGACAAGACTGAGTGGCTGTGCGTACCGGCATCTCGGGATATTCAGGATATCCCATCTCTTTCTATGGGGGGTGAGTTATTACCCCCCATAGATAGGGCTCGCAACTTGGGAGTCCTCCTAGATTCACAGCTTTCTTTAGAAGACCATATAGTAGCTGTGACTAGGGGGGCCTTCGCCCAGGTTCGCCTGGTGCGCCAGTTGCGGTCCTATTTAGACCGGGATTCCTTACGTATGGTCACTCATGCGCTCGTGACCTCTCGTCTGGACTACTGCAACGCTCTCTACATGGGGCTGCCCTTGAAGACCACTCGGAGGCTCCAACTGGTACAGAATGCAGCTGCGAGAGTTGTGCTGGGAGTTTCCAGATACTCCCATGTTACACCTCTGCTCCGCGAGCTGCATTGGCTTCCAGTTGTCTTCTGGGTGAGGTTCAAGGTGTTGGTATTGACCTACAAAGCCCTACATGGCATGGGTCCGGAATACCTTGGGGAGCACCTGCGGCCAGCATCAACTTCCCTCCGCCCAGTACGCTCCCACAGAGAGGGCCTCCTCAGGGTGCCACCGGTCAAATGCCGACTGGTGGCCCCCAGGGGGAGGGCGTTCTCTGTGGGCGCGCCAGATTTATGGAACCATCTTCCGGTTGAGCTCCGGATGGCGCCCGACCTGCGCTCCTTCCGGTGTGATCTAAAGACATATCTCTTCAAACAAGCTGGCCTGGCCTGATGGGATGGGTTGGGTTTTTTTATTACTTTTAATGTGTTTTAACCTATTGTAAGAGCTGTGGGCATTTTGTTTAATCTCTTTTAATTTTTGTATTTTGTCTTTTAACATGTATTGCCCTGTTCACCGCCCTGAGTCCTTCGGGAGAAGGGCGGTATATAAATAAAATTAATAATAATAATAATAATAATAATAATAATAATAATAATAATAATAATAATACATTGTCTGCATCTTCTTCCTCCAGTGATGTGGAGACCTCCACCTCCTCGCTGGGGACACTCAGAGCTCCATTATCACACACAGCAGACACCCGTATTCTATACGCTGTTTGCTGCTTCAGACCTTCAATAGGGTAAACCTCTATTTTTCTCCCAGTCCTTTTTTCAGTCCACTGGTCGTTCCCAACTCCAGCCTCCACCGTTCTGTACTCCACCTTGTACTCCTTGACCACAACTCCCGAGGCAACGACACTGGGACTCATCCAGGCCACAGAGATGACAGATGCTGCTGCAGTGACCGTTCTTAATTTCTCAGGCGGGCTGGTGGGAAGGGTCTTTATGGGTGGGCTCAGGTCACTGGTTTTACTAAGGCCCAGCTTGCAACCAGCAGCATACTTGAACTGGTACTCTGTGTTTGGAGGCAGATCTTTCAGCAGGAACATCTCCCCGACGTCCTCTGTCCTCACGGTCTTCCAGTCCTCTTCCCCTGAAATCTTGTACTCTACCAGATAGCTGGAGATTGTAGCCCTCCCGTATTCAGCGGGCTGAAACTTCAGCTGAACGCTGTCGTGTCTCAGTTCACCGATCAGGAAAGGGAGAGGTTTTGAGGGCAACTCAAAGTTCTTGCTGACCAGCTCTCCGTCTTCATAAAGGTAAATGGAGGCTCCTGAGGTGTCCACATCTGGGAGTGAGGCCACGACAACGCGGACCTTCTCATTCGATCGATTGACACTGAAAAAGTCTTTGATGGATTTGGCAGCTTGGCGAGCATTCCGGGTCCACCCCTTGTTCTCAAACCAGGCCACGTCTTCGTCCTGCCCAGGACTGGACCTTGTGGACTTAGCTGATTCTTCCAAGAATTGCTCCTGAAGCCAGTCCTGTAAGCTCAACAGAAATGGTTCCTTCTTATACAAAGAGGTGAAAATAAAGGCGACCACGTATACATTCTGGGGGTTTAGCACTATCTCCTCCAGCTTGTTCTGAGATGAGATAACTTGCATGTCACTTAGAATCGTCAGGTAACATTTGACAAAGTTAATTTCCCTTTTCTTGGTGACCAGAAATTCAGAGAGCTTTTGACTGTTGAAGGGCGACTGGTTGACGGACATCAAGATGTCCACCAGGGTCGCTTCCTCTTGCCCTCCACCCCGGATGGAAGGCAACATTCTGGCCAGCTGTTTCTGGAAAGTCTGCCTGTGTTGCTTGCACAAGTCATTGAACTGCTTGATCTTCCTCTGGATCTCAGGGAATGTGTCACAAATGGGATTCTTGACTAGATCGTTGCTTTGCATCCGGAGTTCGTTGAGGTCCTCCAAGATCTTTTCAGCATCAAAGATCAACGCTAGGCTGATCTCACGGACCATCTTAGCTGCTTTGGTATCCAATTTGGTCAGTGGGTAGAGCCAGACCCTCATAGGCACAGCATTCTCCCCATGTTCCCCTAACATTTTTGGTAGAATTTCATAAACTTTGATGGCATCTTGGAAAGTCACTGGATTTTTCTCCAAAGAAAAGTCTCCGTGGAACTTGCAGCTAAACTTCAGAGCATTCTCTTTCTCCTCCTCGTTGTATTTGACCTTTGCTTCTCCTCCGATAGATATTTCCTTTGTGAGTGTCGCCTGGAGACTTCCTTCAATATCTTTTATTGTCTCCTCCGAAGAAACCTCTCGGTCAAACACGAAGAAAGCCTGGGCTCCGTAGAGGATGGCGGTGACCACGTGGGTGGCCGTGCCATGCTCAAAGACCGCTGGGTAGGAGACATTCTGGATTCCTAGGTGGCTCATGGTCAGCTGCTCATACCTGGTGGTGGTTTTGTACTGGACAGTGACTCTGGCCTGTTGCTTGGACTTCTTGGTGTCGTGAAGATACTTGGCCGAGCCTCCCACTTCAATCAGCCCCCCAAGGAAACTGGCCTTGAGCGATGCTGAGATGTCCAAGGCGGATGTTTTGTCATCAATGCTGTCAGACGCAATTATTTCCGATTCGGTCTTGGGCTGAGGCCTGATGGTCAAGTCCTTCTGGAGAGAGCTGTAGTCCCAAAGGGTGACGCCTGCACGGAAGAGATGAAAACAGGGAGATGAATTGAACGCTCTCTTCCAGAACACCTGCAACTGGATAGAGAAGCTCCAGAGTGTTGGGACAGTGGAGTCATAGGTTTCCCTGGAAAGTTCCCTCATTTGCTCTGTCCGGCCATCACCAGAGAAACCTCCTGCTTGTTTTTCCAAATACCAGTATCTCCAAAAGCTTCCGACTGAGCAGAGAGGGATGGGAATTGCTGTGCACCTATCAATTTCAAGGATCTCCAACTCCCTGGAGAAACCATGTTTTGCTTCTGGGGTTCTGAGTCGTCTTCTCTCTTCAGACCCGCCCCCAAGAAAAGCAGCAGCATCACAACTTGAGAGTTAAATCCCTCACTTCACCACTCTGGGTGGGATCTCAACTCCCTTTTCTTAGCCATTTAGTGAATCATTTCACTGACTTTGGTTTGGGAACCTACCCGGTGGTTGGTAGTCAAGGCCAGCCCTGCTGTGTGCCCGGCCAAGGGATGGATGCGCCTTCCCAGGCAGAAGATCCTACTTAGCTAGCTGCTAACAGTAGGCCATGTGCCCAGGAGCTCCACTCTGTCACTGGGCTGAGCCTGTGCCTCTATGGCTGTTAGGCATATGGTGATAGCCTACATAGTTGGGTTGAAAATATATTAACCGTGATATTGTGACTTTAAGACGTTAATTGGCCAATGGGTGTGTAAGTGTTCTCATGGCCATAAGAGGGAGCTAGGAACGTAGCTTCTCTGTCTCTGAATTCACTGCTCTCTCTACTATTACTGTTTTTGCTCTGTTTTGCTGTACTGTTGGTTTACTACTGTGATAAACCTGTACAACTGTGTATTGACCTCTGGAACGGTAAGAAGACTTTGTATTTTGGACTACTCCTTGGACTGTTGCTATTGTGTATGACCTGGACTGTTTATTTTGACCGTGCATTTTTGTTTTTACACCACCTCAAAAGTAAAGTACTTTTTGCTTTCACAACTCAGTGTACTCTTGTGGTTACTGTGTGACTCTTACTGCTCTCAGTACTCTTCCTTGTCTGTGCAACTCTTTGGTAGCACAAGGAGACCTCTGCACAACAATTCTTAACAATGGCAGTGCCCGTCTCCTTCCCTCCCTCTCTCCCAAGACCCATCAGCCTCTCCTCCAGCTCCTACCGGGGATGAGGGCATCCTTGCGGCAGTCGTACAGCATCCCCAGCTGGAAGGGGCGGCCCAGGGCTGGGGTCTCGATGGCATCGTCCGTCTGGGCCATGCTCGGCTCCCGCGGGTCGCTGACTCTGCTGCTGTCCTGCAAGAGAGAAGAACCATCTGTAGGAGGCCACGACTGACTGGTGTCTCTAATGAGCGAGTTGTGCTGGGGTCACTTCATACCCCTTCCCGAAGCCCCTTCCCCAGGTTTGTCCTCCTCCCCCCTCTCCAACATCAGAAAGCCGTTTCATGACAATGCTTTGGTAAGGCCACACCTGGAATACTGCATCCAGTTTTGGTCACCACGATGTAAAAAAGATGTTGAGACTCTAGAAAGGGTACAGAGAAGAGCAACAAAGATGAGGCTGGAGGCTAAAACATACAGGGAACGGTTGCTAGAATTGGGTATGTGTAGTTTAATGAAGAGAAGGGTGAGGGGTGACATGATAGCAGTGTTCCAATCTCTCAGGGGCTACCACAAAGAAGAGGGGGTCAAGCTATTCTCCAAAGCACCTGAAAGCAGGACAAGAAGCAACGGATGGAAACTAGTCAAGGAGAGAAGCAACCTAGAACTAAGGAGAAATTTCCTGACAGTTAGAACAACTAACCAGTGGAACAACCTGCCTCCAGAAGCGGTGAATGCTCCAACACTGGAAGTTTTTAAGAAGAGACTGGACAGCCATTTGCCTGAAATGGTATAAGGTTTCCTGCCTGAGCAGGGGGTTGGACTAGATGACCTCCAAGGTCCCTTCCAACTTTATTATTATTATTATTATTATTATTATTATTATTATTATTATTATTATTATTATTATTATTATTATTATTATTATTATTATTATTATTATATGAAAGGGTCATTGGGTACACTGGCAAAAGACCACCCGTGTAAAGGCTTTGGGGAAGGGGATTCCCATCAGGGAATTGCACCGCCAGTGTCCAAATGTGTTGGAATTCATTGTCGGGATGCACTTTTGTGCAACAACTGCAGTAGTATTCAACCAGTACGTGGCGGGATTTACAAGTTTGGATCGATGGTATGGGAAAAGGCTGCCTTTGGCTTTTGGTATTGGGGATTCTTTGCGCGGCGGGGGGGGGGCTGGAGAGCGTGATCCATATAACTTATTTCCTTCCCTTAAAATTATCTCCAAGTTCTCTTATGGGGGAGGGGCATAAAAACCAGTTGAGAATTGCCCCAGCCCATCCAAGAATGCACACACACACACAGACACGCAAACACGCATGCACATGCCTGCAAACTTCCTCCTTTTTCCCCTTCCGGGGAATACTGGAGCTTCAGCCAAGCCCACCCACCCCTCCCCCCCCAATTTGGTCAAGAGAGGCTTTCAGGGAAGGAGGCAGGAGAGTGAAGCACCAACTCCCTACCATTCTTTCCCCCCTCCCCCAGATCCCTCCATGGGGGGAGGTGTCACTGGAAAAGTTCCTGCAGAAGGACGTGGGAGATGGGATTGAGAGTCGTAAGGGGGCGGGGGCTTTCGAGCAAGGTGTCCCTCCCCTGCTCCCTGATTCGAGCTCTCCCCTCCTCCGGCTGCCTGGACAGGACTCATCAGAAATGTCAGAAAAGCAGCAAGACCCCCCCCCAAATTACCTGGAATATCCCTCCCCCCCACAACACAGGTGCTTCTGTGTCACCCTTGTTGCCGAGTCCCCTGCTCTTCCCTCCCCCTCCCTCCTCCGCTTCCCACTGCCTCTGCAGCGGAGGTTATAACCAGGGCTTTTTTTCTCATAGAAAAAAAGATGCTCCAGCATCTTTTTTGGATGGAACCTTGTAGGATAAGCAAGGTGGGTTGTATGACATGTGTGAGTTGCGGCACCTTTTTCTTTCACAAAAAAAGCACTGGTTATAACAATGGATAGAGGGACGCGGTGGCTCAGTGGGTTAGGACACTGAGCTTGTCGATCAGAAGATTGGCAGCTTGGCGGGTCGAATCCCGAATGCCGCGTAACAGAGTGAGCGCCTGTTACTCGTCCCAGCTTCTGCCAACCTAGCAGTTTGAAAGCATGTAAAAATGCAAGTAGAAAAATAGGGACCACTGCGGTGGGAAGGTAACAGCGTTCCGTGCGCCTTTGGCGTCTAGTCATACCGGCCACATGACCACGGAGACGTCCTCGGACAAGCGCTGGCTCC
Source organism: Vipera berus (assembly GCF_964194415.1). Lineage (NCBI taxonomy): Eukaryota > Metazoa > Chordata > Lepidosauria > Squamata > Viperidae > Vipera > Vipera berus. The sequence goes on along the minus strand of NC_138205.1, from coordinate 133,190,085 downwards.
TCGGCTTTGTAACGGAGATGAGCACCGGCCCCTAGAGTCGGAAACGACTAGCACGCATGTGCGGGGGAACCTTTACCTTATAACGATGGATACTTGGGAAAAGATTTGGGTTAGAAACGTAAAATTTACACAGGCCCAAAATTTAAGAGAGAATTTTTATAAAATGTTTTATAGGTGGCATTTAGACCCTAATGGGTAGGTAATGACCTATAAAGCTCTAAATGGCTTGGGTCCGGATTATCTAAGGGAACACCTGCTGCTGGCATCAACTTCCCATCGTCCTGTGCGCTCCCACAGGGAGGGCCTTCTCAGGGTGCCGGCGGTTAAGGAGTGCCGGCGGGTGATCCCCAGGGGGAGGGCATTCTCTGTGGGCGCGCCTGCCCTTTGGAATGATTTACCGGTGGAACTTCGGACTGCCCCCGATCTGCGTTCATTTTGCCGGGATCTGAAAACCTGGTTCTTTGATCTATCAGGCCTGGACTGAAGGGGTTTTAGCTTTTAATATTGTTTTAATTGTTGGGCTTATGTAATTTAATCTATTTTAATTTATACTATTTTTATATTGTATTTTATGCTGCCCTGTAAACCGCCCTGAGTCCTTCGGGAATAGGGCGGTATAAAAATTTAATTAAATAAATAAATAAGTTTTACAGTACATTTTTAAATACAAAACCCCTCCCCTCCCCCTCCCCCCAACTCTCCCCTCCCCTCCCCCCCCTCCCCGACTTCCCAGAGCTAAATGCAGGGTATAAAAATACAAACAAGCATAATCTAAAATATGCAAACAACAATAAAATATTAAATTCTATCGCACTTTAACTCTTAATAATAATAATAATAATAATAATAATAATAATAATAATTTTATTTATATACCGCCCTTCTCCCGAAGGACTCAGGGCGGTGAACAGGGCAAATATATAAAAAATACAAAAATACAAAAGTTAAAAAAAAAATTAAACATATGCCCGACTAAAAACAGTAAATACAAATATTTAAATGACCATAAAATAAATAAATAAAATAACTACAAGCTAGTTATACATCATATAAAACCACTACTTATTCAAATGCTAAATGAAACTTTTTGGTCCCGTATTTATTCTGAATATATTCGATCCATCTTCTCCACTCCACAGTATATCTCTGTTGCGATTGTTCTTTCAAATACGCTGAAATCTTTGTCATCTCCGCCAAGTTAGAAACTTTCAAAGTCCACTCTTCTAATAGTCGGCAGCTCCTCCTTCTTCCAATATTGCGCTACTAAAAGTCTCGCTGCCGTAATTAAGTTCAACATCAATTTTGTATCTAGAACAGTAAAATCTGTAACAATACCCAACAAAAAAAGAACTGCGGAGAAAACCTTATCTATTTCTTGAATATCCCGGGCCTTGTGTTTGACATGTCTGCCCGACACCATTTCAGACAGGTGGTTTGCCCGGTCTCTTCTTAAAAGCCTCCAGTGACGGAGCACCCACAACGTCTGGTGGCAAGCAGTTCCACTGGTTAATTGTCCTCACTGCTAGGAAGTTTCTCCTTAGTTCTAGGTTGCTTCTCTCCTGGACTAGATTCCATCCATTGTTTTTTGTTCTTGTTCGGAGAATAGGTTGACCCCCCCTCTCCTTTGGGGCAACCCCCCAAATACTGGAATGTTGCTATCATTCCCACCCCCCCACCCCCGAGTCCTCCTTTTTCTCTAGACTGACCAAACCCAATGCCTTCATCTGCTCCCTCGCCCCTCCAGACGGGGGACTCTTATCAAAGGATAAGGGACCTTGACTCGCTTTCCACCAGATGCCCAGAAAGAGCCCTGCCCTCACCCGGTCCCAGTTAAGCCATGCTAACATGGGAGTCTTGGCACTTTGGGGGCCGGGGAGAGGGGGGCGGGAAGAGTCTCACCTGGTTGGAGGGATCGGGAATCCCCTCTGATGGCCGGTGGATCTGCTGCTCTCCTTGGCTGCTGCTTCTCTGCCGGAACTTCCCGTCCTTCTAACTGCCGTGTGGAGCTTTCGGTGGGAGCAGAGTCCAGAGATTGCACAACCGCCAGCGTTTCTGGGCTGCCAGATGGCCTCTGGGTTTCCCTTCCTTAAAAAGGCTTCCTGCAAGGAAAAAAAGAGGGGGGCAACCCTGACTCCCTACCCTTTTAAGGTCTGCTTCTCCTTCCTTCAATTGTGCTCCAACCTGGGGTCCTGGAAGAGGAGGGGGCTTCCCTTGGATGATTTCAGATTGGGAGACACCTACCCACCTACCTTCCTTCCTTCCTTCCTTCCTTCCTTCCTTCCTTCCTTCCTTCCACCCACCATCCCTTGTAGAACGGCTAGTTGCAGAACATTGAAATCAAATGGTCCACAAGGGGGTGTGGGGTGGGAAGCGAAGGATTCTTAGAAACTGCTCAAGCTCTGAATGACAATGGAGCGTCAAAGCTCTCAGAGATTTATTTATTTAGCGTATGGCTGGTCACACAAAGAATTAAAAGCACTTCAGATGTACAAGTTAGAAGAGTTAAAACAATTTTTTTTAAAAAAGAAGCAATTATAAAAACCTAAGAGGAAAACAGAAATAACATTTCAGAGCTTAATGTCCAGTTTGGAGATCCAGTCGGTAGCTGCCGTTGTTACGCAGAGGAAGTCCTTAAAATCTCCTGGGTATCTTCTATTAGTGCATTCCCTCGCTATATGTTGGATAGTCTGTCGGGGAGCCCCGCAATCACATTGTGCCGAAGGTGTCTTTCCCCGTTTACACAGAGAATCGGCACACACCCCATGAGCCGTTCTAATTCTATTGTATGTCACCCATATGCAGTGCTTTTTTTGTAAAAGAAAAAGGTGCCGGAACTCATACATGTCATACAACCCGCCTTGCCTACCCTACAAGGTTCCATCCAAAAAAGGTGCCGGAACTCCGTTCTGAGCGTTCTATGAGAAAAAAAGCCCTGCCCATATGTGTCGGGGTAGATTAAATCCTGGAGGTATACTATTAGGATTAATATGCTCAGAAATACCTTGGGAGGTATCGCTACTCCACGCTTCCGTCCACTTTTGTGTGGTGCTCTGATGTTCGGCCAGCAGCTTAAGCGCTGTGAGGAGTGGTGGATTTATTGACTTGAATCGACATCTTAAAAGAGATCAGAGGTATAGGCATGAATGGGTAGAGAGGAGTTTAGCAGGATCTTACTATACTCCCGGATGAGAGCTTCTTGTCGTGGTAAGTGTGGAGAAGCTCAGGAGATCAAACAAAGGAGCAAATACCTTATGTTACAATTTATTTATTTATTATTTAAATTTATATACCGCCCTATTCCCGTAGGACTCAGGGCGGTTTACCGGGAAAATTAAAATACATAGTATACAGAATTAAAATCAATTAAAACTATTGATTAAATTACAGTCCCTGAAGTTAAACAAAAACCCAATTAAATTAAATTAAATTAAAACCCCTCAGTCTGGGCCAAACAGCTCGAAGAACCAGGTTTTCAAGTCCCGGCGAAATGAGCGGTATCTGTAAAAGACTGACCCCTTTCTCGGCTGCCCCACTGCAACACACGTTTGTCCTCCACAGGCAGGATCTCTTGGCTGACCCCTTGGTCAAGCCAGCTTCCTTGCATAACATCCAACTCTGCTTTCCGTTTCTCGTATCCGCAGAGATTTCTCGGAAAATGCTTCAAAGCTGAACTGGCAGCCTTCACTTTCCCTTTCAACTTCCCTTTTCAAGAGTTGGGGGTGGGGAGGAAGGCCGGGCGCTCCAGCTGACCTTGGAGGAAGCCAAGGGAGGAGAAACATCAGGGCCAGATGCCGGGTCTCTCGGGAAGCTTGAGAAGATGCAAGCCGATCTCTAGGAAGACCTCAATCGATCGGAATAGAGCTGGAAGGGATCTCGGAGGTCATCTAGTCCGGCCCCCTGCTCCAGCAGGAGACCCTTGCAGAATCACAGAATGACAAGAGTTGGAAGGGACCTTGGAGGTCCTCTAGTCCAACGCTGCTATCATGTCCCCCCTCGTCCTTCTCTTCATGCGCTCGTGACCTCCTGTTTAGACTACTGCAACGCTCTCTACATGGGGCTGCCCTTGAGGACCACTCGGAGGCTTCAACTGGCGCACAATGCGGCCGCGCCTGTTGTGATGGGGGATTCCCGATACTCCCATGTAACACCTCTTCTCCGCGAGCTGCATTGGCTTCTGGTTGCCCTTTGGGTGAGATTCAAGGTGCTGGTGATGACCTATAAAGCCCTAAATGGCGAGGGTCCAGGATATCTGAGGGAACACCTGCTGCCGGCATCAAGCTCCCTTCGTCCTGTGTGCTCCCACAGGGAGGGCCTTCTCAGGATACCACCGGTTAAGGAATGCCGGCGGGTTATTCCCAGGGGAAGAGCGTTCTCTGTGGGCGCGCCGGCCCTATGGAACCAACTCCCAATGGAACTTAGGACTGCCCCCGACCTTCGCTCATTTCGCCGGGACCTGAAAACTTGGCTCTTCGAGCTGTCTGGCCCAGGCTGAGGGGTTTTAATTTTCTTGGGTTTTAGTTTAAATTGGGGACTTGATTTAATTAATTTTAATAATAATAATAATCTGATTTTAACTTTTGTATGTTTGTTTTTAACTCTCCCTGTAAACCGCCCTGAGTCCTACGGGAATAGGGCGGTATATAAATTTAATAAATAAATTAAACTAGACATACCCAATTCCAGCAGCCGTTCCTTATGTTTTAGCCTTCAGTCCCCCGATCATCTTTGTTGCTCTTCTCTGCACTCTTTCCAGAGTCTCAACGTCCTTTTTACATCATGGTGATCAAAACTGGATGCAGTATTCCAGGTGTGGCCTTACCAAGGCTTTGTAAAGTGGTATTAGTACTTCACGTGATCTTGATTCTGTCCCTCTGTTAATGCAGCCTAGCACTGTGTTGGCTTTTTTGGCACCTGCAGCACACTGCTGGCTCATATTGAAGTGATTGTCTACTAGGACTCTGAGATCCCTCTCACACTTACTACTATCGAGCAAGGTACCACCTATACTATACCTGTGCATTTGATTTTTCCTGCCTAAATGTAGAACCTTACTTTTTTCACCATTGAATTTCATTTTGTTAGATAGCGCCCAGTGTTCGAGTCTGTCCAGATCCTCCTGTATCTTAAGCCTATCTTCTGGAGTATTGGCTATTCCTGCCAGCTTGGTGTCATCTGCAAATTTGATGAGTTCCCCATCTATCCCCTCGTCCAAATCGTTGATGAAGATGTTGAAGAGCACAGGGCCCAGAACAGAGCCCTGGGGCACCCCACTACACACTTCCTTCCATGTAGATGCGGTTCCATTGAGGACCACATGCTGAGTACGGCCTGTCAGCCAGTTATGAATCCATCTGGTGGTGATGCTATCTGTTATGTATTGAGCTTTGGAAAGACCTTGTCATGTGTATGATGAGATGCTAACGGTTCTACAGCAACACGGATTGGACTTCTCCAGTCCAGGCTGCAGTCAACTTGGCGGGAATAATGATAATGATAATGATAATAAGTTGGAAGGGACCTTGGAAGTCATCTAGTCCAGCCCCCTGCTCAAGCAGGAGACCCTTACCGAACGACAGAGCTGAAAGGGACCTCGGAGGTCTTCTAGTCCAGCCCCTGCTCAAGCCAGAGACCCTTGACCATTTCAGACAAGTGACTGTCCAGTCGCTTCTTAAAAGCCTCCAGTAATGAAGCACCCACAACCTCTGGTGGCAAGCAGTTCCACTGGCTAATTGTCCCCACCGTTAGGACCTTCCCCTGAATTCCACATTGCTTCTCTCCTTGATCTGATTCCATCCGTTGCTTCTTCTCCTGCCTTCTGGGGCTTTGGAGAATAGGTGAACCCCTTCCTTTCCTTTGGGGAAGCCCCCCCCAAATACTGGAATGCTATCATATCCCCCCCTTCTCCTTTTCTCTCGACTAACCAAACCCAATCCCTGCAAGAGCTTTGGTCTGCTCCCCCGCCCTTCCAGACGAGGGACCCCTTGTAGTCAAAGGAGTCGGCCCTTGACCCCCCCTTCCCACCAGATGCCCAGGAAGACCCCCACCCCCCCTCACCCAGTTCCTCTCTGTCGCCACAGCAATGCCAACTTGAGGGGTCTTGGTGCTTTGGAGCAAGGGGGGGAGGTGTCTCTCACCTAGTTGAAGGGATCCGGTGGATCCACTGCTCTCCGTGGCTGCTGCTCTGCCGGATCTCCCCGTCCTTCTGATTGCAGGCGGAGATTTCGATGGGGGGGGGAGAGTCCGGAGATTGCGCAACCCTTGAAAGCGGCCAACAACTCTTGGCTGCAAAAGGGACTTTCGCTTTCCTTGCTTTGAAAAGGCTTGGGGGGGGAGGGGAGGGCAACGCTGACTCTCCACCCTTTGAGGCCTGCTTGCTTCAATGGTGCTCCAAGTTGGGGTCCTGGGGGAGAACAGGACAGGATAGGATAAGATAGGATAGGATAGGAGATAGAATAGGAGATAGGATAGGGTGTAGGATAGGACACAGGACAGGATAGGATAGGAAAGATAGGATATAGAATAGGATAGGCTATAGGATAGGATAGGAGATTAGAATAGAATAGAATAGAATAGAATAGAATAGAATAGAATAGAATAGAATAGAATAGAATAGAATAGAATAGAATAGAATAGAATAGAATAGAATAGAATGCAATGCTATATAGCAGACGTGTCAAACACAAGGCCCGGGGGCCGGATCCGGCCCGCGAAGTGGTTTCATGTGGCCCGCGAAGCCATCCTGGAAACAGTGAGGGAACGGCCCCCACTGCCTTGGCCCTGGCCCAGAGACCCTCCTCCTGCCAGAGACCCTCAGATCTGTCCCACTCCTGCCCAGGCCCCCCATAGGCACCCTTGATGCGAACGATGTAGAGCTGGCCACGCCCACCCAGTAGGCCATACGCACTCTAGCCACGCCCACCCAGTAGGCCACGCCCACCCTGGCCATACTCACCCGGCCCCCTGACGGCAACCGCAATGCTGATGCGGCCCTCAATGAAATTGAGTTTGACACCCCTGCTATATAGGATAGGATAGGATAGGATAGGAAAAATAGGATAGAGGATAGGATAGAGGACAGGAAAGATAGGATAGGATAGGAAAGATAGGATATAGAATAGGATAGGATATAGGATAGGATAGGAGATATATAGGATATGAGATAGGATAGGGTATAGGATAGGACACAGGACAGGATAGGATAGCAAAGATAGGATATAGAATAGGATAGGCTATAGGCTATGAGATATAGGATATGATATAGGATAGGAGATATATAGGATAGGAGATAGGATAGGATAGGAGATAGGATAGGATATAGGATAGGATAGAAAATACAGAATAGAATAGAATAGAATAGAATAGAATAGAATAGAATAGAATAGAATAGAATAGAATAGAATAGAATAGAATAGAATAGAATAGAATAGAATAGAATAGAATAGAATAGAATAGAATAGAATGCAATGCTATATAGGATAGGATAGGATAGGATAGGATAGGATAGGAAAAATAGGATAGAGGATAGGATAGAGGACAGGAAAGATAGGATAGGATAGGAAAGATAGGATATAGAATAGGATAGGATATAGGATAGGATAGGAGATATATAGGATATGAGATAGGATAGGGTATAGGATAGGACACAGGACAGGATAGGATAGCAAAGATAGGATATAGAATAGGATAGGCTATAGGCTATGAGATATAGGATATGATATAGGATATGAGATATATAGGATAGGAGATAGGATAGGATAGGAGATAGGATAGGATATAGGATAGGATAGAAAATACGGAATAGAATAGAATAGAATAGAATAGAATAGAATAGAATAGAATAGAATAGAATAGAATAGAATAGAATAGAAAATATGGAATGGAATTAATAGAATAGAATAAAATTAGAATAGAATAGAATATGGAAAGAGTAGAATAGAATAGAATAGAAAATATGGAATGGAATAGAATGGAATGGAATAGAATAGAATAGAATAGAATAGAATAGAATAGAATAGAATAGAATAGAATAGAATAGAATAGAATAGAATAGAATAGAATAGAATAGAATAGAATAGAATAGAATAGGAATAGAATGCTAGATAGGATAGGATAGGATAGGATAGGATAGGATAGGATAGGAGATAGGATAGGAGATATGAGATAGGATAGGAGACAGGATAGGATAGGAAAGATAGGATATAGAATAGGATAGGCTACAGGCTATGAGATATGATATAGGATATGATATAGGATAGGGTATAGGATAGGACACAGGACAGGATAGGATAGGAAAGATAGGATAGGTCTAGGATAGGATAGGTTAGGATAGCATAGGATAGAGCTGGAACAGACCAGGGAACAGGCTATTTCTCTGAAAGGCTCCGGCTGAACTGGCAGCTTTCCCTTTCCCTTCCAACTTTCCCTTTCGGAGCTCCCCGCTCAGGAGAGGGAAGGGCAGGTGCTCCAGCCCACCTGGGAGGAAGCTGATTGGGGAGAAACCTCAGGGTCTCTCAGGAAGCGGAGAGGATGCGAGAGGAAAGACCTCGCTCGATCACAATGGAGCTGGAAGGGCCCTCGGAGGTCCTCTAGTCCAGCCCCCTGCTCGAGCAGGAGACCCTTAGAGAACAAGAGTTGGAAGGGGCCTCTGAGGTCATCTAGTCCAGCCCCCTGCTCAAGTGGGAGACCCTTACAGGATAACAGAGTTGGAAGGGTCCTCGGAGGTCCTCTAGTCCAATCCCCTGCTCAGGGAGGAGACCCTTGACCATTTCAGGCAAATGGCTGTCCCGTCTCTTCTTTAAAAACCTCCAGGGTTGGAGCATCCGCAACTTCTGGTGGCAAGCTGTTCCGTTGGTCGTTCTCACTGCTTAGGAAGCGTGAAAGACCCCTGCCCTTTTAGAGGTGCTTCTCCTCCAGGGCTGGCTGGGGCATGCTGGGAGTTGAAGTCCACAAGTCCCACAGTTGCCGGGTTTGGACACCCCCGATATAGAACAACGAGGAACCGAGAGAGGCATTTGCTCCCCTCTGGTTGGGAAGTCGTTTATGGAAAACATTTTCTGCTTCTCTTATTGCAAAGGGCTTAAATGGTTTCTCTGGATCTTTCTTAGATTTCAGAAAGAAGCATTAAAATATGATCATAAATCTCTTTTCTCCTTCTCTTTCTTCCCCTTATTCTCTCATTCACATCTTCTCTCATTCTTTCTCTCATTCTTTCTTTCTCGTTTCTCTCTCTTCTCATTCTCTGCCTTTTTCCTCATTCTCTCCTAATTCCGTCATTCTTCCTCTCTTTCGTCTCACTTTCTTTCCCGTATTTATTCTATTTTTCTTCTCATTTTCTCTCGTTCTTTCACCCTCATTCTTTCTCATTCTTTCCCTTTCTCTCTTCTCATTCTCACTCTTTCTCCTTCTCTTTCCCTTATTCTCTTTTCTTTCATTCTTTCTCTCACCCTCATTCTTTTTCTTTCCCTCATCATTCTTTCTCTTTCTCATTCCCTCATTCTGTCTCATTTCATTCTCTTTCCTTTTCTCTTCTAATTCTACCATTCTTTCTCATTCTCTCTATTCTAATTCTTTCTCCTTCTTTTTCTCTCCTCATTCTCTTTCTCCTTCCGTCCCTTTCTCTTTCCCTGTCATTCTTCCATTCTCTTTTAATACCCGCTTGTTTCCCTTTCTTCTAGGAAATTGTCTCTCTCTGTCGTTCTCTCAATCTATTTCTCCTCCTCTCCCTCTCTCCTCCTTCTCTCCCCCTGAGACTGTGTCCTTCTTTCTCTTTCTTCTAATTCTTTCTTTCCCTTCTTCTTTTTCTTCTCAATTCTCTCATTCTTCCTCTGACCCTCATTCTTTCCCTTTCTCCCTTTTCATTCTGTTTGGAAAGTGGCTCAAGATCCACAAACAAACGAACAAACTCACTTGGAATTCCAGCAACAAAGTTTTGTTGAAAAAGAAGCACTTGCAAAGGCTTGGGGAGCTGAAACACACTGTAGGAGTCCGGCCACACCTTAAAGCCCTGTTTGACACATTTTTACATCGTACCCCCATGCAGATTCCCCTCTCCCCTTGCCCACTCAACGCCCCTTCCCCACTCCTCCAATAACTACTCCAGACCGCCTCAAACCACTATCCCTCCCATGTTCCAGGAAGCCCCTTTCTGCACATCCTATCTATTGCCATCTAATTTTCTATGAACAAAGCTCAATTCTTATAATCATACCCAGGGCTTTTTTTCTCATAGAAGGCTCAGAATGGCGTTCCGGCACCTTTTTTGGATGGAACCTTGTAGGGTAGGCAAGGCGGTTTGTATGACATGTGTGAGTTCCGGCACCTTTTTCTTTTACAAAAAAAGCACTGATCATACCTATATTTGTTTGCGGTTCTACCTTTGCTAGCTTAAGCTCTAAACCTTATCCTGTTTTTGTGTTTCCTCTGCTTGCGGTTTCAGTTAGCTAGCAAGTTCTACTTTTTCTTATTTGCATGTAATTAACTTGTCTGAATTTCTGACTTTCCGGTGGCTTCCTCTCTCTACCTCTGGACTCATTAGAAATTTCTGAATAATAATCTACACCTTTCCATTCTCTTCTCATTCTCTCCCTTTCTTTCTTTATCCTCATTCTCTCTTCTAATTCTGTGTCCTTCTCTTTCTATTCTAATTCTTTCTCTCATTTTCTTTCTCCTTCTGTCACTTTCATACGTTCTCCTTTCCCTCTTCTAGAAAATTGTCATTCTTTCTCTCTCCATTTCTCATCCTCTCCCTCTTTTCATTCTCTCCCCTTAGTTGTTACTTTCGTCTCATTCTTTCCCTTATTCTCATTCTTCCTTTTCATTCTCTTCTCATTCTCCCTCTCTTCTAATTCTGTCACTCTCTCTTCTAATTCTCTTTCTCATTCTTTCTCCTTCTGTCATTCTTTCATCCTCATACGCTCCTTTCCCTCTTCTAGAAAATTGTCTGTCATTCTTTCTTTCAATCTATTCTCATCCTCTCCCAATTCTGTCATCCTTTCTCTATTTCTGTCACTTTGTCATTTTTTCCGCTGTCTTCTCTCCACACACACAAACACACAAAGAGCGAGAGAGCGAGAGACCGAGCGAGCTCTATTTCTCCTCAAAAAGATTATCTTAGTTAAGAACTGCTTCAGTTCATCGTTTACGCTGGAATTTTTTTCTCCCCGTGGAACGTAAGCAAAACCTCGTGTTTGTCCAATACATGGTAAATACCCAAAAGATAAAAAAAGACACGATTGTTTTAGGGACGAAATCATGAGGAGAAATCCTGAGGTAAACGAACTGAACGCCAAAGGGCGGCCAGGGGAAAAAAAAAGGCGGGAAAACTCCCCCTCCCCCCTCCACACCCAGAACGACCAATCGCAGCGCAGAGTGCCTCAGGCAGAAGCGCCGGTCCTCTCCAGCCATTCAGCTGTAGGTGGGCGTGGCCTGGCTCCCCCTGACGACCTTTCCCTGAAGCGGCTGCTGAACTGAAGGAGCTTCACAGAGTTGGGGGGGAGGTTGGGGCGTCCCCTCCCCTCGTGGGTCGCAGCGCCCCCACCTCCCCAGTAGGTTCTCCCCCCTCCCTATTCTGAACCCTATTCTGCAACTGGGCCTTCTGCTGGGCAAGGCTGTGGGGCCTAGTGGTTGCCCATTGGGTGATTGTCTGGAGTCTGGAGCTTTTCATTCTTTTCTCTCTTTTTTTTTTAAAGCTGTATTCCTATTTTGAGGGTAAAGCCCCTCGGAGCCATTCTGGAGTCAGGGAGAGAAGGGAAACGAAGGAGAGAAGGAAAAGAGGGAGGGAAGGAGATGGAGGAAGGAAGGAAAGAAAGATGGACGGATGGGGGAAGGGAGGAAGACAAGGGAGAGAAGAAGGATGGGTGGATGGGAGGAAGCAATAAAAGAAAGTTGGATGGAGGAAGGAAGGAAGACAAGAACGGAAGTAGAAAGGAATCCGAGGGATGCAGGGAAGGAAAGAGATGGAGTCCTTCCTTCTCTGCCTCCCTCGTCTTCCTTCTTTGCCTCACGTTTTCCTTCCTTCTCTCCCTCTCGTCTTCCTTCCTTCCTTCTCTGCCTGTCTTCCTTCTTTGCCTCTCGTTTTCCTTCCTTCTCTCCCTCTTGTCTTCTTTCCTTCCTTCTCTGCCTCCGTCTTCCTTCTTTGCCTCCCCTTTCCTTCCTTCTCTCTCATCTGCCTTCCTTCCCCCATCCCTTTCCTTCCCTGCCTCTCTCTTCCTTCTCTCCTTCCATATATTAATAAATAGGGATAAATCCATCCTACATTTGTCAGTGGAAACGGAAAGCGATTCAGCAGAGGAAGCGCCGCCGAAGAAATCAAAACTGGTACATTTGCTCCTTTTTTCCGACAGTTTGGAACATTTTATTAGATTATAGAATAAAATGCAAAAATACAAAAGCAAACAGGAGAGGGGAAAGAGGAGGGGAAGAAGGGGAAAAGGAATAAAAAGGCCTCGACTTCCGAGTTCCACTGTTATAGTAGGAAGGAAGGATTAACGCTGAACCTCAACTTTTTTACTTTTCCATAATATTATAAACCGGCCATTTTTATAAAAATGAATGAATCTAACCGGGAAAGGCCAAACCTCCCCACCCTCACCCCCCCTTTTTTTTAAAGTCATCAAGTTTTCGACACCTTGCTAAGCACTGGTGTTACTCGAATACTGTCATGTCCTAAAAGTGGTACAATCTGTGAAAAGGTCGAAAAGCCCTGTTCTAGTCCAGCCCCCTGCTCAAGCCGGAGACCCTTAGAGAATCACGGAGCTGGAAGGGATCTTAGAGGTCATCTAGTCCAACCCCCGGCTCAAGCCGGAGACCCTTAGAGAATCACGGAGCTGGAAGGGACCTCAGAAGTCTTCTAGTCCAACCCCCTCCTCAAGCAGGAGACCCTTAAAGAATCACAGAGGGGAAGGGACCTCAGAGGTCTTCTAGTCCAACCCCCTCCTCAAGCAGGAGACCCTTAAAGAATCACAGAGGGGAAGGGACCTCAGAGGTCTTCTAGTCCAACCCCCTCCTCAAGCAGGAGACCCTTAAAGAATCACAGAGGGGAAGGGACCTCAGAGGTCATCTAGTCCAGCCCCCTGCTCAAGCCAGAGACCCTTAGAGAATCACGGAGCTGGAAGGGACCTCGGAGGTCTTCTAGTCCAACCCCCTGCTCTAGCAGGAGACCTTTAAAGAATCACAGAGGGGAAGGGACCTCAGAGGTCATCTAGTCCAGCCCCCTGCTCAAGCCAGAGACCCTTAGAGAATCACGGAGCTGGAAGGGACCTCGGAGGTCTTCTAGTCCAACCCCCTGCTCAAGCAGGAGACCCTTAAAGAATCAGAGGGGAAGGGACCTCAGAGGTCTTCTAGTTCAGCCCCCTGCTCAAGCAGGAGACCCTTAAAGAATCACAGAGGGGAAGGTACCTCAGAGGTCTTCTAGTCCAGCCCCGTGCTCAAGCCGGAGACCCGTAAAGAATCACAGAGCAGGAAGGGATCTTGGAGGTCATCTAATCCAACCCCCTCCTCAAGCAGGAGACCCTTAAAGAATCACAGAGGGGAAGGGACCTCAGAGGTCTTCTAGTCCAACCCCCTCAAGCAGGAGACCCTTAAAGAATCACATAGGGGAAGGGACCTCAGAGGTCTTCTAGTCCAACCCCCTGCTCAAGCCGGAGACCCTTAAAGAATCACAGAGGGGAAGGGACCTCAGAGGTCTTCTAGTCCAACCCCCTCCTCAAGCAGGAGACCCTTAAAGAATCACAGAGGGGAAGGGACCTCAGAGGTCTTCTAGTCCAACCCCCTCCTCAAGCAGGAGACCCTTAAAGAATCACAGAGGGGAAGGGACCTCAGAGGTCATCTAGTCCAGCCCGCTGCTCAAGCCAGAGACCCTTAGAGAATCACGGAGCTGGAAGGGACCTCGGAGGTCTTCTAGTCCAACCCCCTGCTCTAGCAGGAGACCTTTAAAGAATCACAGAGGGGAAGGGACCTCAGAGGTCATCTAGTCCAGCCCCCTGCTCAAGCCAGAGACCCTTAGAGAATCACGGAGCTGGAAGGGACCTCGGAGGTCTTCTAGTCCAACCCCCTGCTCAAGCAGGAGACCCTTAAAGAATCAGAGGGGAAGGGACCTCAGAGGTCTTCTAGTTCAGCCCCCTGCTCAAGCAGGAGACCCTTAAAGAATCACAGAGGGGAAGGTACCTCAGAGGTCTTCTAGTCCAGCCCCGTGCTCAAGCCGGAGACCCGTAAAGAATCACAGAGCAGGAAGGGATCTTGGAGGTCATCTAATCCAACCCCCTCCTCAAGCAGGAGACCCTTAAAGAATCACAGAGGGGAAGGGACCTCAGAGGTCTTCTAGTCCAACCCCCTCAAGCAGGAGACCCTTAAAGAATCACATAGGGGAAGGGACCTCAGAGGTCTTCTAGTCCAACCCCCTGCTCAAGCAGGAGACCCTTAAAGAATCACAGAGGGGAAGGGACCTCAGAGGTCTTCTAGTCCAACCCCCTGCTCAAGAGCCTCTATTGCGCCACCATGAGCCCTGATGTGGCAGAGTGGCTAGAATGCACGTTTGCAGGCTGACTGCCCACAGCCAAGCGTTCGATCCTGACCATCTCAAGGTTGACTCAGCCTTCCACCCTTCCGAAGTCGGTCAAATGAGGACCCAGATTGTGGGGGAGCAATCCGCTGACTCTGCAAACTGTAAAGCACTGGGAAGTGGCATATAAGTCTAAGGGCTCCTGCTGTTGCTAAGGGAGGTGGAAGGTATGAGCCTGGGGTGGGGGTGAGAATCCGATTAAAAACATTGGATGCTTTTGCTCTGATAGTATAAGAGGCGGCCTTTTTCTTTACATTGTTTGCTCTGAATGGAATGAAGCTGCGGGGACCATATGTATAAATTCGATAAGAATGGCCCGCAAGATAACAGAAGTGAAGCTTGCGTTTTCTTTGGGGGGCTATTTAGAAAATGTGATTAATGACGTGTAATTAGGGGAGGGAGTTGGGTATGATACAATGGGTTTGGGAGAGGAGAATTCAGATTCTGGCATCCATGCACGAGTGCCGATGCTCCGTTCTCATTATTCTAGACTTTTTAGAAAAATAATGCCTGAATGTTGTTTGAACTGTCTCATTAATCGGAACCATGACGTTACGGGGACCTGGTGTGGAAGGGAAAAGACCAGCGGGAACCTCTTGGGGAGCAGGTGGGGGGACGGGTATCATAAGTGGGGGGTCCTGCACTGTTCTTGGGGTCAGTCCCAAGTACAAATGACCACAGGGCTGCTGCAGAGACTGCAATTTCAGGACCGGGTCATAAGTTTAACTTTTGTTTAAAGGATGGGGTCCACCATAATGTAAAACAGCTGATAACACCGGGGTCTCCAACCCCCGGTCCGTGCACTTGCACTGGTCCACAGCATGCCGGCAAGTGGGCCGCACAAATAAGCAAAGCACACGAAGCCAACACACACACACACACACACACACACACACACACACACACACAAGGTCCACAGAAAAACCTCTCTCCACAGAACCGTTCCCTGGTTCCCGAACGTTTGGGGGCCTCTCTGCTAAGAGAACCGTCCTGCATCAAGATCTCCCTGTTGCTTCCCGTCCTCCATTCCAGGGGTGTCAAACTCGCAATGTCGCGGGTTTGCTTCAATGGTGCTCCAAGTTGGGGTCCTGGGGGAGAATAGAATAGAATAGAATAGAATAGAATAGAATAGAATAGAATAGAATAGAATAGAATAGAATAGAATAGAATAGAATAGAATAGAATAGAATAGAATAGAATAGAATAGAATAGAATAGAATAGAATAGAATAGAATAGAATAGAATAGAATGCTATAAAGGATAGGATAGGATATAGGATAGGAAAAATAGGATAGAGGATAGGATAGAGGATAGGAGATATGAAATAGGATAGGAGATAGGATAGAAGACAGGATAGGATAGGACAGGAAAGATAGGATATAGGAAAGGATAGGATATAGGATAGGATGGGATAGGAGATATATAGGATAAGAGATAGCATAGGATAGGAGATAGGATAGGATAGAAAATATGGAATGGAATGGAATAGAATAGAATGCTATATAGGATAGGATAGGAAAGATAGGATATAGGATAGGATAGGGGATAGGAGATAGGATAGGAGATAGGATAAGATAGAAAAGATAGGATAAGATAGGAAAGATAGGATATAGAATAGGATAGGATATAGGATAGGATAGGAGATAGGATAGGTTATAGGATAGGAGACAGGACAGGACAGGATAGGAAAGATAGGATATAGAATAGGATATGCTACAGGCTATGAGATATGATATAGGATATGATATAGGATAGGGGATAGGATAGGATAGGAGATAGAATAGAAGATATGATAGGATATAGGATAGGATAGAAAATATGGAATAGAATAGAATAGAATAGAATAGAATAGAATAGAATAGAATAGAATAGAATAGAATAGAATAGAATAGAATAGAATAGAATAGAATAGAATGCTATATAGGATAGGATAGGAAAGATAGGATATAGGATAGGATAGGAGATAGGAGACAGGATAGGATAGAAAAGATAGCACAGGATAGGAAAGATAGGATATAGGATAGGATAGAGGATAGGATAGGAGATATATAGGATATGATATAAGATAGGGGATAGGATAGGACACAGGACAGGATAGGATAGAATAGGAAAGATAGGATAGGTCTAGGATAGGATAGGTTAGGATAGCATAGGATAGAGCTGGAACAGGCTATTTCTCCGAAAGGCTCCGGCTGAACTGGCAGCTTTCCCTTTCCCTTCCGACTTTCCCTTTAGGAGCTCCCTGCACAGGAGGGGGAAGGGCAGGTGCTCCAGCCCACCTGGGAGGAAGCCGATTGGGGAGAAACCTCAGGGTCTCTCAGGAAGCGGAGAGGATGCAGGAAGACCTCGCTCGATCACAATGGAGCTGGAAGGGCCCTCGGAGGTCCTCTAGTCCAGCCCCTGCTCGAGCGGGAGGCCCTTACAGAATCACAGAATCACAGGGCTAGAAGGGACCCTGGAGGTCTTCTAGTCCAGCCCTCTGCTCAAGCAGGAGACCCTTACAGAATAACAGAGTTGGAAGGGTCTTTGAAGGTCTTCTAGTCCAACCCTGTGCTCAAGCAGGAGACCCTTGACCATTTCAGACAAATGGCTGTCCCGTCTCTTCTTAGAAACCTCCAGGGTTGCAGCACCCACAACGTCTGGTGGCAAGCTGTTCCGCTGGTCATTCTCAGTGCTAGGAAGCGTGAAAGACCCCTGCCCTTTTAGAGGTGGTTCTCCTCCAGGGCTGGCTGGGGCATGCTGGGAGTTGAAGTCCACAAGTCCCACAGTTGCCGGGTTTGGACACCCCCGATATAGAACAACGAGGAACCGAGAGAAGTATTTGCTCCCCTCTGCCGTGTGGTTGGGAAGTCGTTTGTGGAAAACATTTTCTGCTTCTCTTATTGCAAAGGATTTCAATGGTTTCTCTGGATCTTTCTTGGATTTCAGAAAGAAGCATTAAAATACAATCATCAATCTCTCTCTTTTCTCATTCTCTTTCTTTCCCTTATTCTCTCATTCTCTTTTTCTTCTCATTTTTTCTCATTCTTTCTCATTCTCTCCCTTTCTCATTCTCTCCCAACTCTTCTTTTCTTTCTTCTCATTCTTTCCTTTATTTCTCATTCTATTGTTCTTCTCATTTTCTCATTCGTTCACTCTCATTCTCATGTACCTCAGGGAACACCTGCTGCCGGCGTCAACTTCCCTCCGCCCTGTGCGTTCCCACAGAGAGGGCCTCCTCAGGGTGCCACCGGTCAGAGAATGTAGATTGGTGGCCCCCAGGGGGAGGTCTTTCTCTGTGGGCGCCCCGGAGCTATGGAACCAGTTACCGGTTGAGCTCCGGACGGCGCCCGATCTTCGCTCCTTTCGCCGCGATCTGAAAACATACCTGTTCGAACAAGCCGGCCTGGCCTGAGGGGGGATTGGTGGGGTTTTTACTATCACTTTATTGGGGTTTTATTAATGTATTTATTGTTGGGCATGTATTTAATTACTTTTTAATTTTTGTAGCTTTGTGTTTTATTCTTGCCCTGTACACCGCCCTGAGTCCTTCGGGAGAAGGGCGGTATACAAATATTAATAAATTAAATTAAATTAAATTAAATTCTTTCCCTTTTCATTCTCTCTTCTCATTCTCTCACTTTCTTTCTCATTCTCTCCTCATTCTTTCCCTCATTCTTTTCTTTCATTCTCTCACCCTCTTTATTTTCTTTCCCTCCTCATTCCCTCATCTCATTTTCTTCCTCTTCTTATTCTACCATTTCTCTCATTCTCTCTATTCTAATTTTCTCATTCTTTTTCTCTCCCCATTCTTCCTCCTTCTGTCCCTTTCTCCTGTCATTCTTTCCTACCTTCCTCTTCTTTCCCTCTTCTAGAAAATTGTCTGTCGTTCTTTCTCTCAATCTACCATATTTCTCGTCCTCTCCCTCTCTTCTCGTCCTCTCCCCCTCACTCTGTGCCATTCTTTTCTCTTTCTTCTCATTTTTTTCTTCCCCTTCTTCTCATTCTTTTTCTTCTCATTCTCTCATTCTTCCTCTGACCCTCATTCTTTCTCTTTTCTCTCTTTTCATTCGGTTTGGAAGGTGGCTCAAGAACCCAAAGCAAACAAACTCACTTGGATTTCCAGCAGCAAAGTTTTGTTTAAAAAGAAGCATTTGCAAAGGCTTGGGGAGCTGAAGCCCACGTAGCAGTCCAGCCAGACCTTAAAGAACTGTTTGACACATTTTTATATCCTAAAACCCCCCCCCCTGCAATTCCCACCTCCCCTTTTGCACTCATCCCTTCCCCAATTATCTGGACCTAAAACTACTATCCCTTCCACGTTACAGGAAGTCCCTTCGTGCACATCCTATCTCTCACCCTCTATTAAAAAAGCTCCATTCTTATAATCATCTCTTATCTTTCTTTGTGATTATACCTTTGCTAGCTTAAGCTCTAAACTTGATCCTCAATTTTTGTGTTTCTTAGCTAGCAACCTCTGCTTTTTCTTATTTGCATGTAATTAACTTGTCTGAATTTCTGACTTTCCGGTGGCTTCCTCTCTCCACCTCTGGACTCATTAGAAATTTCTGAATAATAATCTACACCTTTCAATTCT
The DNA here is from genome assembly GCF_964194415.1 of Vipera berus. Taxonomy (NCBI): domain Eukaryota; kingdom Metazoa; phylum Chordata; class Lepidosauria; order Squamata; family Viperidae; genus Vipera; species Vipera berus. The sequence goes on along the minus strand of NC_138205.1, from coordinate 133,170,952 downwards.
CTTCTCCTTCTCTCCCTTTCTTTCTTTATCCTCATCCTCTCTTCTAATTCTGTGTCCTTCTCTTTCTAATTCTTTCTCTAATTTTCGTTCTCCTTCTGTCACTCTTTCATACCCTCTCCTTTCCCTCTTCTAGAAAATTGTGTCATTCTTTCTCTCTATTCTAATTCTCTTCTTTCTTTCTTTCTGTCATTCTTTCATACCCTCTTTCCCTTCTAGAAAATTGTGTCATTCTTTTTCTTTTCATCTATTTCTCATCCTCTCCCTCTTCTCATCCCAATTGTGTCATTCTTTCTTTCCCTTATTCTCATTCTCTTTTCTCCCTCATTCTCTTCTAATTCTGTCATTCTCTCATTCTAATTCTCTCTCCTCATTCTTTCTCTTTCTGTCCCTTTCATCCTTTCATCCCCTCTCTTCTAGAAAATTGTGTCATTCTTTTTCTTTTCATCTATTTCTCATCCTCTCCCTCTTCTCATCCCAATTGTGTCATTCTTTCTTTCCCTTATTCTCATTCTTCTCATTCTCTTCTTTCTCCCTCTCATTCTCTCTTCTAATTCTGTCATTCTCTCTCCTCATTCTTTCTCCTTCTGTCACTTTCATCCTTTCATCCCCTCTCTTCTAGAAAATTGTGTCATTCTTTCTCTCAATCTATTTCTCATCCTCTCCCTCTCTTCTCATTCTCTCCCAATTGTTATTCTTTCTCATTCTATTTGTCAATTTTCTTTTTTTCGCTGTCTTCTCCACAGAAACACACACCCACACACACACACAGAGAGAGAGCGCTCCATTTCTCCTCAAAAAGATTATTTAAGTACTGCTTCGGTTCATTGTTTACGCTGGAATTTTTTCTCCCCATGGAATGTAAGTAAAATCTCCCGTTTGTCCAATAAATGGTAAGTGCCAAAAAGAATTAAAAAAACACGATTGTTTTAGGGAGGAAATCCTGAGGGAAATCCTGAGGTAAACGGACGAAACACAAAAGGGCGGCCGGGAGGAAAAAAAAAAGAGGCGGGAAAAGAAAGGGGAAACTCCCCCTTCCCCCTCCCACACCCAAAAGGACCAATCCCAGCGCAGAGCGCCTCAGGCAGAGGCGCGCCGGCCCTCTCAGGCCAATCAGCTGTAAGTGTGCGTGGCCTGGCTCTCCCTGGTGACCTTTCCCTGAAGCGGCTGCTGAAGTGAAGGAGCGTCGCAGAGTTGGGGGGGAGGTTGGGGCTCCCCCCTCCCCTCGCAGTGAGCCCTCCGCCCCCAACGGGCCACGTGACTCCCCCCTCCCACTTCTGGACCCTATTCTGCAACCGGGCCTTCTGCTGGGCGAGGCTGTGGGGCCTAGTGGTTGCCCCTTGGGTGATTGTCTGGGGCTTTTCCTTTTTTTTCCCTTAAAAAAAAAAGCTGTATTCCTATTTTGTGGGTCAGCCCCTGGGAGCCATTCTGGAGTCAGAATGGCTCCCAGGTTCATATTGGCGGGGGAAGGAAGGCGAGGGAGGCAGGGAAGGAAAGGGATGGGGGAAGGAAGACGAAGGAGAGAAGGAAGGAAAAGGGAGGCAAAGAAGGAAGATGAGGCAGAGAAGGAAGGAAGACAAGAACGGAAGAAGGAAGACGGAGGCAGGGAAGGAAAGATGGATGGGGGAAGGAAGGAAGGAAGGAAGACGGAGAGAAGGAAGGAAAAGGGAGGCAGAGAAGGAAGGAAAGGATGGGGAAGGAAGGAAGGAAGACGAGGGACAGAAGGAAGGCAAAGGGAGGTAAAGAAGGAAGGAAGACGAGGCAGAGAAGGAAGGAAAGGATGGGGAAGGAAGGAAGACAAACGGAAGAAGGAAAAGGAGGGAGGCACGGAAGGAAAGAGATGGATGGGGGAAGGAAGATGAGAACGGAAAGAAAACAAGGGAGGCAAAGAAGGAGGGAAGCCAAGGGAGGCAGAGAAGGAAGGAAGGAAAGATGGATGGGGGAAGGAAGGAAGACAAGAGAGGGAGAGAAGGAAGGAAGACGAGGGAGGCAGAGAAGGAAGGAATCCGTCTCTTTCCTTCCCTGCCTCCCTTGGCTTCCTTCTCTCGTTCCGTCCTTGTCTTCCTTCCTTCCTTCCTTCGTCCAACTTTCTTTTGTTGCTTTCTCCCATCCATCCATCCATCCTCCTTCCCTGCCTCTCTAGTCTTCCTTCCTTCTCTTCCTCTCGTCTTCCTTCCTTGCCTCCCTCGCCTTCCTTCCCCCGCCCATCTTTTTTTCCTTCCTTCTCTGTCCATTCCATATATTGTTCTGTTCTATTCCATTCCATATTTCCTATTCTATTCCAATTCTAATTCTCTAAATCTTCTTTTCTGAATTCTATTTTATTCGACTCTGTTCTGTTCTGGATATTCTATTCTGTTCCAATCCATATTTTCTATGCTGTTCTGTTCTATTCCATGCTATATTTTCTATTCCACGGCTTTTCAACCTTTGCACTTATTGTACCACTTTTAGGATATGGCAACATCCGAGTACCACCAGTCGCCTAGCAAGGTGTCAAAAACGTGATGACTAAAAAAAATACAGGAAAAAAGTGATGAAGTACAGGTAGTCCTCGACTTACAACAGTTTGCTTAGTGACCGTTCGAAGTTACAATGGCACTGCAAAAAGCCCCCCCCCCAAGCCACAGCCGAGCAAGACACCTACCTGCCCGGCCGGCGGCGCTCTTCCTCCTGTTCGAGGTTTTCATAGTAGTGAGCATTTCTGTTGAGGATTGGCAGCGAGGGTGGGGTGGGGTGTTTTGTTTTTATTTTGCCCCCCCCCCCACTGCTGGGTGGTTGCAGCAGGTTTTGGTCACTTCCCATGACCCTGTGACCGTCATAAATATGAATCAGTTGCCAAGCATCTGAATGTAAATCGCAAAACCCTGGAGATGCTGCAACATGCTCCAAGGGATCTTGGAGGTCATCTAGTCCAACCCCCTGCTGAAGCCGGAGACCCGTAAAAAATCAGAGCTGGAAGGGATCTAAGAGGTCATCTAGTCCAATCCCCTGCTCAAGCATGAGACCCTTACCGAATCACAGAGGGGAAAGGGCCTCAGAGGTCTTCTAGTCCAACTCCCTGCTCAAGGCCCTCTACTGCACCACCCTGAGCCCTGATGTGGCACAGTGACTACAATGCAGGCTTGCGGGCTGACTCTGCCCGCAGCCAGGAGTTCGATCCTGACCGGCTCAAGGTTGACCCGGCCTTCCCAGGTTGGTCAAATGAGGACCCAGATTGTGGGGAAACAATCCGCTGACTGTGCAAACTGCTTAGAGAGGGCTGTAAAGCACTGTGAAGTGGCATATAAGTCTAAGGGCTGTTGCAGTTGCTCAGGGAGGTGGAAGTTATGAGCCTGGGGGTGTGTGCGAATCCGGTTAAGGCCAGAGGGAAACCTTTACGGAGACTTGGTGTGGAGGGAGAGAGACCAGCAGGAACCTGTTGGGGACCAGGTGGTAGGACAGGTAGAATACGTGGGGGGGGGGGTCCTGCAGTGTCCTTGGGGTCAGTCCCAAGTGCAAATGACCCTAGGGCTGCTGCAGGGACTGCAATTTCAGGACCGGATCATAAGTTTAACATTTTTTTTAGAGATGGGGTGCACCATAATGCAAAACAGCTGTTAACACAGGGGTGAGATAACTGCGGTGAGATAGTCTTGGGTGCCTTGAAAGTTCCTGAGGAGAAGGTTCTCCAACTACATGCGTTATAGTTTGTTCTGGTCTACCACAGTTGCCTTGCGAGCTCTCAGCCATTCCCCACTTAAAGAGCTTTGTCTTAGCATGTGGCCTGTCTGGATTCTATCAATCAATCAGAATAGAGTTGGAAGGAACCTTGGAGGTCTTCTAGTCCAACCCCCTACCATTTCAGAGCAGTGGCTGTCCAGTCTCTTCTTAAAAACCTCCAGTGATGGAGCATCTGTAACTTCTGATGGCAAGCTGTTCCACTGGTTAATCCTCACTCATTGTCACGGTTTCTCCTTCATTCCAGGCGTTTTCTCTCCTTGATTTGTTTCCATCCGTTGTTTCTTGTCCTGACTTCAGATGCTTTGGAGAATACGTTGACTGCTATCGCGTCCCTCCCCTAGTCCTTCTTTTCTCTAGACTAGGTAAAGGTAAAGGTTCCCCCACACATGCGTGCTAGTCGTTTCCGACTCTCGGGGCCGGTGCTCATCTCCGTTTCAAAGCCGAAGAGCCAGCGCTTGTCCGAGGACGTCTCCGTGGTGACGTGGCTGGCATGACTAGACGCCAAAGGCGCACGGAACGCTGTTACCTTCCCACCGGAGCGGTCCCTATTTTTCTACTTGCATTTTTACGTGCTTTCGAACTGCTAGGTTGGCAGAAGCTGGGACGAGTAACAGGCACTCACTCTGTTACGCGGCACTCGGGATTCGACCCGCCAAACTGCCAACCATCTGATCAACAAGCTCAGCGTCCTAACCCACTGAGACACCGCCATACCCAAATTCTGCAACCATTCTTCATATTTTGGTCTTCAGGCCTTTAATCAACTTAGTTGCTCTTCTCTGCAGTTTTTCCAAAGTCTCAAAATACTTTAATGTGATCAAAACTAGATGCCCTATTCCAGATGTGGCCTTACTAAGCTTCACAAAGCGTTAGTAATCCTTCTTGTGATTCTGATTCTATGCCTCCGTTTATACAACCAAGAGTCGTACTGTATTATTAGCTTTCTTGGCTGCTGTCAGAATCCATTTATATCACATTTCATAAATGTATAGGTAGAACAATGTTGCTGGCATCAACTTCCCTCCGCCCTGTGCGTTCCCACAGAGAGGGCCTCCTCAGAGTGCCACCGATCAGAGAATGTCGATTGGTGGCCCCCAGGGGGAGGTCCTTCTCTGTGGGTGCCCCGGAGCTATGGAATCGGTTACCGGTTGAGCTCCGGTTGGCGCCCGACCTTCGCTCCTTCCGTCACGATCTAAAGACATTCTTATTTGAACAAGCCGGCCTGGCCTGATGGGGGATGGGGTTTTTTTTATTGTTATTTTAATATTTGTATTTACTGTTTTTAGTTGGGCATATATTTAATCCCTTTTAACTTTTGTATCTCTGTATTTTTTATGCTTGCCCTGTTCACCGCCCTGAGTCCTCCAGGAGAAGGGTGGTATATAAATAAAATTATTATTATTATTATTATTATTATTATTATTATTATTATTATTATTATTATTATTATTATTATTAATTATTATTATTATTATTCTGGGGATTCTGCCATCTCTCCGAGGGGGGGGGAGAGGATAGTTACTTAAGGCGATCTTCAAACAACAGGGAAATGGTTGAACTGGGGGAGGGAGGGGGAGACACAGATCTGGATCGCATCTTCATTTACAACTGAAAAAGGAAGAAGCAATAACAATAAAACCAAGGAGAGCTTCCCTTTCCCACGGAAGGGCCTGACACCTAAGCAAATGATGAGAGCCTGACCAAATGGATGAGGGGAGGGGCTGAAATGGGAATGCTTTATAGGATTGAAATGTAACTTTGTTAGATTCCGTCTTGTATTGCCACAATCGATTCCATCCTAGTAAACATTTTCCTTTTGGACAAACTTGCATCCAAGAGTTCTTATTTCCTAAGATGTGGATTGAGGTGGGTCCTGACAGTAGACGGAATCTGCTATAAGAGTCAACCTGGAAGGGAAAACCTTACCGGGGGACTTTGCAACAAATACAATGTCTGGCGACGAAGCAAGGGAGGAGGGAAGCCCCATGGAGGGGGAGTCTTCCCCCCAAATGGAATCCCAGAGACAATGGGAAGCTGAAGCGGCATATTTCCCCAGGGAAGAAGCGGTGGAGCAGTACGACCGAAAACCCCGGTGGTCGATGGGCGTTGGAAGGAAAAGTGAGTGGGAAAAGGCTTCGGGAGAAGTGACCCTGAGGCGGAGTAACCACCAACCGGAATGGAGGCAAGAGATGGAGAGTTCCCTGCACGCCAGTGAAGAGGAGCGGATCCTGGAAAAGGCCATTGATCTGATGAAAACAACCCTGAGCTCACTAAGGGAGGAGAGAGCTGAAAATCGCAACCGAGGCAGCGCCTGGGGACGCAACTGGAAAGGTAACGGAGGGGATCCAGCACCTGAAACCCCGGGGCCGTCCAATGGAACAGGAACTGCTGCCTCAGCAGTAACCCCCCCCCCAGAACCACAGACGGGGACCAGGATGAGGAGCGATACCGGCCACGGCGCAGACAACGCTCCAGCCAAAGACTCCCGCTCCTGGAAGTCAAATTCAAGGGGGAGCCATCACGACTGGGATTCCTCCTAACCCAAGTCCTCAGCTACATGGAAGAGTACGGCCGGGATATCCCTAGTGACAAAACACGCATCCGAATTGTGCAATCTGCCCTGGACGGATCGGCTGCGGACTGGGTGGTGAACTTGCATGACTCCAACGCCCCAGAACTCGACGACTTCAACCGATTCATGTCATCTTTGAAGCGGCGGTTCGAGGATCCTTTGACTGACCGTAAGGCCCGAGAGAGAATCAAAACGGTGAGGCAGGGCAGGCGAGCAGTGGCTGATTATACCCAAGAATTCCGAGCCATTGCCAGCAAGCTGAACTGGCCAGAAGACATACTCCTTAGCCACTTCAAAGACGGTCTAAACTACGACCTATATGACGCTTGCCTGCCTCGAGGAGACCCACCCCATCTCGACGACTGGTACATCCTGGTGGAGGAAGTGGAAATAGACCTACTGAAGAGACACCGCAGAGGAAAACCATGGGGCCGCCTGCCACCCGAACAAACACGCGAGGGGGAAAAACCACCAGCCACAGCCAAAAAATCAACAGGTTGCTTCAACTGCAGGAGAGAGGGCCACCGTGCTGCAGAATGTCGTTCAAAAGCCCCCCCACGAAAACCAGAGGCATCATCCTCCAAGAAGCCAGGGAAGCCCCAAGGCAACACAAAAGAATCTTCCATGAAGGGGACAGAGGCTGTAGAGTCCACAATTCCTGCCAGGAACTGGGATTGGACTCTGGCCTGCACCGCAGGGACGGTGGACAACTCGGAAGACAGCTCAGAGGGAGAACCATTGGTAAGTGGACCCCTTCCACCCATACTTAAGACAGTGACTATATTAGCTTCCCCTATGCCTAAAGCAGCCAAAATAAAAGCTCTGATAGACTCTGGGTGCATCCGCTGCCTTATTAGCCCAACGCTGGTGGAGAGATTGAGCATCCCAGTGAGGAGGCTAAAACAACCAATCTCTTTTAGTCAATTAGATGGGACTATAGCAGGGGGGGGGACCAGCTACCCTAGCCACTCTACCAATCCACATGTCCCTGGGGTCTCATGAGGAAGACATAACGTTTATAGTGGCCCCAGGCATGGAATGCCCAATGATTTTAGGACTGGAATGGCTGAAGAAATGGAACCCCGGGATAAACTGGAGGACAGCAGAACTCAACTTCCCAAAAGTGGAACAGGAAAACGTAAAACCCCCAAAAATCCCCCCAACCCAGAGGGAGGAGACACCAGCAGTGGGGAAAGAGAAGGGGTTACCAGAGATACCAGAGGAATACATAGACCTGGCTGAGGTCTTCAGTGAGGAAAGAGCAGATGAACGTCCCCCCCACCGCCCCACAGACTGCACCATAGAATTCAAACCTGGGGCAAAACTCCCAAAACCCAGGATGTATGCCATGAGCCCAAGGGAAATGGCAGAAATGGAAAGATTCATAAAGAAAAACTTAGAAAGAGGATTTATTGAGCCTGCCAAACCCATAGTGGCCGCCCTGGTTCTGTTCAGGGAGAAGAAAGATGGTTCTTTCCGCTTGTGCGTGGATTACCGGAATCTGAATACAATTAGTGAATGTAATCTGTACCCCCTTCCCCTAATGAAGGATATGCTATCCCACCTATCGAAAGGAAAGATTTTTACCAAACTAGACCTGAGGGAAGCATACTACCGTATTAGGATTAAGGAAGGAGACGAATGGAAGACTGCATTCAACTGCCCAATGGGGTGCTATCAATTCAAAGTATTGCCATTCGGACTGCAAGGGGCCCCCGCAGTCTTTATGCAATTAATTAATGACGTGCTGAGAGAGCACCTATATAAGGGGGTCCTGGTTTACCTTGATGACATCCTTATCTTCACAGAAACCAAAGAGGAACATATCAAACTAGTCAGAGCAGTCCTGAAGAAGTTGCGAGCTGCCCATTTATATGCTAAATTATCGAAGTGTGAATTCCATCAGGAAAAAATCGACTACCTGGGATATCGCATATCTCCAGAGGGCATCGAAATGGACCCTGAGAAGGTCAGGGCAGTACTAGAGTGGGCACCCCCCCCCGCACACGGAAGCAATTGCAAAGTTTCCTGGGGTTTGTAAATTTCTACCGCCAATTCATCCCTGCATTTGGCCAAATAGCCATGCCCCTCACAAATTTGTTGAAAATGAAGGGGGGGTCACCCATGAAACCCAGCCAGCCTTTAAAATGGTCAATGGAATGTCAAGCAGCATTTGAGAGGCTAAAGAGACTTTTTTCTGCTGAACCTGCCCTAAAACACCCAGATCCCGACAAACCTTTTGTAATACAGGCAGATGCTAGCGATGTAGCAGTCGGAGCCGTATTACAACAGGAAAATGATGAGGGGACGTTGCAACCATGCGCATACACATCCAGAAAACTCACAGAAACAGAACAACGCTGGCCAATATGGGAAAAAGAGGCATTCTCGTTGAGGTGGGCATTACTAACATGGCGCCAATTTTTAGAAGGAAATAAAATACCTTTCCAGGTCTGGACAGACCACAAGAATTTGGAAGCACTAAAAACGCCCAGGAAGCTCACTCCTAAGCAAGCCCGCTGGTCCCAACATTTTCACCGATTCAATTTCACTCTCAAACACTTACCGGGGGGAAAGAACTTCCTGGCAGATGCATTATCCCGCATGCCCCAATATAACAGCACAAGAGTTACTGACTTTAAACCACTTGTACCGGAACAACAACTGGCAGCACCAGTCACCACCAGGGCACAAGAAAAAATGAAGCCAAAAGTAGATAGCCAAACTGGAATAGAATTCAGGAAATCTTTGGAAAGTGATGAATGGTTCCAGAAAAATAAACATTTGTGCACAATTAAAGATGGACTGCCATGGGTGGGAGAGAAGCTATATATACCTGCCACACAGAGAATCAATTTCATGCAACTGTGCCATGATACAAAATCAGCAGGACACTTTGGCTTTGTAAAAACCTTACACTTAACTAAAAGGCAATTTTGGTGGCCATCTATGAAAAAGGACATAGAAAGCTATGTGGGTAGCTGTCAAATTTGCGCGATGGCCAAAAGACTGCAAGGGAAACCACCAGGTCTGTTACAACCGGTGGCAAACCCCTCAGCCCCATGGAAAGAAATAGCCATGGATTTTATCGTAGAACTGCCAGAAAGTAATGGAAACACCGTAGTCTGGACTGTCACAGATCTGTTCTCTAAGCAAGTACACTTCATACCTTGCCAAAAAATCCCGACCGCAAAAGCATTAGCAAAACTTTTTGTACAGCATATTTACAGATTGCACGGGGTACCACAACGCATCATAGCTGACAGAGGGGTGCAATTTACGTCGACATTTTGGAAAGAATTTTTATCCCTCTTAGGAACCACCCAAGGACTGTCATCTAGTCACCATCCTCAGACAGACGGAGCTTCTTAATAATATTTATTTATTTATTGATTGATTGATTGATTGATTGATTGATGGGATTTATATCCCGCCCTATCTCCCGAAGGACTCAGGGCGGCTAACAACAAAACATATAATAAGTACAGAAATCAAGATAAAAATAAAATTGAAATCATCTGTGCAATAAATTAAAATTAAAGAATTAAAAAATAAATTAAAAATTCTAAATATAAATTAATTAAAATGCCTGTCAGTCCAGGTCAGCCTGGTGGAACAGGAGTGTTTTGAGGCCGCGGCGAAAGGATTGGAGGTTTTGGGCCATCCGAAGCTCAGGGGGGAGCTGATTCCATAGGGCTGGCGCTCCCACAGAGAAGGCCCTCCCCCTGGGGGTTGCCAGCCGACATTGCCTAGCTGACGGTACCCTGAGGAGGCCTTCTCTGTGTGAGCGTACTGGACGATGGGAATTTGTTCCCGGCAGCAGATGGTCCTGCAAGTATCCCGGGCCTAAGCCATGTAGGGCTTTAAAGGTAAGTACCAGCACCTTAAATCTCACCCGGAGGGCAACTGGTAGCCAATGCAGCTCACGCAGGAGGGGTGTAATATGGGAGTATCGGGGTGCTCCCATCACAACCCGTGCAGCTGAAGCCTCCGGGTGGTCTTCAAGGGCAGCCCCATGTAGAGAGCATTACAGTAATCTATACGGGAGGTAACGAGTGCGTGGGTGACTGTACGTAGGGCATCTCGGTCCAAAAAGGGGCGCAATTGGTATATAAGACGAATCTGTGCAAATGCCCCCCTAGCCACGACTCCAATATGATCTTCAAAACTGAGTCGTGAATCTAGGAGGACGCCCAGATTGCGTGCTCTATCAATGGGAGGTAACATCTCTCCTCCTATAGTCAGAGATGGAACCTCTTGGACTAAACGAGATGACGGTATGTACAGCCACTCAGTCTTGGCCGGGTTGAGTCGAAGCCTGTTTTCTCCCATCCAAATCTGTACCACTTCCAGGCAACGGGACATCACATCGAGGGCATCACTGGGTTGGTTCGGGGTGGAGATGAATAGCTGGGTATCATCAGCATATTGATGATATTTCACCCCGAAGCCACAGATGATCTCTCCCAGCGGCTTCATATAGATGTTGAACAGGAGGGGCAAGAGCACCGATCCCTGAGGCACTCCACAACTAAGAGGCCTAGGGCTTGACCTCTGCCCTCCTGCCAACACCGTCTGCGAACGGTCCGAGAGGTAGGAGGAGAACCACCGCAGAACGGTGCCTCCCACTCCCAGCCCCTCAAGACGACGCAGTAAGATACCATGGTCGATGGTATCAAAAGCCGCTGATAGATCTAATAGGACCAGGACAGAGGAATAACCTCTATCTCGGGCCCGCCAGAGATCATTCACCAGTGCGACCAATGCCGTCTCCGTGCTGTGCCCGGGTCTGAAACCCGATTGGTACGGATCTAGATAATCAGCTTCCTCCAATATACTTGAACAATATCTGAGATGCTTTATTAATTTTCAGCAGTCCGACTGGACGGACCTACTGCCTTTCGCAGAAGTAGCATATATTAATGCAGTCCACTCAAGCACAGGTTACACCCCTTTTCAAGTAGCTACAGGCCAGAGTTTCAACCCAATACCAGAACTAACCCAAAAAGAACCGGTCATCCCTGATCTGAAGGAATGGATTGCTCAATTACAAAATACAAGGCCAATCGTTAGGAAAGCGTTGGAAGATGCCAGAAAAGCATACAAGACACAGGCAGACAAAAAAAGAACCGATCCCACACCATTTAGGGTAGGAGAGATGGTATATTTATCCATAAAATACCTGAAATCACTCCAACCCTGGAAAAAACTAGGACCAAAATATATTGGACCCTTTCCAATTAAAAGAATCATAAACCCAGTAACAGTTGAATTAGAACTACCCAAAAAATCTAGACGAATACACCCAACCTTCCACTGCAGTCTATTAAAGAGAGAACAACAATCACCACTACGAACAAAAATCCCACCACCACCACCCCCCATCATGGTGGAAGGAGAACAGCATTTTGAAGTGAAAGAAATCTTAGATTCCAGAAAACACCATGGAACGATACAATATTTAGTGGCATGGAAACACCTCCCCTCCTCAGAAAATGAGTGGGTTAACAAACTCCATGTTAAAGCACCTAAGTTGCTTAAGAGGTTTCATACAGAATATCCGAACAAACCAGGCTAACATTTATATGTTTTCTTTCCCCACAGATGGACTCATCTTTTTTCTGAAAGGAGAGCCGAATGTCAGAATCCATTTATATCACATTTCATAAATGTATAGGTAGAACAATGTGCTTATTCTGGGGATTCTGCCATCTCTCCGAGGGGGGGGGAGAGGATAGTTACTTAAGGCGATCTTCAAACAACAGGGAAATGGTTGAACTGGGGGAGGGAGGGGGAGACACAGATCTGGATCGCATCTTCATTTACAACTGAAAAAGGAAGAAGCAATAACAATAAAAACAAGGAGAGTTCCCTTTCCCACGGAACGGCCTGACACCTAAGCAAATGATGGGAGCCTGACCAAATGGATGAGGGGAGGGGCTGAAATGGGAATGCTTTATATGGGATTGAAATGTAACTTTGTTAGATTCCGTCTTGTATTGCCACAATCGATTCCATCCTAGTAAACATTTTCCTTTTGGACAAACTTGCATCCAAGAGTTCTTATTTCCTAAGATGTGGATTGAGGTGGGTCCTGACATTCTGTGTGTGTGTGTGTGTGTGTGTTTGAGTTTGAGTTTCTGTTTGTTTGTGTGTGTGTGTGTGTGTGTGTGTGTGTGTGTGTGTGTGTGTTTCCGTGAGCCGAGGGTCTTCCTAGTCCTTCTGGGAGGCCGGTGACAGAACGAAGTCTTCCCTCCGAAAAGAGTTGGAAGGGACCCCTGGAGGTCATCTAGTCCAGCCCCTCCCCGGCTCGCGCAGGACAGACCCTTTCCCAATCCCAGGAGGACAGAGTTGGCGGGGACCTTGGAGGTCATCTAGTTTACCCGCCTTTTCGAGCAGGAGACCCTGACAGAATCATAGAGTAACAAGAGTCGGAAGGGACCTTGGAGGTCATCTAGTCCAGCCCCCTGCCCGAGCAGGAGACCCTGACAGAATCATAGAGTAACAAGACTCGGAAGGGACCTTGGAGTTCATCTAGTCCAGCCCCCTGCTCGCGCAGGACAGACGCTTTCCCAATCCCAGGAGGACAAAGTTGGCAGGGACCTTGGAGGTCATCTAGTCCAGCTGCCTTTTCGAGCAGGAGACCCTGACAGAATCATAGAGTAACAAGAGTCGGAAGGGACCTTGGAGGTCATCTAGTCCAGCCCACCCCCCCTGCTCGTGCAGGACAGACGCTTTCCCAATCCCAGGAGGACAGAGTTGGCGGGGACCTTGGAGGTCATCTAGTCCAAGCTCCCTGCCCGAGCAAGAGATCATTACAGAATCACAGGCTTGGGAGGGACCTCGGAGGTCATCTAGCCCGACCCCTCTGCTGAAGCAGGAGACCCTTACAAGAAGCCCGGAGTTACGGAGCTGGCTGGGATCTCGGAGGTCTTCTAGTCCAGCCCCCTGCTCGAGCAAGAGATCCTCACACAATCGCAGAAGCCGGAGAGGCTCCTGTTCGAGCAGTGTGTGTGTGGGAGGGGGGGAGAGGGCTGGACTGGATGACCTCCGAGGTGCCTTCCCTCCCAGTTCCGATGGAAAGGGGGAGGGGGAGGGGCCGCTCCTTGCAAAGAGCAGCCAGGCTGGCTTTTCCAAACGGGGAGGGGGCTCCGGGGAGGGGGGGTCTTTGGGGTGGGTGGGGGGGAGGGGAGACGGCCCGAAGCGGCCGTTGCGCGATGAATAAAGGCGGAGGAAAATTTATCTCGGCTTTGAGCGGCCCGCCTGTTTGCTGGGGCTGGGGGGGGTGGGGGGGTGAGGGAGGGGGGGATCCTTCTGGATCTTTGCTTTCCTTTTCGATCACGTGGTTTCCAGGCAGCACCGCCGCCCAGAGACTTTCGCTTTCTTCCCCCGCTATTCAGACGCGGCTTCTTTCCCGGGAGGGGGAGGGGGAGGGGAAGAAAGGGGGGGAAGGGGGCCGGCCTCCAGTTAAGAGCGGGGGGGGGAGAGAGGTGGGGAAGGGTCACAGATGGGGCGGCCGAGAGGCAGGGGAGAGAGCTGGGGGCGGCTCTGGGGAGAACAACCCCAGGCTTTCAAGAAGAGTCTGGACCGCCCTTTGGTCCGGAATAGTCTCTAGCTCGAGCAGGGGGTTGGACTAGATGACCTCCGAGGTCCCTTCCATAACTCTGTCCCATCTATGATTCTGTCAGGGTCTCCTGCTCGAGCTAGGGGGCTGGACTAGATGACCTCTGAGGTCCCTTCCATAACTCTATCCATCCATGATTCTGTCAGGGTCTCCTGCTCAAACGGGGCTGGACTAGATGACCTCCCAGGTCCCTTCCATAACTCTGTCCCATCCGTGATTCTGTCAGGGTCTCCTGCTCGAGCTAGGGGGCTGGACTAGACTAGAGGACCTCTGAGGTCCCTCCCAACTCTCTTGCTCGAGCAGGGGGACGTGGACTAGATGACCTCCAGGGTCCCATTCCAACTCCATTATTCTATCACTCTGGAAGGGTGGGGTCTCCTGCTCAAACGGGCTGGACTAGATGACCTCGGAGCTCCCTTCCATCCCTGCTATTCTGCAATTCCCTCAGGGTCTCCTGTTCCTCCACTGGGGCTCGACTAGAAGACCTCATTCTGTCGTTCTGTGAGGGTCCCCTGCTGGAGCAGCCGCTGCGCGAGAAGATCTCCGCGGCCCCTTCCAATTCTCTCATGCCGTCAGGGTCTCCTGCTCCAACGGGGTTGGACTAGATGACCTCCGCGGTCCCTTCCAACTCTGCCCTTCTTGTTAGATGTTTTTGTGCCAGCCCATGGCAGTTCCCCAAATAGGTCATCAGATGGGAGCAAAGAGGCTTCTTTGCTCCCACTGGTGGGTCAGGGGTCCCCGGCCCCTGCAGCCCCATTGGCGAGAGTGTTTTATGGTTAGGGAGGGGCTGAGACCCCCCATAAATACCTCTGCTCAGGGGCTGCTCTTTGTCCGTTCTTTTCTTTCTCTCTTGCATGCATTCTCTCTCTATCATACAGGCATGGATGCCTCCATGCCATATAGCTCTTTCTATATAACCTGTCGATGAATAAAGCTTCATAATGACTGCATTTCTGCATTCTGCCTTTTTTACTTGGGAGCACCTTAACGATCCATCGATCTCTCGTGAGTTCATCTCACAAGTTGGTAGCAGAGAGGATGGCTGGCTTAAGGTAACGCTTTCAAGCCTGCAGATAGCAGTAAGATGCCTAGATTTGAAACTGAAACGGATGGCAGGAGATCTCCGATTGTGACCAGAAGTCTTCAATCAAGATCAGCAGCTCTGCTTCCAGCCCCTGACGCAAGCTCAGCGCCAGGAACACCTTTACAAGCCTCCCTACAACTGCACGCCACAGAGGGAAGCATGGAAGGCGTACAGTCCGCCCAAGACTGTCCAGATGCAGCAGAAGCAGTCCGGGCCCAACACAGGCACCGCTTGGACCAAATGGATCCGAGGGGGGGAAAGAGTCCGTCTCCTAGCAGGGGTCCCCCTCCCGCAATTCCCAGGCGGTGACGGCAAAGCGAAAGTAGGCAAAGAACGTTTCCCCGCCCACCGGAATGTAAGAGGAGGAGGGAGGAGGGAGGGAGGGAAGGAAGGAGAGAAGGAAGGTGCAAGGGAGGGAGGAAGGGGTGATGGAAGGAAGGGAGGAAGGGAGGAGGGAGGGGGAAGGGAGGAAGGGACAGAGGAAGGAAAGGAGAGACAGTGGAAGGAAGGCAAGAAGGAAGGAAGGAAGGAAGGAAGGAAGGAAGGAAGGAAGGAAGGAAGGGAGGGAGGGAGGGAGGGAGGAAGGAAAGAAGGAAGGAAGGAAAGAAGGGAGGGAGGGAGGGAGGGAGGAAAGAAGGGAGGAAGGAAGGAAGGAAGGAAGGAAGGAAGGGAGGGAGGAAGGAAGGAAGGGAGGAAGGGAGGAAGGAAGGGAGGGAGGGCCAGTCCCAGCCTCCCCTCCCAGGTGAGGAAGACTCTGGATTCTTTGTGTGTTTGTGAAAATGACTTTTACGGAGAGGAAAGTGCTTGCAGGGAAGATAGGCGGCATCTCACAGGCCGGAAAGGAAGATGGAGAGGAAGGGAGAGAGGGATGGAAGAAAGAAGAAAGGAAGGGAGGGAGGGGTGGGAAGGAGGGAGGGAGGGGTGGGGGAAGGAAGGAGGAAGGGAAGGAGAAAAGGAAGGAGGGAGGAAGGAGGAAGGGAGAGACAGTGGAAGGAAGGCAAGAAGGAAGGAAGAGGAAGGGGGCAGAAGGAAGGAATTAGAAGGGAGAGGAAGGAAGGGACTGAGGGAGGGAGGGAGGAAAGCAGGAAGAAAGACAGGAAGGAAGGAAAGAGGAAGGAGGGAGGGAGGCAGGAAGAAGGAAAGGAAGGAGGGAGGGAGGCACAAGGGAGCGGGAAGGCAGAGAGGGAGGGAGGAAAGAAAGGAGAGAGAGTGGAAGGAAGGCAATGAAGGAAGAGGGAGGGAGGGGAGGAAGGAAGGAAGGAAAGGGAGAGAGGGAGGAAGGAAGG
Organism: Vipera berus; assembly: GCF_964194415.1. Classification (NCBI taxonomy): domain Eukaryota; kingdom Metazoa; phylum Chordata; class Lepidosauria; order Squamata; family Viperidae; genus Vipera; species Vipera berus. The sequence goes on along the minus strand of NC_138205.1, from coordinate 133,154,666 downwards.
AGGGAGGGAGGGAGGGAGTAGCAGAGCAGGAGGATTTGCCCAGAGTTGCCCTCCTGGAGATGTTTTCCCGGCGTCCCCTAAAACAACGGACACATCTGGGAAAGGTCCCATTTCCTCCTGAGGGTTTCCCGGTCGGCCTCCAGCATCTGTTCCGTGTAGCAAGGAGCGTCCAGGTTCTTCTCCACCAGCTCGTCAATCATGGCCATCAGCTGGGCAACCTGCGCCTCCCGCTCCACCCCTTGGGCCTTGTTGTCGAAGACCAGGTAGCGGGGCCCGCACTCCCACACTTGATCCCTGAGAGAGGCATCTCCCTCGGATAGTAACTCCTCCAGAGGGTGACGTTCCAGGTCCTCCTTCTGGGTGAACAAGAGGATCTCGTAATTCTTGGCGTGGAGGCTGAAGTTCTCCTTGATTATCTGAGCCATCCCCTCCTCCTCCTGGGTGGAATGGCCCGGGCGAAAGACATGGAGGATGACGTGTGGGCCCGGAGAGCAAAATCTCAAAGACTGGTTCATATTGGCAGAAATGATTTGCCAGGGTAATTCCCTGTGGAAGAAGCCGGGCGTATCCACCACCACCACTTTCCTGCCTTCCAGCTGCGTCTCCTCCCTTTGGCACTTGTGGGCTGTTGACTTGGGGGACATCCCAACCCAAAAGGCTTGGCGTCCCAGGATGGTGTTCCCCGTCGCGCTTTTCCCGTTGCCGGTTGGGCCCACCAGGACGATCCTCCGTTCGCGCTCTTCCGGAGGTTGGAAGGGAGAGAGAAGAAGAGGATCGGTCAGCAACATCGGAGGAGATGAGCGGGCTGGGCCTGAGGGAGGGGGTCAAACACCTCATAGGTCATGAATCTCTGCGTGCCCACAAGAGAACTAAGAACTATCTATCTATCTATCTATCTATCTATCTATCTATCTATCTATCTATCTATCTATCTATCCATCCATCTACCTACCTACCTGTATCCTATCATTACACTCTCTCTCTCTTCTATGATCTATCTATCCATCTATCCATCCACCCACCCATCCATCCATCTACCTACCTACCTGTATCCTATCATTACACTCTCTCTCTCTCTTCTATGATCTATCTATCCATCCATCCATCCATCCATCCCACCATGAATGCCTTTCTTATCTCCTGCTCATTTCCTTTGATCCGTTAGTAGGTCAGGTTCTTGTAGCGAACTGAAGCTTTCAATAAACCTTGATACTCATTTGAACTGCCTGAATCTCCTGATTTTCCTGGCACTTGATCCATCCATCCCTCGATCCCTCCATCTGTCCATCCATCTATCTATCTATCCAGCCCACCGTGAATGCCTTTCTTATCTCCTGCTCATTTCCCTCGATCCATTAGTAGGTCAGATTCTTGTAGCGAACTGAAGTTTGCAATAAATCTTGATACTCATTTGAACTGCCTGAATCTCCTGATTTTCCTGGCACTTGATCCATCCATCCCTCGATCCCTCCATCTGTCCATCAATCTATCTATCTATCCAGCCCACCATGAATGCCTTTCTTATCTCCCACTCATTTCCCTTGATCCATTAGTAGGTCAGATTCTGGTAGCGAACTGAAGCTTTCAATAAACCTTGATACTCATTTGAACTGCCTGAATCTCCTGATTTTCCTGGCACTTGATCCATCCATCCCTCGATCCCTCCATCTGTCCATCTGTCTATCTATCTATCTATCTATCTATCTATCTATCTATCTATCTATCTATCTATCCCACCATGAATGCCTTTCTTATCTCCCACTCATTTCCCTTCATCCGTTAGTAGGTCAGGGTCTTGTAGCAAACTGAAGCTTTCAATAAACCTTGCTACTCATTTGAACTGCCTGAATCTCCTGATTTATCTCCTGATTTATCTGATTTATCACTTGATCTATCTATCTATCTATCTATCTATCTATCTATCTATCTCTATCTATCTATCTATCTATCTATCTATCTATCTCTATCTATCTATCTATCTCTATCTATCTATCTATCTATCTATCTCATCTATCTATCTATCTATCTATCTATATCTATGTATCTATCTATCTCTATCTATCTCTATCTATCTCATCTATCTATCTATCTATCTATCTATCTATCTATCTATCTCTCTCTCTCTCTCTCTCTCTCTATCTATCTATCTATCTATCTATCTATCCCACCATGAATGCCTTTCTTATCTCCTGCTCATTTCCCTCGATCCGTTAGTAGGTCAGATTCTTGTAGCGAACTGAAGTTTGCAATAAATCTTGATACTCATTTGAACTGCCTGAATCTCCTGATTTTCCTGGCACTTGATCCATCCATCCCTTTATCCCTCCATCTGTCCATCAATCTATCTATCTATCCAGCCCACCATGAATGCCTTTCTTATCTCCTGCTCATTTCCCTCGATCCGTTAGTAGGTCAGATTCTTGTAGCAAACTGAAACTGATTTGAACTGCTGGAATCTCCCGATTTCCCTGGCCTTGGACAAGCAGATCTTAGTCTGTCCCTCCACTCAAGATGGTAGCTCCAACCCCCACTTCGCCCCACCCCGTGCCCCCTAGTGGCCAAGAGTTTACCTTGCATGCTTCCAGCCATTTCCAGACAACGTCGCTCTGCGCAACAGCCGGGATAAAATTCCTGGATAAAAAGAGAAAGACAAATCAGCCAAAGGAGAGGCCTTCTCGCTTGGGGATAGCCCCCAACTCTCCTCCGCCAGGAGAAACAAGCAGGAATCGGAGGGGAGGGGCTTTAAAAGAAGCCCGCCCCCTCCCTCTCCGCCCTTGAGGCTGGTCCATCTGATCTTCTCCCTGCCTCTTTTTCTATCCTCCCTTCCACTCTTGTGATCCCACACTTTGCTGTGTGTGTGCCCGTGACAAAACCACAGGCCCCTATTCTTGAATTGTCGGGCAACATCCCGCTCCATACGGGCAAGTCCTCGATTTACGACCAATCGAGCACCCCCCCCAAATTGACATCACTAACCGAAACATTCGCTCAGCGAGTGTTGCCCCGTTTTATGGCTCACCTTGCCGCCATCGTTAAGCGAATCGCGGCAGCGGTTCAGGGTGTCACCCGGCCAATCGGGCGATCCCGTTTCTCCCTCGCCTCTGCTCGTCGGGAGGATGGCAAAAGCGGATCAGCGTGATCACAGACACACACCGCACACCCATGCACACCCACGCACACACACACTGGGAGGCTGCCATCATTGTGAATACAAGCCGCTTGGCAAGCCTCTGAATTTTGAGCCCACAACCGCGGGGATGCGGCAACGGGCGTTAAGTGGGAAAACCTTGCCCAAGTCACTGATTTTCAAGGCTGTTTCAACTTTGATCACTAAATCTAAAATCTGTCGGACAAAATCGCTCAGATTCGGACTGGTCTGGACTCCGACTGGGCAGAGTCTGACGATCAGGACACGGGCGGTCTTGTCGATATTATCTGGGAGGAGTTTGATTCTGTGACTCCGGAGGAAGTGGACAGGATTATGGGGAGGTTGAGCTGCACCACATGTTTATTGGACCCATGCCCTTCCTGGCTGGTTTATGCGGCTCGGGAGGGGACACGAGGCTGGTTCCAGGCGGTTATATCTGCCTCTTTGAGTGAGGGCAGTTTCCCCGCCGTCTTGAAGGAGGCGGTGGTGAGACCTCTCCTCAAGAAGCCTTCCTTGGACCCAGCTGTGTTAAATAACTTTCGTCCGGTCTCCAACCTTTGCTTTATTGCGAAGGTTGTTGAGAGCGTGGTGGCGCATCAGCTCCCTCTGGTTCTGGATGAAGCGGATTATCTAGACCTGTACCAATCGGGCTTCAGGCCCGGGTACAGCACGGAGACGGCATTGGTCCCTCTGGTGAATGATCTCTGGAGGGCCCGGGACAGGGGATATTCCTCTGTCCTAGTCCTATTAGACCTCTCAGCGGCTTTCGATACCATCGACCATGGTATCTTGCTACGGCGTCTCAGGGGATTGGGACTGGGAGGCACGGTTTTTCAGTGGTTCTCCTCCTATCTCTTGGGACGTTCGCAGTCGGTGTTGGCAGGGGGGCAGAGGTCGACCTCGAGGCCTCTCGCTTGTGGAGTCCCTCAGGGGTCGGTCCTCTCGCCTCTCCTGTTCAACATCTACATCAGGGGTGTCAAACTCAATTTCATTTGAGGGCCGCATCAGCATTGCGGTTGCCCTCAGGGGGCCGGGTGGGTGTGGCCAGGGTGGGCATGGCCTACTGGGTGGGCGTGGCTAAAGTGCCTATGGCCTACTGGGTGAGCGTGGCCAGCTTTACATCGTTCGCATCAAGGGTGCCTATGGGGGCCTGGGCAGGAGTGGGACAGATCTGAGGGTCTCTGGCAGAAGGAAGGTCTCTGGGATAGGGCCAAGGCAGTGGGGGCCGTTCCCTCACTGTTTCCAGGATGGCTTCGCGGGCCGCATGAAACCACTTTGCGGGCCGCATCCGGCCCCCGGGCCTTGTGTTTGACATGTCTGATCTACATGAAACCGCTGCGTGAGATCATTCGTGGTTTTGGAGTTGGGTATCACCAGTATGCTGATGATACCCAGCTTTTTATTTCGACCCCAAACCACCCCTGTGATGCCCTCAACGTGATGTCCCGCTGCCTGGAGGCGGTTCGGGTCTGGATGGGGAGGAACAGGCTTCGACTCAACCCTGACAAGACTGAGTGACTGTGCGTACCAGCATCTCGGGATATTCAGGATATCCCATCTCTTTCTATGGGGGGTGAGTTATTACCCCCCGTAGATAGGGCTCGCAACTTGGGAGTCCTCCTAGATTCACAGCTTTCTTTAGAAGACCATATAGTAGCTGTGACTAGGGGGGCCTTTGCCCAGGTTCGCCTGGTGCGCCAGTTGCGGCCCTATTTAGACCGGGATGCCTTACGTACAGTCACTCATGCGCTCGTGACCTCTCGTCTGGACTACTGCAACGCTCTCTACATGGGGCTGCCCTTGAAGACCACTCGGAGGCTCCAACTGGTACAGAACGCAGCCGCGAGAGTTGTGCTGGGAGTTTCCCGATACTCCCATGTTACACCTCTGCTCCGCGAGCTGCATTGGCTTCCAGTTGTCTTCCGGGTGAGGTTCAAGGTGCTGGTATTGACCTACAAAGCCCTACATGGCATGGGTCCGGAATACCTTGGGGAGCACCTGCGGCCAGCATCAACTTCCCTCCGCCCAGTACGCTCCCACAGAGAGGGCCTCCTCAGGGTGCCACCGGTCAAATGCCGACTGGTGGCCCCCAGGGGGAGGGCGTTCTCTGTGGGCGCGCCAGATTTATGGAACCATCTTCCGGTTGAGCTCCGGATGGCGCCCGACCTGCGCTCCTTCCGGTGTGATCTAAAGACGTATCTCTTCAAACAAGCTGGCCTGGCCTGATGGGATGGGTTGGGTTTTTTTATTACTTTTAATGTGTTTTAACCTATTGTAAGAGCTGTGGGCATTTTGTTTAATCTCTTTTAATTTTTGTATTTTGTCTTTTAACATGTATTGCCCTGTTCACCGCCCTGAGTCCTTTGGGAGAAGGGCGGTATATAAATAAAATTAATAATATTAATAATAATAATAATAATAATAATAATAATAATAATAATAATAATAATAATAATAATAATACATTGTCTGCATCTTCTTCCTCCAGTGATGTGGAGACCTCCACCTCCTCGCTGGGGACACTCAGAGCTTCATTATCACAAACGGCAGACACCCGTATTCTATACGCTGTTTGCTGCTTCAGACCTTCAATAGGGTAAACCTCTATTTTTCTCCCAGTCCTTTTTTCAGTCCACTGGTCGTTCCCAACTCCAGCCTCCACCGTTCTGTACTCCACCTTGTACTCCTTGACCACAACTCCCGAGGCAACGATGCAGGGACTCATCCAGGCCACAGAGATGACAGATGCTGCTGCAGTGACCGTTCTTAATTTCTCAGGCGGGCTGGTGGGAAGGGTCTTTATGGGTGGGCTCAGGTCACTGGTTTTACTAAGGCCCAGCTTGCAACCAGCAGCGTACTTGAACTGGTACTCTGTGTTTGGAGGCAGATCTTTCAGCAGGAACATCTCCCCGACGTCCTCTGTCCTCACGGTCTTCCAGTCCTCTTCCCCTGCAATCTTGTACTCTACCAGATAGCTGGAGATTGTAGCCCTCCCGTATTCAGCGGGCTGAAACTTCAGCTGAATGCTGTCGTGTCTCAGTTCACCGATCAGGAAAGGGAGAGGTTTTGAGGGCAACTCAAAGTTCTTGCTGACCAGCTCTCCGTCTTCATAAAGGTAAATGGAGGCTCCTGGGGTGTCCACATCTGGGAGTGAGGCCACGACAACGCGGACCTTCTCATTCGATCGATTGACACTGAAAAAGTCTTTGATGGATTTGGCAGCTTGGCGAGCATTCCGGGTCCAACCCTTGTTCTTAAACCAGGCCACGTCTTCGTCCTGCCCAGGACTGGACCTTGTGGACTTAGCTGATTCTTCCAAGAATTGCTCCTGAAGCCAGTCCTGTAAGCTCAACAGAAATGGCTCCTTCTTATACAAAGAGGTGAAAATAAAGGCGACCACGTATACATTCTGGGGGTTTAGCACTATCTCCTCCAGCTTGTTCTGAGATGAGATAACTTGCATGTCACTTAGAATCGTCAGGTAACATTTGACAAAGTTAATTTCCCTTTTCTTGGTGACCAGAAATTCAGAGAGCTTTTGACTGTTGAAGGGCGACTGGTTGACGGACATCAAGATGTCCACCAGGGTCGCTTCCTCTTGCCCTCCACCCCGGATGGAAGGCAACATTCTGGCCAGCTGTTTCTGGAAAGTCTGCCTGTGTTGCTTGCACAAGTCATTGAACTGCTTGATCTTCCTCTGGATCTCAGGGAATGTGTCACAAATGGGATTCTTGACTAGATCGTTGCTTTGCATCCGGAGTTCGTTGAGGTCCTCCAAGATCTTTTCAGCATCAAAGATCAACGCTAGGCTGATCTCACGGACCATCTTAGCTGCTTTGGTATCCAATTTGGTCAGTGGGTAGAGCCAGACCCTCATAGGCACAGCATTCTCCCCATGTTCCCCTAACATTTTTGGTAGAATTTCATAAACTTTGATGGCATCTTGGAAAGTCACTGGATTTTTCTCCAAAGAAAAGTCTCCGTGGAACTTGCAGCTAAACTTCAGAGCATTCTCTTTCTCCTCCTCGTTGTACTTGACCTTTGCTTCTCCTCCGATAGATATTTCCTTTGTGAGTGTCGCCTGGAGACTTCCTTCAATATCTTTTATTGTCTCCTCCGAAGAAACCTCTCGGTCAAACACGAAGAAAGCCTGGGCTCCGTAGAGGATGGCGGTGACCACGTGGGTGGCCGTGCCATGCTCAAAGACCGCTGGGTAGGAGACATTCTGGATTCCTAGGTGGCTCATGGTCAGCTGCTCATACCTGGTGGTGGTTTTGTACTGGACAGTGACTCTGGCCTGTTGCTTGGACTTCTTGGTGTCGTGAAGATACTTGGCCGAGCCTCCCACTTCAATCAGCCCCCCAAGGAAACTGGCCTTGAGCGATGCTGAGATGTCCAAGGCGGATGTTTTGTCATCAATGCTGTCAGACGCAATTATTTCCGATTCGGTCTTGGGCTGAGGCCTGATGGTCAAGTCCTTCTGGAGAGAGCTGTAGTCCCAAAGGGTGACGCCTGCACGGAAGAGATGAAAACAGGGAGATGAATTGAACGCTCTCTTCCAGAACACCTGCAACTGGATAGAGAAGCTCCAGAGTGTTGGGACAGTGGAGTCATAGGTTTCCCTGGAAAGTTCCCTCATTTGCTCTGTCCGGCCATCACCAGAGAAACCTCCTGCTTGTTTTTCCAAATACCAGTATCTCCAAAAGCTTCCGACTGAGCAGAGAGGGATGGGAATTGCTGTGCACCTATCAATTTCAAGGATCTCCAACTCCCTGGAGAAACCATGTTTTGCTTCTGGGGTTCTGAGTCGTCTTCTCTCTTCAGACCCGCCCCCAAGAAAAGCAGCAGCATCACAACTTGAGAGTTAAATCCCTCACTTCACCACTCTGGGTGGGATCTCAACTCCCTTTTCTTAGCCATTTAGTGAATCATTTCACTGACTTTGGTTTGGGAACCTACCCGGTGGTTGGTAGTCAAGGCCAGCCCTGCTGTGTGCCCGGCCAAGGGATGGATGCGCCTTCCCAGGCAGAAGATCCTACTTAGCTAGCTGCTAACAGTAGGCCATGTGCCCAGGAGCTCCACTCTGTCACTGGGCTGAGCCTGTGCCTCTATGGCTGTTAGGCATATGGTGATAGCCTACATAGTTGGGTTGAAAATATATTAACCGTGATATTGTGACTTTAAGACGTTAATTGGCCAATGGGTGTGTAAGTGTTCTCATGGCCATAAGAGGGAGCTAGGAACGTAGCTTCTCTGTCTCTGAATTCACTGCTCTCTCTACTATTACTGTTTTTGCTCTGTTTTGCTGTACTGTTGGTTTACTACTGTGATAAACCTGTACAACTGTGTATTGACCTCTGGAACGGTAAGAAGACTTTGTATTTTGGACTACTCCTTGGACTGTTGCTATTGTGTATGACCTGGACTGTTTATTTTGACCGTGCATTTTTGTTTTTACACCACCTCAAAAGTAAAGTACTTTTTGCTTTCACAACTCAGTGTACTCTTGTGGTTACTGTGTGACTCTTACTGCTCTCAGTACTCTTCCTTGTCTGTGCAACTCTTTGGTAGCACAAGGAGACCTCTGCACAACAATTCTTAACAATGGCAGTGCCCGTCTCCTTCCCTCCCTCTCTCCCAAGACCCATCAGCCTCTCCTCCAGCTCCTACCGGGGATGAGGGCATCCTTGCGGCAGTCGTACAGCATCCCCAGCTGGAAGGGGCGGCCCAGGGCTGGGGTCTCGATGGCATCGTCCGTCTGGGCCATGCTCGGCTCCCGCGGGTCGCTGACTCTGCTGCTGTCCTGCAAGAGAGAAGAACCATCTGTAGGAGGCCACGACTGACTGGTGTCTCTAATGAGCGAGTTGTGCTGGGGTCACTTCATACCCCTTCCCGAAGCCCCTTCCCCAGGTTTGTCCTCCTCTCCCTTCTCCAACATCAGAAAGCCGTTTCATGACAATGCTTTGGTAAGGCCACACCTGGAATACTGCATCCAGTTTTGGTCACCACGATGTAAAAAAGATGTTGAGACTCTAGAAAGGGTACAGAGAAGAGCAACAAAGATGAGGCTGGAGGCTAAAACATACAGGGAACGGTTGCTAGAATTGGGTATGTGTAGTTTAATGAAGAGAAGGGTGAGGGGTGACATGATAGCAGTGTTCCAATCTCTCAGGGGCTACCACAAAGAAGAGGGGGTCAAGCTATTCTCCAAAGCACCTGAAAGCAGGACAAGAAGCAACGGATGGAAACTAGTCAAGGAGAGAAGCAACCTAGAACTAAGGAGAAATTTCCTGACAGTTAGAACAACTAACCAGTGGAACAACCTGCCTCCAGAAGCGGTGAATACTCCAACACTGGAAGTTTTTAAGAAGACACTGGACAGCCATTTGCCTGAAATGGTATAAGGTTTCCTGCCTGAGCAGGGGGTTGGACTAGATGACCTCCAAGGTCCCTTCCAACTTTATTATTATTATTATTATTATTATTATTATTATTATTATTATTATTATTATTATTATTATTATTATTATTATTATTATTATTATTATTATTATTATTATTATTATATGAAAGGGTCATTGGGTACACTGGCAAAAGACCACCCGTGTAAAGGCTTTGGGGAAGGGGATTCCCATCAGGGAATTGCACCGCCAGTGTCCAAATGTGTTGGAATTCATTGTCGGGATGCACTTTTGTGCAACAACTGCAGTAGTATTCAACCAGTACGTGGCGGGATTTACAAGTTTGGATCGATGGTATGGGAAAAGGCTGCCTTTGGCTTTTGGTATTGGGGATTCTTTGCGCGGCGGGGGGGGGGGCTGGAGAGCGTGATCCATATAACTTATTTCCTTCCCTTAAAATTATCTCCAAGTTCTCTTATGGGGGAGGGGCATAAAAACCAGTTGAGAATTGCCCCAGCCCATCCAAGAATGCACACACACACACAGACACGCAAACACGCATGCACATGCCTGCAAACTTCCTCCTTTTTCCCCTTCCGGGGAATACTGGAGCTTCAGCCAAGCCCACCCACCCCCTCCCCCCCAATTTGGTCAAGAGAGGCTTTCAGGGAAGGAGGCAGGAGAGTGAAGCACCAACTCCCTACCATTCTTTCCCCCCTCCCCCAGATCCCTCCATGGGGGGAGGTGTCACTGGAAAAGTTCCTGCAGAAGGACGTGGGAGATGGGATTGAGAGTCGTAAGGGGGCGGGGGCTTTCGAGCAAGGTGTCCCTCCCCTGCTCCCTGATTCGAGCTCTCCCCTCCTCCGGCTGCCTGGACAGGACTCATCAGAAATGTCAGAAAAGCAGCAAGACCCCCCCCCCAAATTACCTGGAATATCCCTCCCCCCCACAACACAGGTGCTTCTGTGTCACCCTTGTTGCCGAGTCCCCTGCTCTTCCCTCCCCCTCCCTCCTCCGCTTCCCACTGCCTCTGCTAACAAGAAAGACGGGATCCCGAACAACTCAGCTGTCCCTCCCATGCAACATAAAGTGGGCCCAGAACTTTCAGGAGGTTATAACCAGGGCTTTTTTTCTCATAGAACGCTCAGAACGGCGTTCCAGCACCTTTTTTGGATGGAACCTTGTAGGGTAGGCAAGGTGGGTTGTATGACATGTGTGAGTTGCGGCACCTTTTTCTTTCACAACAAAAGCACTGGTTATAACAATGGATAGAGGGACGCGGTGGCTCAGTGGGTTAGGACACTGAGCTTGTCGATCAGAAGATTGGCAGCTTGGCGGGTCGAATCCCGAATGCCGCGTAACAGAGTGAGCGCCTGTTACTCGTCCCAGCTTCTGCCAACCTAGCAGTTCGAAAGCACGTAAAAAAAAATGCAAGTAGAAAAATAGGGACCACTCCGGTGGGAAGGTAACAGCGTTCCGTGCGCCTTTGACGTCTAGTCATGCCAGCCACATGACCACGAAGACGTCCTCGGACAAGCGCTGGCTCCTCGGCTTTGTAACGGAGATGAGCACCGGCCCCTAGAGTCGGAAACGACTAGCACGCATGTGCGGGGGAACCTTTACCTTATAACGATGGATACTTGGGAAAAGATTTGGGTTAGAAACGTAAAATTTACACAGGCCCAAAATTTAAGAGAGAATTTTTATAAAATGTTTTATAGGTGGCATTTAGACCCTAATGGGTAGGTAATGACCTATAAAGCTCTAAATGGCTTGGGTCCGGATTATCTAAGGGAACACCTGCTGCTGGCATCAACTTCCCATCGTCCTGTGCGCTCCCACAGGGAGGGCCTTCTCAGGGTGCCGGCGGTTAAGGAGTGCCGGCGGGTGATCCCCAGGGGGAGGGCATTCTCTGTGGGCGCGCCTGCCCTTTGGAATGATTTACCGGTGGAACTTCGGGCTGCCCCCGATCTGCGTTCATTTTGCCGGGATCTGAAAACCTGGTTCTTTGATCTATCAGGCCTGGACTGAAGGGGTTTTAGCTTTTAATATTGTTTTAATTGTTGGGCTTATGTAATTTAATCTATTTTAATTTATACTATTTTTATATTGTATTTTATGCTGCCCTGTAAACCGCCCTGAGTCCTTCGGGAATAGGGCGGTATAAAAATTTAATTAAATAAATAAATAAGTTTTACAGTACATTTTTAAATACAAAACCCCTCCCCTCCCCCTCCCCCCAAACCTCCCCAACTCTCCCCTCCCCTCCCCCCCCTCCCCGACTTCCCAGAGCTAAATACAGGGTATAAAAATACAAACAAGCATAATCTAAAATATGCAAACAACAATAAAATATTAAATTCTATCGCACTTTAACTCTTAATAATAATAATAATAATAATAATAATAATAATAATAATAATAATAATAATTTTATTTATATACCGCCCTTCTCCCGAAGGACTCAGGGCGGTGAACAGGGCAAATATATAAAAAATACAAAAATACAAAAGTTAAAAAAAAATAAAAAATTAAACATATGCCCGACTAAAAACAGTAAATACAAATATTTAAATGACCATAAAATAAATAAATAAAATAACTACAAGCTAGTTATACATCATATAAAACCACTACTTATTCAAATGCTAAATGAAACTTTTTGGTCCCGTATTTATTCTGAATATATTCGATCCATCTTCTCCACTCCACAGTATATCTCTGTTGCGATTGTTCTTTCAAATACGCTGAAATCTTTGTCATCTCCGCCAAGTTAGAAACTTTCAAAGTCCACTCTTCTAATAGTCGGCAGCTCCTCCTTCTTCCAATATTGCGCTACTAAAAGTCTCGCTGCCGTAATTAAGTTCAACATCAATTTTGTATCTAGAACAGTAAAATCTGTAACAATACCCAACAAAAAAAGAACTGCGGAGAAAACCTTATCTATTTCTTGAATATCCCGGGCCTTGTGTTTGACATGTCTGCCCGACACCATTTCAGACAGGTGGTTTGCCCGGTCTCTTCTTAAAAGCCTCCAGTGACGGAGCACCCACAACTTCCGGTGGCAAGCAGTTCCACTGGTTAATTGTCCTCACTGCTAGGAAGTTTCTCCTTAGTTCTAGGTTGCTTCTCTCCTGGACTAGATTCCATCCATTCTTTCTTGTTCTTGTTCGGAGAATAGGTCGACCCCCCCTCTCCTTTGGGGCAACCCCCCAAATACTGGAATGTTGCTATCATTCCCACCCCCCCACCCCCGAGTCCTCCTTTTTCTCTAGACTGACCAAACCCAATGCCTTCATCTGCTCCCTCGCCCCTCCAGACGGGGGACTCTTATCAAAGGATAAGGGACCTTGACTCGCTTTCCACCAGATGCCCAGAAAGAGCCCTGCCCTCACCCGGTCCCAGTTAAGCCATGCTAACATGGGAGTCTTGGCACTTTGGGGGCCGGGGAGAGGGGGGCGGGAAGAGTCTCACCTGGTTGGAGGGATCGGGAATCCCCTCTGATGGCCGGTGGATCTGCTGCTCTCCTTGGCTGCTGCTTCTCTGCCGGAACTTCCCGTCCTTCTAACTGCCGTGTGGAGCTTTCGGTGGGAGCAGAGTCCAGAGATTGCACAACCGCCAGCGTTTCTGGGCTGCCAGATGGCCTCTGGGTTTCCCTTCCTTAAAAAGGCTTCCTGCAAGGAAAAAAAGAGGGGGGCAACCCTGACTCCCTACCCTTTTAAGGTCTGCTTCTCCTTCCTTCAATTGTGCTCCAACCTGGGGTCCTGGAAGAGGAGGGGGCTTCCCTTGGATGATTTCAGATTGGGAGACACCTACCCACCTACCTTCCTTCCTTCCTTCCTTCCTTCCTTCCTTCCTTCCTTCCTTCCTTCCTTCCTTCCTTCCACCCACCATCCCTTGTAGAACGGCTAGTTGCAGAACATTGAAATCAAATGGTCCACAAGGGGGTGTGGGGTGGGAAGCGAAGGATTCTTAGAAACTGCTCAAGCTCTGAATGACAATGGAGCGTCAAAGCTCTCAGAGATTTATTTATTTAGCGTATGGCTGGTCACACAAAGAATTAAAAGCACTTCAGATGTACAAGTTAGAAGAGTTAAAACATTTTTTTTTAAAAAAGAAGCAATTATAAAAACCTAAGAGGAAAACAGAAATAACATTTCAGAGCTTAATGTCCAGTTTGGAGATCCAGTCGGTAGCTGCCGTTGTTACGCAGAGGAAGTCCTTAAAATCTCCTGGGTATCTTCTATTAGTGCATTCCCTCGCTATATGTTGGATAGTCTGTCGGGGAGCCCCGCAATCACATTGTGCCGAAGGTGTCTTTCCCCGTTTACACAGAGAATCGGCACACACCCCATGAGCCGTTCTAATTCTATTGTATGTCACCCATATGCAGTGCTTTTTTTGTAAAAGAAAAAGGTGCCGGAACTCATACATGTCATACAACCCGCCTTGCCTACCCTACAAGGTTCCATCCAAAAAAGGTGCCGGAACTCCGTTCTGAGCGTTCTATGAGAAAAAAAGCCCTGCCCATATGTGTCGGGGTAGATTAAATCCTGGAGGTATACTATTAGGATTAATATGCTCAGAAATACCTTGGGAGGTATCGCTACTCCACGCTTCCGTCCACTTTTGTGTGGTGCTCTGATGTTCGGCCAGCAGCTTAAGCGCTGTGAGGAGTGGTGGATTTATTGACTTGAATCGACATCTTAAAAGAGATCAGAGGTATAGGCATGAATGGGTAGAGAGGAGTTTAGCAGGATCTTACTATACTCCCGGATGAGAGCTTCTTGTCGTGGTAAGTGTGGAGAAGCTCAGGAGATCAAACAAAGGAGCAAATACCTTATGTTACAATTTATTTATTTATTATTTAAATTTATATACCGCCCTATTCCCGTAGGACTCAGGGCGGTTTACCGGGAAAATTAAAATACATAGTATACAGAATTAAAATCAATTAAAACTATTGATTAAATTACAGTCCCTGAAGTTAAACAAAAACCCAATTAAATTAAATTAAATTAAAACCCCTCAGTCTGGGCCAAACAGCTCGAAGAACCAGGTTTTCAAGTCCCGGCGAAATGAGCGGTATCTGTAAAAGACTGACCCCTTTCTCGGCTGCCCCACTGCAACACACGTTTGTCCTCCACAGGCAGGATCTCTTGGCTGACCCCTCGGTCAAGCCAGCTTCCTTGCATAACATCCAACTCTGCTTTCCGTTTCTCGTATCCGCAGAGATTTCTCGGAAAATGCTTCAAAGCTGAACTGGCAGCCTTCACTTTCCCTTTCAACTTCCCTTTTCAAGAGTTGGGGGCGGGGAGGAAGGCCGGGCGCTCCAGCTGACCTTGGAGGAAGCCAAGGGAGGAGAAACATCAGGGCCAGATGCCGGGTCTCTCGGGAAGCTTGAGAAGATGCAAGCCGATCTCTAGGAAGACCTCAATCGATCGGAATAGAGCTGGAAGGGATCTCGGAGGTCATCTAGTCCGGCCCCCTGCTCCAGCAGGAGACCCTTGCAGAATCACAGAATGACAAGAGTTGGAAGGGACCTTGGAGGTCCTCTAGTCCAACGCTGCTATCATGTCCCCCCTCGTCCTTCTCTTCATGCGCTCGTGACCTCCTGTTTAGACTACTGCAACGCTCTCTACATGGGGCTGCCCTTGAGGACCACTCGGAGGCTTCAACTGGCGCACAATGCGGCCGCGCCTGTTGTGATGGGGGATTCCTGATACTCCCATGTAACACCTCTTCTCCGCGAGCTGCATTGGCTTCTGGTTGCCCTTTGGGTGAGATTCAAGGTGCTGGTGATGACCTATAAAGCCCTAAATGGTGAGGGTCCGGGATATCTGAGGGAACACCTGCTGCCGGCATCAAGCTCCCTTCGTCCTGTGTGCTCCCACAGGGAGGGCCTTCTCAGGATACCACCGGTTAAGGAATGCCGGCGGGTTATTCCCAGGGGAAGAGCGTTCTCTGTGGGCGCGCCGGCCCTATGGAACCAACTCCCAATGGAACTTAGGACTGCCCCCGACCTTCGCTCATTTCGCCGGGACCTGAAAACTTGGCTCTTCGAGCTGTCTGGCCCAGGCTGAGGGGTTTTAATTTTCTTGGGTTTTAGTTTAAATTGGGGACTTGATTTAATTAATTTTAATAATAATAATAATCTGATTTTAACTTTTGTATGTTTGTTTTTAACTCTCCCTGTAAACCGCCCTGAGTCCTACGGGAATAGGGCGGTATATAAATTTAATAAATAAATTAAACTAGACATACCCAATTCCAGCAGCCGTTCCTTATGTTTTAGCCTTCAGTCCCCCGATCATCTTTGTTGCTCTTCTCTGCACTCTTTCCAGAGTCTCAACGTCCTTTTTACATCATGGTGATCAAAACTGGATGCAGTATTCCAGGTGTGGCCTTACCAAGGCTTTGTAAAGTGGTATTAGTACTTCACGTGATCTTGATTCTGTCCCTCTGTTAATGCAGCCTAGCACTGTGTTGGCTTTTTTGGCACATGCAGCACACTGCTGGCTCATATTGAAGTGATTGTGCACTAGGACTCCGAGATCCCTCTCACACTTACTACTATCGAGCAAGGTACCACCTATACTATACCTGTGCATTTGATTTTTCCTGCCTAAATGTAGAACCTTACTTTTTTCACCATTGAATTTCATTTTGTTAGATAGTGCCCAGTGTTCGAGTCTGTCCAGATCCTCCTGTATCTTAAGCCTATCTTCTGGAGTATTGGCTATTCCTGCCAGCTTGGTGTCGTCTGCAAATTTGATGAGTTCCCCATCTATCCCCTCATCCAAATCGTTGATGAAGATGTTGAAGAGCACTGGGCCCAGAACAGAGCCCTGGGGCACCCCACTACACACTTCCTTCCATGTAGATGCAGCTCCATTGAGGACCACACGCTGAGTACGGCCTGTCAGCCAGCTACGAATCCATCTGGTGGTGATGCTATCTGTTATGTATTGAGCTTTGGAAAGACCTTGTCATGTGTATGATGAGATGCTAATGGTTCTACAGCAACACGGATTGGACTTCTCCAGTCCAGGCTGCAGTCAACTTGGCGGGAATAATGATAATGATAATAAGTTGGAAGGGACCTTGGAGGTCATCTAGTCCAACCCCCTGCTAAGACAGGAAACCCTATACCATTTCAGACAAATGGCTGTCCAGTCGCTTCTTAAAAGCCTCCAGTAATGAAGCACCCACAACCTCTGGTGGCAAGCAGTTCCACTGGCTAATTGTCCCCACCGTTAGGACCTTCCCCTGAATTCCACATTGCTTCTCTCCTTGATCAGATTCCATCCGTTGCTTCTTCTCCTGCCTTCTGGGGCTTTGGAGAATAGGTGAACCCCTTCCTCTCCTTTGGGGAAGCCCCCCCCCAAATTTATTTATTTATTTATTGATGGGATTTATATCCCGCCCTATCTCCTGAAGGACTCAGGGCGGCTCACAATAAAACATATAATAAGTGCATAAATCAAGATAAATGAAATTGAGAACATCAGTGCAATAAAAAATTAGAGAATTTAAAAATGAATTAAAAATACTAAATATAAATTAATTAAGATGCCTGTCAGTCTAGGTCAGCTTGGTGGAACAGGTGTGTTTTGAGGCCGCGGCGAAAGGATTGGAGGTTTTGGGCTATCCGAAGCTCAGGGGGGAGCTGATTCCATAGGGTTGGTGCTCCCACAGAGAAGGCCCTCCCCCTGGGGGTCGCCAGCCGACATTGCCTAGCTGACGGTACCCTGAGGAGGCCTTCTCTGTGTGAGCGTACTGGACGATGGGAATTTGTTCCCGGCAGCAGATGGTCCTGCAAGTATCCCGGACCTAAGCCATGTAGGGCTTTAAAGGTAAGTACCAGCACCTTAAATCTCACCCGGAGGGCAACTGGTAGCCAATGCAGCTCCCGCAGGAGGGGTGTAATATGGGAGTATCGGGAAGCTCCCATCACAACCCGCGCAGCTGCATTCTGCACCAGCTGAAGCCTCCGGGTGGTCTTTAAGGGCAGCCCCATGTAGAGAGCATTACAGTAATCAATACGGGAGGTAACGAGTGCGTGGGTGACTGTACGTAGGGCATCTCGGTCCAAAAAGGGGCGTAATTGGTATATAAGACGAATCTGGGCAAATGCCCCCCTAGCCACGGTTCCAATGTGATCTTCAAAACTGAGTCGTGAATCTAGGAGGACGCCCAGATTGCGTGCTTTATCAATGGGAGGTAACATCTCTCCTCCTATAGTCAGAGATGGAACCTCTTGGACTAAACGAGATGACGGTATGTACAGCCACTCAGTCTTGGCCGGGTTGAGTCGAAGCCTGTTTTCTCCCATCCAAATCTGTACCGCTTCCAGACAACGGGACATCACATCGAGGGCATCACTGGGTTGGTTCGGGGTGGAGATGAATAGCTGGGTATCATCAGCATATTGATGATATTTCACCCCGAAGCTACGGATGATCTCTCCCAGCGGCTTCATATAGATGTTGAACAGGAGGGGCGAGAGCACCGAACCCTGAGGCACTCCACAATTAAGAGGCCTAGGGCTTGACCTCTGCCCTCCTGCCAACACCGTCTGCGAACGGTCCGAGAGGTAGGAGGAGAACCAACGCAGAACGGTGCCTCCCACTCCCAGCCCCTCAAGACGACGCAGTAAGATACCATGGTCGATGGTATCAAAAGCCGCTGATAGATCTAATAGGACCAGGACAGAAGAATAACCTCTATCTCGGGCCCGCCAGAGATCATTCACCAGCGCGACCAATGCCGTCTCCGTGCTGTGCCCCGGTCTGAAACCCGATTGGTACGGATCTAGATATTCAGCTTCCTCCAGGTTCAAAGGGAGCTGTCGTGCCACCACGCTCTCAACGACCTTCGCAAGGAAGCGAAGGTTGGAGACAGGACGGAAGTTGTTTAAAACAGCTGGGTCCAGTGCCGGTTTCTTGAGGAGGGGCCTTACCACCGCCTCTTTCAAGGCAGCAGGGAAGTACCCTTCACTCAGTGAGGCATTGATAACTGCTAGGAGCCAGCCTCGTGTAACCTCCCGAGAAGCATAGACTAGCCAGGAGGGACACGGGTCCAACAAACATGTGGCGGCACTTAGTTTCCCCATGATCTTGTCCACTTCATCCGGAGTCACAGGATCGAACTCTTCCCAAATGTACTTGGCCAACTTCATCGTTTTCCTCTCGTTAGATACTGCCCAGTCAGAGTCCAGACCAGCCCGAATCTGAGCAATTTTGTCCACCAGATATTTACTAAATTCCTCAGCCCGTCCATGTAGGGGGTCCTCTCCCGTCTCTTGACTTAAAAGGGAGCGGACCACTCTAAATAGGGCGGCCGGGCGATTATCTGCGGACGCAATGAGGGTGGTGAAGTAGGCGTGCTTTGCCACCCTCATTGCCACAAGATAGGATCTAGAAAAGGATCTTAACTGTGTTCGGTCAGACTCGGACCGACTGGCTCTCCAAATGCTCTCTAGGCCCCTTCTCTGGCGCTTCATCTCCCGCAGGTCCTTGGAGAACCAAGGAGCGAGTCGGGACTTGCGCCGGGTCAGAGGCCGCAAAGGGACAACGCGGTCGAGCGCCTCCGAAGCAGCCTGTTGCCAGGCATTAACTAAGGACTCGACCGGGTTGTGGGAGAGGGAGGTGGGAATCGGTCCAAGCGCCATCTGGAATTTATCTGGGTCCATCAGGCGCCTGGGGCGGAACCACCTGGTCGGTTCCGCTTCCTGACATCGGGGGGTGACGTGACGGAGGCCCAACCGCAGGAGGTAGTGGTCTGTCCATGAAAGGGGTTGTGATGTTGGAGTAACCCCACCCATCCCATTTAGCCACTGCCCAGAGACAAAAATTAGATCCGGCATGTTTCCTCCCTCGTGAGTTGGGTCCTGAGTAATTTGAGTAAGGTCCATGGCCGTCATGGAGGCCATGAACTCTCGGGCCACTTCTGATGCACTGCCCAGGGAAGGTAGATTAAAATCTCCCAGTACCATAAGCTTTGGAAATTCGACCGCCAATCCTGAGATGGCGTCAGGTAGCTTGGGTAGAACCGTTGCTGTGCAGCTTGGAGAGAGGTATACCAGAAGTAGGCCCAACTGACCACCAGGACCCCACCTTAAGAGGAGGGATTCACATCCGTCTATCTGAGGGGCAGTGGCCTCCCGCGGATGGAGGGTCTCTCTGATAACGATCGCCACGCCACCTCCCCTACCCTGAGCTCGAGGTTGATGTAGCACACGGAAACCTGGGGGGGATAAATCAGTCAGAGGGACCCCTCCCTCTGGGCCCAGCCAGGTTTCCGTGATGCATGCCAGGTCTGCGCCTTCCTCCTCGATCAAGTCATGGATGAGGGGAGCTTTATTCACAACAGACCTGGCATTAAAATAGATCAGCCTGAGCTCAGGAGTCAGACCTCCCTCTTCCCCAGGGCAGCAAGCGGGAGCCAGAGGGTCAGAGCGCGCCACAGCAAGAAGATAGCGTGGGCGTGATCTCAGAATACGATATGACCCTCTGCTCCTCCATCTGCTGCCATTCCCAATTACTGTGGGGATCGGTATCCCTGTCCCATCCCCCTGGTTTACAAGACTCTCCATGGCCCTCATATTGCCGCGACCATTGGCCAACTTAGGCTGAGACAGGTCCGGTGGGATCTTCCCCTCGATTTGCTGGGCCTGACCCTCCCCCCTCCCTAACCCTTCAAAAAATTTTAAAAGAAAACCCAAGAGCCTCTTCTTGGCGCCATGCCACCTCTCGGGGTCCCAGGACCCGTCATTAAGGAAACGGCGGCGTAGGTCTGATGGCCATCTCTGAGAGAGTGGGGAAGCTCTCAGGGCAAGTAGCTCACTTCTGGTGTAAGCCATCAGAGGTGGAAATAGGAGTAAAGGACGAGCTGGTAGGAACAACTGCATATCAAGACCACAGAGCTGAAGTAGTGGCTCCTGAGAACATGGTCACCCTCTCACAGTGATCAGGATCTCAGGGGGTCACCATCCAGCTCCGGGTAGGTCGCAGGAGGAGAGAGAGTCCGGTGAATGCTAGCATAGTCTGTTGGTGGATAACTTCGTAGCTCCGGTGATGAGCGGTGGTAGTTCATCTATCTCCATGCCTAAGATGTCATCGCGACCGAGGGGCTGTAGTCAGTCTCCGGTGAAAAAATGAAGGAGGGATTATCTGGACTTAAAGTTATGATCCCGAGAGGATAACTGCTATCTCGGGGGCCTTTCGGCACATCCCACCTCCAAATAAAGCTTCAGGTGGTCCCTGGTGAATTCTGCCCTCCAGACCAGATATAGGAGGGTTTTAAATGGCGCTCTAGCCTACAGACGGTGGCCATCATCCCACAGATCTCTGTCGTGGGGGGGGAGCGCGAAGATCTTATAGATGGGCAGATGGGGGGCAGTAGCCACCAATTCTGGAGCCTCGCCGTCCAGGCTACCTTTGTAGGCAGCCCCAGGTCGTTACAGCTCCTCCGCAGGTGGCTGCAGGGCCGGACCGTTTGTCTATCGAAGGGAGATCGATCAGGTCGTTGTATGTCCGTTGCAGGCTTCCGCATGCCGCGCATCCAAGCAGGCCGCTTAACAGCTGATTTGGAGGCCGCCGCAAGATCCCACCGGCAGCTGCCGGCTAGTATATGCTCTCTGCCGGTCTGAACGAGCCAGAAAAGGCTGGAAACTGCGCGTTGCAGCCCGCCCATCACCGGCCGCTTTACAGGCTGCCGCGGGGTACCGCCGGTTACTCGCATCCAAGCTGGCCGCTTAACAGCTGATTTGGGGACCGCCGCAAGATCCCATCGGCAGCTGCCGGCTGGTATATGCTCTTTGCTGGTTTGAGCGAGCCAGAAAAGGCTGCAAACTGCACGTTGCAGCCCGACCATCCTCAGCCGCTTTACAGGTTGCCGTAGGGTGCCGCCGGTTGCTTTCGGCCGTTGTAATTCAACCGTCAGCCTGATCGAGCCGTTCCGCTTGGCCCCTTCGAGTCCGGGAGCCTTGCCTCCTTGCCGCTTCGCCATCCCTTTCCAATACCGCCCCGTTGTTACTACTGGCGCTCATTACGGGCTCCACCAAAGCCTCGGAGGGTCCTGTCGCCCATCCGGGCTAGGGAACAGCAGCCCCCTGCAGGGCTCCATGCCAAACTCGCATCCTTTGATCTCCGCGATCAGCTGCGAGCGGCCATCTTCCAGGACCTACAGCAACACGGATTGGACTTCTCCAGTCCAGGCTGCAGTCAACTTGGCGGGAATAATGATAATGATAATAAGTTGGAAGGGACCTTGGAGGTCATCTAGTCCAACCCCCTGCTAAGACAGGAAACCCTATACCATTTCAGACAAATGGCTGTCCAGTCGCTTCTTAAAAGCCTCCAGTAATGAAGCACCCACAACCTCTGGTGGCAAGCAGTTCCACTGGCTAATTGTCCCCACCGTTAGGACCTTCCCCTGAATTCCACATTGCTTCTCTCCTTGATCAGATTCCATCCGTTGCTTCTTCTCCTGCTTTCTGGGGCTTTGGAGAATAGGTGAACCCCTTCCTCTCCTTTGGGGAAGCCCCCCCCAAATACTGGAATGCTGCTATCATATCCTCCCCCCCTCCTCCTTTTCTCTCGACTAACCAAACCCAATCCCTGCAAGAGCTTTGGTCTGCTCCCCCGCCCTTCCAGACGAGGGACCCCTTGTAGTCACGTCAAAGGAGTCGGCCCTTGACCCCCCCCCTTCCCACCAGATGCCCAGGAAGACCCCCACCCGCCTCACCCAGTTCCTCTCTGTCGCCACAGCAATGCCAACTCGGGGGTCTTGGCGCTTTGGAGCGGGGGGGGGAGGTGTCTCTCACCTAGTTGAAGGGATCCGGTGGATCCACTGCTCTCCGTGGCTGCTGCTCTGCCGGATCTCCCCGTCCTTCTGATTGCAGGCGGAGATTTCCATGGGGGGGGGGAGAGTCCGGAGATTGCGCAACCCTTGAAAGCGGCCAACAACTCTTGGCTGCAAAAAGGAGTTTCGCTTTCCTTGCTTTGAAAAGGCTTCCGGGGGGGGGAGGGCAACGCTGACTCTCCACCCTTTGAGGCCTGCTTGCTTCAATGGTGCTCCAAGTTGGGGTCCTGGGGGAGAACAGGACAGGATAGGATAAGATAGGATAGGATAGGAGATAGAATAGGAGATAGGATAGGGTGTAGGATAGGACACAGGACAGGATAGGATAGGAAAGATAGGATATAGAATAGGATAGGCTATAGGATAGGATAGGAGATTAGAATAGAATAGAATAGAATAGAATAGAATAGAATAGAATAGAATAGAATAGAATAGAATAGAATAGAATAGAATAGAATAGAATAGAATAGAATAGAATAGAATAGAATAGAATAGAATGCAATGCTATATAGGATAGGATAGGATAGGATAGGATAGGAAAAATAGGATAGAGGATAGGATAGAGGACAGGAAAGATAGGATAGGATAGGAAAGATAGGATATAGAATAGGATAGGATATAGGATAGGATAGGAGATATATAGGATATGAGATAGGATAGGGTATAGGATAGGACACAGGACAGGATAGGATAGCAAAGATAGGATATAGAATAGGATAGGCTATAGGCTATGAGATATAGGATATGAGATAGGATATGAGATATATAGGATAGGAGATAGGATAGGATAGGAGATAGGATAGGATATAGGATAGGATAGAAAATACAGAATAGAATAGAATAGAATAGAATAGAATAGAATAGAATAGAATAGAATAGAATAGAATAGAATAGAATGCAATGCTATATAGGATAGGATAGGATAGGATAGGATAGGATAGGATAGGATAGGATAGGATAGGATAGGATAGGATAGGATAGGATAGGAAAAATAGGATAGAGGATAGGATAGAGGACAGGAAAGATAGGATAGGATAGGAAAGATAGGATATAGAATAGGATAGGATATAGGATAGGATAGGAGATATATAGGATATGAGATAGGATAGGGTATAGGATAGGACACAGGACAGGATAGGATAGCAAAGATAGGATATAGAATAGGATAGGCTATAGGCTATGAGATATAGGATATGATATAGGATATGAGATATATAGGATAGGAGATAGGATAGGATAGGAGATAGGATAGGATATAGGATAGGATAGAAAATACGGAATAGAATAGAATAGAATAGAATAGAATAGAATAGAATAGAATAGAATAGAATAGAATAGAATAGAATAGAATAGAATAGAAAATATGGAATGGAATTAATAGAATAGAATAAAATTAGAATAGAATAGAATATGGAAAGAGTAGAATAGAATAGAATAGAAAATATGGAATGGAATAGAATGGAATGGAATAGAATAGAATAGAATAGAATAGAATAGAATAGAATAGAATAGGAATAGAATGCTAGATAGGATAGGATAGGATAGGATAGGATAGGATAGGAGATAGGATAGGAGATATGAGATAGGATAGGAGACAGGATAGGATAGGAAAGATAGGATATAGAATAGGATAGGCTACAGGCTATGAGATATGATATAGGATATGATATAGGATAGGGTATAGGATAGGACACAGGACAGGATAGGATAGGAAAGATAGGATAGGTCTAGGATAGGATAGGTTAGGATAGCATAGGATAGAGCTGGAACAGACCAGGGAACAGGCTATTTCTCTGAAAGGCTCCGGCTGAACTGGCAGCTTTCCCTTTCCCTTCCAACTTTCCCTTTCGGAGCTCCCCGCTCAGGAGAGGGAAGGGCAGGTGCTCCAGCCCACCTGGGAGGAAGCTGATTGGGGAGAAACCTCAGGGTCTCTCAGGAAGCGGAGAGGATGCGAGAGGAAAGACCTCGCTCGATCACAATGGAGCTGGAAGGGCCCTCGGAGGTCCTCTAGTCCAGCCCCCTGCTCGAGCAGGAGACCCTTAGAGAACAAGAGTTGGAAGGGGCCTCTGAAGTCATCTAGTCCAGCCCCCTGCTCAAGTGGGAGACCCTTACAGGATAACAGAGTTGGAAGGGTCCTCGGAGGTCCTCTAGTCCAATCCCCTGCTCAGGGAGGAGACCCTTGACCATTTCAGGCAAATGGCTGTCCCGTCTCTTCTTTAAAAACCTCCAGGGTTGGAGCATCCGCAACTTCTGGTGGCAAGCTGTTCCGCTGGTTGTTCTCACTGCTTAGGAAGCGTGAAAGACCCCTGCCCTTTTAGAGGTGCTTCTCCTCCAGGGCTGGCTGGGGCATGCTGGGAGTTGAAGTCCACAAGTCCCACAGTTGCCGGCTTTGGACACCCCCGATATAGAACAACGAGGAACCGAGAGAGGCATTTGCTCCCCTCTGGTTGGGAAGTCGTTTATGGAAAACATTTTCTGCTTCTCTTATTGCAAAGGGCTTAAATGGTTTCTCTGGATCTTTCTTAGATTTCAGAAAGAAGCATTAAAATACGATCATAAATCTCTTTTCTCCTTCTCTTTCTTCCCCTTATTCTCTCATTCACATCTTCTCTCATTCTTTCTCTCATTCTTTCTTTCTCGTTTCTCTCTCTTCTCATTCTCTGCCTTTTTCCTCATTCTCTCCTAATTCCGTCATTCTTCCTCTCTTTCGTCTCACTTTCTTTCCCGTATTTATTCTATTTTTCTTCTCATTTTCTCTCGTTCTTTCACCCTCATTCTTTCTCATTCTTTCCCTTTCTCTCTTCTCATTCTCACTCTTTCTCCTTCTCTTTCCCTTATTCTCTTTTCTTTCATTCTTTCTCTCACCCTCATTCTTTTTCTTTCCCTCATCATTCTTTCTCTTTCTCATTCCCTCATTCTGTCTCATTTCATTCTCTTTCCTTTTCTCTTCTAATTCTACCATTCTTTCTCATTCTCTCTATTCTAATTCTTTCTCCTTCTTTTTCTCTCCTCATTCTCTTTCTCCTTCCGTCCCTTTCTCCTTCCCTGTCATTCTTCCATTCTCTTTAATACCCGCTTCTTTCCCTTTCTTCTAGAAAATTGTCTCTCTCTGTCGTTCTCTCAATCTATTTCTCCTCCTCTCCCTCTCTCCTCCTTCTCTCCCCCTGAGACTGTGTCCTTCTTTCTCTTTCTTCTAATTCTTTCTTTCCCTTCTTCTTTTTCTTCTCAATTCTCTCATTCTTCCTCTGACCCTCATTCTTTCCCTTTCTCCCTTTTCATTCTGTTTGGAAAGTGGCTCAAGATCCACAAACAAACGAACAAACTCACTTGGAATTCCAGCAACAAAGTTTTGTTGAAAAAGAAGCACTTGCAAAGGCTTGGGGAGCTGAAACACACTGTAGGAGTCCGGCCACACCTTAAAGCTCTGTTTGACACATTTTTACATCGTACCCCCATGCAGATTCCCCTCTCCCCTTGCCCACTCAACGCCCCTTCCCCACTCCTCCAATAACTACTCCAGACCGCCTCAAACCACTATCCCTCCCATGTTCCAGGAAGCCCCTTTCTGCACATCCTATCTATTGCCATCTAATTTTCTATGAACAAAGCTCAATTCTTATAATCATACCCAGGGCTTTTTTTCTCATAGAAGGCTCAGAATGGCGTTCCGGCACCTTTTTTGGATGGAACCTTGTAGGGTAGGCAAGGCGGTTTGTATGACATGTGTGAGTTCCGGCACCTTTTTCTTTTACAAAAAAAGCACTGATCATACCTATATTTGTTTGCGGTTCTACCTTTGCTAGCTTAAGCTCTAAACCTTATCCTGTTTTTGTGTTTCCTCTGCTTGCGGTTTCAGTTAGCTAGCAAGTTCTACTTTTTCTTATTTGCATGTAATTAACTTGTCTGAATTTCTGACTTTCCGGTGGCTTCCTCTCTCTACCTCTGGACTCATTAGAAATTTCTGAATAATAATCTACACCTTTCCATTCTCTTCTCATTCTCTCCCTTTCTTTCTTTATCCTCATTCTCTCTTCTAATTCTGTGTCCTTCTCTTTCTATTCTAATTCTTTCTCTCATTTTCTTTCTCCTTCTGTCACTTTCATACGTTCTCCTTTCCCTCTTCTAGAAAATTGTCATTCTTTCTCTCTCCATTTCTCATCCTCTCCCTCTTTTCATTCTCTCCCCTTAGTTGTTACTTTCGTCTCATTCTTTCCCTTATTCTCATTCTTCCTTTTCATTCTCTTCTCATTCTCCCTCTCTTCTAATTCTGTCACTCTCTCTTCTAATTCTCTTTCTCATTCTTTCTCCTTCTGTCATTCTTTCATCCTCATACGCTCCTTTCCCTCTTCTAGAAAATTGTCTGTCATTCTTTCTTTCAATCTATTCTCATCCTCTCCCAATTCTGTCATCCTTTCTCTATTTCTGTCACTTTGTCATTTTTTCCGCTGTCTTCTCTCCACACACACAAACACACAAAGAGCGAGAGAGCGAGAGACCGAGCGAGCTCTATTTCTCCTCAAAAAGATTATCTTAGTTAAGAACTGCTTCAGTTCATCGTTTACGCTGGAATTTTTTTCTCCCCGTGGAACGTAAGCAAAACCTCGTGTTTGTCCAATACATGGTAAATACCCAAAAGATAAAAAAAGACACGATTGTTTTAGGGACGAAATCATGAGGAGAAATCCTGAGGTAAACGAACTGAACGCCAAAGGGCAGCCAGGGGGAAAAAAAAGGCGGGAAAACTCCCCCTCCCCCCTCCACACCCAGAACGACCAATCGCAGCGCAGAGTGCCTCAGGCAGAAGCGCCGGTCCTCTCCAGCCATTCAGCTGTAGGTGGGCGTGGCCTGGCTCCCCCTGACGACCTTTCCCTGAAGCGGCTGCTGAACTGAAGGAGCTTCACAGAGTTGGGGGGGAGGTTGGGGCGTCCCCTCCCCTCGTGGGTCGCAGCGCCCCCACCTCCCCAGTAGGTTCTCCCCCCTCCCTATTCTGAACCCTATTCTGCAACTGGGCCTTCTGCTGGGCAAGGCTGTGGGGCCTAGTGGTTGCCCATTGGGTGATTGTCTGGAGTCTGGAGCTTTTCATTCTTTTCTCTCTTTTTTTTTTAAAGCTGTATTCCTATTTTGAGGGTAAAGCCCCTCGGAGCCATTCTGGAGTCAGGGAGAGAAGGGAAACGAAGGAGAGAAGGAAAAGAGGGAGGGAAGGAGATGGAGGAAGGAAGGAAAGAAAGATGGACGGATGGGGGAAGGGAGGAAGACAAGGGAGAGAAGAAGGATGGGTGGATGGGAGGAAGCAATAAAAGAAAGTTGGATGGAGGAAGGAAGACAAGAACGGAAGTAGAAAGGAAGCCGAGGGAGGCAGGGAAGGAAAGAGATGGATTCCTTCCTTCTCTGCCTCCCTCGTCTTCCTTCTTTGCCTCTCGTTTTCCTTCCTTCTCTCCCTCTTGTCTTCCTTCCTTCCTCCTCTGCCTGTCTTCCTTCTTTGCCTCTCGTTTTCCTTCCTTCTCTCCCTCTTGTCTTCCTTCCTTCCTTCTCTGCCTCTGTCTTCCTTCTTTGCCTCCCCTTTCCTTCCTTCTCTCTCGTCTGCCTTCCCCCATCCCTTTCCTTCCCTGCCTCTCTCTTCCTTCTCTCCTTCCATATATTAATAAATAGGGATAAATCCATCCTACATTTGTCAGGGGAAACGGAAAGCGATTCAGCAGAGGAAGTGCCGCCGAAGAAATCAAAACTGGTAAATTTGCTCCTTTTTTCCCCGACAGTTTGTAACGTTTTATTAAGATTATAGAATAAAATGCAAAAATACAAAAGCAAACAGGAGGAGCCGGTGGGGAGGGGAAAGGGGAGGGGGAGAAGGGGAAAAGAAAAAAAAAGGCCTTAACCTCCGAGTTCCACTGTTATAGTAGGAAGGAAGGATTAACGTTGAACCTCAACTTTTTCACTTTTCCATAATATTATAAACCGGCCATTTTTATAAAAATGAATGAATCTAACCGGGAAAGGCCAAACCTCCCCACCCTCAGCCCCCCCTTTTTTTAAAAGTCCTCGAGTTTTCGACACCTTGCTAAGCACTGTCCTAAAAGTGGTACAATCTGTGAAAAGGTCGAAAAGCCCTGTTCTAGTCCAGCCCCCTGCTTAAGCCGGAGAGCCTTAAAGAATCACAGAGGGGAAGGGACCTCAGAGGTCTTCTAGTCCAACTCTCTGCTCAAGCCAGAGACGCTTAGAGAATCACGGAGCTGGAAGGGACCTCAGAGGTCTTCTAGTCCAACCCCCTGCTCAAGCAGGAGAGCCTTAAAGAATCACAGAGGGGAAGGGACCTCAGAGGTCTTCTAGTCCAACTCTCTGCTCAAGCCAGAGACGCTTAGAGAATCACATAGCTGGAAGGGAACTTAGAGGTCATCTAGTCCAACCCCCTGCTCAAGCAGGAGACCCTTACAGAATCACAGAGCTGGAAGGGAGCTCGGAGGTCTTCTAGTCCAACCCCCTGCTCAAGAGCCTCTATTGCACCACCGTGAGCCCTGATGTGGCAGAGTGGCTAGAATGCACGTTTGCAGGCTGACTCTGCCCACAGCCAGGCGTTCGATCCTGACCATCTCAAGGTTGACTCAGCCTTCCGCCCTTCCGAACTCGGTCAAATGAGGACCCAGATTGTGGGGGAGCAATCCGCTGACTCTGCAAACTGTAAAGCACTGGGAAGTGGCATATAAGTCTAAGGGCTCCTGCTGTTGCTAAGGGAGGTGGAAGGTATGAGCCTGGGGTGAGGGTGAGAATCCGATTAAAAACATTGGATGCTTTTGCTCTGACAGTATAAGAGGCGGCCTTTTTCTTTACATTGTTTGCTCTGAATGGAATGAAGCTGCGGGGACCATATGTATAAATTCGATAAGAATGGCCCGCAAGATAACAGAAGTGAAGCTTGCGTTTTCTTTGGGGGGCTATTTAGAAAATGTGATTAATGACGTATAATTAGGGGAGGGAGTTGGGTATGATACGATAGGTTTGGGAGAGGAGAATTCAGATTCTGGCATCCATGCACGAGTGCCGATGCTCCGTTCTCATTATTCTAGACTTTTTAGAAAAATAATGCCTGAATGTTGTTTGAACTGTCTCATTAATCGGAACCATGATGTTACGGGGACCTGGTGTGGAAGGAAAAAAACCAGCGGGAACCTCTTGGGGAGCAGGTGGGGGGATGGGTAGCATAGGTGGGGGGTCCTGCAGTGTCCTTGGGGTCAGTCCCAAGTACAAATGACCACAGGGCTGCTGCAGAGACTGCAATTTCAGGACCGGGTCATAAGTTTAACTTTTTTTTAAAAGATGGGGTCCACCGTAATGTAAAACAGCTGATAACACCGGGGTCTCCAACCCCCGGTCCGTGCACTTGCACTGGTCCACAGCATGCCGGCAAGTGGGCCGCACAAATAAGCAAAGCACACGAAGCCAACACACACACACACACACACACACACACACGATCCACAGAAAAACCTCTCTCCACAGAACTGGTCCCTGGTTTCCGAACGTTTGGGGGCCTCTCTGCTAAGACAACCGTCCTGCATCAAGATCTCCCTGTTGCTTCCCGTCCTCCATTCCAGGGGTGTCAAACTCGCAATGTCGCGGGATGTGCCCATTGCCAGTTTCGGCATGACGCATCCGGCCGTTTGACACCCCAGCTCTATCCGCATCTCTCCCTAAGGACAAAGAGGGCCATTAATCACAGTGTGGGGAAATGGATAGGTGGTGGGGGTATGGGGTGTGTCTGTGTGTGTGCGTTTCTCATCCAGACTGATCCTTAGCTTGTTTTTGCCTCTTAGGTTTCTGGCCGCACTTAGTCTGTTTCCAGATCAGGATACAAGAGGGAGGAGGAGGGGGGGAGGAGGAAGAAGAATAATGGGGGTCCTCGGTGGACCTCTGAGCTTCGTGATTTTCTTGCAAACGTTGCATGGCCCAAAGTAGGTAACATCATCAGGCTAGTGAGGAGTGCTGTTTCTGGCAGCCCCCCTAAATATTGGAAGGCTGCTACCGTGTCTCCCCCCCCCCCGAGTCCTTCTTTTCTCTAGACTGGCCAAACCCCAATTCCTGCCCCCGTTCTTCCGATGTTTTAGCCTCCAGGCCACTAATCCTCTTTGTTGTTCTTCAGCTCCCAAAACGCCAGACGTGGCCTCCTCTGTTATCCGGCGTGGCCTCCACATCCGTGTCTACCTGGAAGACTGGAAAGGAAACACGGGACGGACATGGGTCCCGAATCCCAGAGGCCTCGGCATGTCCAGTGGGACAGGGAGCCAGCTGCCACCCCGTTCGTGTCCAGAAACCGCAGCCCTGGTCCCTGACCCCATTCAAGGCATCGCCCAGAAGCTGCTCTGAAGCTAACCGGGGTGGGGTGGGGTGGCTGAGGTGCTCAGAAGAGACCCAGGAAGGGAAGCAAGGAGGGGGGGCAGCGTGGGAAAGGACAGGAGGAGAAGCAGGTAGAGGGATAAAAGGGGACGTAGTGCTCGGGGAACCCCTTTCTTGAGGGGGGGCATTGCATGCTCTCCACCCATTAGCCTCCCTCCTCCCCCGACTGCCTGTCCTAACATGAGGGCATCAGCTGTCCCACCCACCCATTGGGGTCTCCCAGAGAAGAGGGACCCTTTGCTCTCTTGTAAACCGGCAGAAAGAGCACCGCCGTCGCCCAGTTCCACTCTGCCATTT
This sequence comes from Vipera berus, assembly GCF_964194415.1. Lineage (NCBI taxonomy): Eukaryota > Metazoa > Chordata > Lepidosauria > Squamata > Viperidae > Vipera > Vipera berus. Next base: position 133,123,565 of record NC_138205.1, on the reverse strand, counting down.
GATTCTGCTCTCTTGACACGCTCATCCCGTCCGTACCTTGGGCCCCTCATTAAAGCCGGATGATGTAGCTTCCACCCTGGTTCTTCGAAACGACTCTCTGCACCGTCTCCATCAGCTCCGTGACCTGCCTCTCCCGCTCGGCTCCCGTGGCCTTGTTGTTGAAGCCACAGAAGTGGTTCCCGTAATGCCAGATCAGGTCCCGCAGATTGCGGTTGTCGGAATTTCGGACGTACTCCTGCAGGGATTTCCCTCTCAAATCCTCCTCAGAGGTGAAGAGGATGATCATGTGCCTGGTGGACCCAGCCCCAAAGATTTCCGTGACCCGCTTTGCAGCTGCCACATCTTCGGCAGTGAAGCACCACACCTGGGTCACAAAGATCAGGGCGTGGGGGCCTGGCCGGGAGAGTTCGACGCAAGCCCTGATCTCGCGTTGCACAGTCTCACTGTCGGGTTCAGAATCAAAAATGTCGGGGGTGTCGACCACGGAGATCTTCCTGTCATGCCAGCTTCCTTGACCCCTTTGGCACCTCAGGGTGGTGGCCTTTGCCCCCAAGATGGAATCGAACACCCTCCGGCCGAGGATGCTGTTGCCCGTGGCGCTCTTCCCGCCTCCAGTCTTCCCCACCAGGATCAGCCGGAGTTCGGCGTCCTCCCCTGCGAGTTTGGAAGACAATGTTGCAAAAAGGAATCCAGACATTTCTCAGAACATGTCGGAGTGTCATTGAGCAGGCTGGAAATGGGGACCACTTTGGAAAAGAGTCAGCCCTGCCCTGCAGTGCTTCAGGAATGTTTTCACGGGAATCTCCCAGCGTTGGTGCAATGGGCTGCTCAGCCATGCAGATTCCCATCCCATCCCAACCCCATTCCATTCGGTGGTGAGCCATCGTGCTGCAGTGGTTAATATGCAGCATTGCAGGCTAATTCTGTCAACAGCCAAGAGTTCGATCCTGACCTTCTCAAGGCTGACTCAGCCTTCTGTCCTTTCCACATCGGTCAAATGAGGACCCAGATTGCAGGGGAGCAATCCGCTGACTCTGCAAACTGCTTAGAGAGATCTGTAAAGCACTGGGAAGTGGCATATAAATCTAAGGGCTGTTGCAATTGCTCAGGGAGGTGGAAGGTATGAGCCTGGGTGTGTTTGTTTGTGTGTGTGTGTGTGTGTGTGTGTGTGTGTGTGAGAATCCGATTAAGGCCAGAGGGAAACCTTCACGGGGACCTGGTGTGGAAGGAGAAAGATCAGCGGGAACCTGTTGGGGACCCGGTGGTGGGACAGGTAGAATAGGTGGGGGGTCCTGCAGTGTCCTTGGGGTCAGTCCCAAGTACAAATGACCATAGGGCTGTTTCAGGGACTGCAATTTCAGGATCAGGTCATAAGTAACCTTTTGGGGGGTTGTCCACCATTACCCTAACCCCCCGCAAATATTGGAATGATGGTATCGTGTCCCCCCGAGTCCTTCTTTTCTCTAGACTGGCCAAACCCCAATTCCTGCCCCCGTTCTTCCGATGTTTTAGCCTCCAGGCCCCTAATCTTTGTTGCTCCTCCCCCCCAAAACTCCAGACGTGGCCTCCTCACTTACCTCGTGTGGCCTGATCCGTGGCTGCCTGGAAGAGTGGAAAGGAAACACGGGTCAGACAGGGGTTTCGACTTCCAGGGGTCTCGGCGTGTCCAGTGGGGCAGGGAGCCAGCTGCCACCCCATTCATGCCCAGAAACCGCAGCATGATCCCCCACCCTATTCAAGGCTTCGCCTAGAAGCTGCTCTGGAGCTAACTGGGGGGGGGGGCTGAGGTGCTTAGAAGGGACCCAGGAAGGGAAGAAAAGAGGGGGGCACAGAGAGAAGGAGGGAAGGGACGGGGGGTGGGGGGAAGCCGGTACAGGAAAAAAAGGGGAACTGGAGCTGGCGGACCCCCTTTCTTGAGGGGGCCATTGCATGCTCTCCACCCATTAGCCTCCCTCCTCCCCCCGATTGCCTGTCCTAACATGAGGGTCTCTGCTGTCCCACCCATCCGTTGGGGTCTCCCAGAGAGGAGGGACCCCTTGCTCTCGTATGAACGGAGCAGCTCCACCAGATGCCCAAAAAGAGCACTGCCCTCGCCCAGTTCCACGCTGCCATTTGATTCCGCTCTATGACCCGCTGATCCCGTACCATAGGCAAGTCGTACAGCTGGTTGACGTAGTGTCTCCCCCTGTTGTCCAAAACGACTCTCTGCACCATCGCCATCAGCTCCGAGACCTGCCTCTCCTGCTCGGCTCCCGTGGCCTTGTTGTTGAAGCCACAGTAGCGGTTCCTACATCCCTGGATCAGCTCCGGCAGATTGTGGTTGTCAGACTTGTGGATGTACTGATGCAGGGCTTGCCCTCTCAATTCATCCAGGCAGGTGAAGAGGACGATCATGTGCCTGGCCGACTCGACCCCAAAGATATCCCAGACCCGCTTTGCAGCTCTCACATCTTCAGCAGTGAAGCATCCCACCTGGGTCACAAAGATCAGGGCGTGGGGGCCAGGCCGGGAGAGTGCGATGCAAGCCCCAATCTCACGTTGTACAGTCTCATTGTGGTTTTTAAAATCGAAAATGTTGGGTGTGTCGACCACAGAGACCTTCCTGTCCTTCCAGCTTCCCTGACCCCTTTGGCACTTCAGGGTGGTGGTCTTCAGTTCCAGGATGGACTCGAACACCGGGCGGCCAAGAATGCTGTTGCCCGTGGCGCTCTTCCCGCGTCCGGCCTTCCCCAGCAGGATCAGCCGGAGTTCGGCGTCCTCCCCTGCGAGTTTGGAAGACAATGTTGCAAAAAAGGAATCCAGACGTTTTCTCACAACATGTCGGGGTGCTATTGAGCAGGCTGGAAATGGGGAGCACTTTGGAAGGGTCACCTCTGCCTTGCAGTGCTTCAGGGATGTTTTCACAGGAATCTCCCAGAGTTGCTGCAATGGGCTGCTCAGCCGTGCAGATTCCCATCCCACCCCACCCCCTTCCATTCCATTCTGTGGTGAGCCATCCTGGTGCACTGGTTAATATGAAGCATTGCAGGCTAATTCTGTCAACAGCCAAGAGTTCGATCCTGACCGTCTCAAGGTTGACTCAGCCTTCCATCCTTCCGAGGGCGGTAAGTGAGGACCCACAATGGTTGGGGGCAACAGGCTGTCTCTGTAAACCACTTAGATAGAGCTGTAAAACACCGTGAAGCGGTATAGAAGTCTGGATAAGTCTAAGGGCTAGTGGTGTTGCTCAGGAAGGTATCAGCCTAGGGGTGTGTGTGTGAGAATCCGATTAAAGTCAGAGGGAAACCATTACGGGGACCTGATGTGGAAGGAGAAAGAGCAGCAGGAACATGTTTGGGGACCAGATGGTGGGATGGGTAGAATAGGTGCGGGGTCCTGCAGTGTCCTTGGGGTCAGTCATAAGTACAAATGACCATTTAGGGACTGCAATTTCAGGATCGGGTCATAAGTAACTTTTTTTGGGGGGGTGTCCACCATAATGTAAAACAGCTGTTAAGACAGGGGCCCCCAACCCCACGGTCCATGGACCGGCAGGAGAAGAAGCAACGGACGGAAAACTAATCGAGAAGAGAAGCACCTTGGAATTAAGGAGGAATTTCCTGACTAATTGTTCTGTCCGCTGTTAATTGGCAGGACGAGTTGCCTTCAGAAGTTGTGGGCGCTCCGTCACTGGAGGTTTCCAAGAAAAGATTGGACAACTGTTTGTTCTGTGATGATATAGGATCTTCTGCCACAGGCAGAAGGTCCCTTCTGACACTTAGGTCCTCTGCTCTTCCGAACGCGCACAAAGGCCTCCGAACTTCCATCGGTAAAAAAAAAAAAAAAAAAAAGACAGCTGGTGCTGGAAGATTTACCCTGACAAAACTCCCATATTCTTGTCCCTATTAGAAAACACGCGGACAGACCTTTTTTTTCCTCGGAAAAGCCTTTTGGCTGAACTTCTGGGCATGCCTGATAAAATGTTGCAACTGAAAACCTCAAGCCGATTGGGAAACTCAAGTTAGCCAAGTCGCCAAAAACTCCTTGCCCTCCCAAAAGAGAAACTGGACCACTGAAAAATCGCTTCGGACAAGAAAGGGAGCATCGGACAACCATGAAAGCGCAAAAGAAGAAACCAGCAAACCCACAGCCCTGGGGCAGAAAAAGCATATAAAAACCACAACTCAGGACTTGGGAGACCAGCTTGCAAGGCAGGAAGGCCGAAGTCACGTCTCTCTCACTTTTCGGCTTTTCCCAGCTGGAAACGAACCGGGAAATTCTTCTGACACCGGGAAGAGGGTCCAAAGATTCCTCCTTTCCCCCCCCCCTCTCTTGCCCAGCCTTTCCATGCCATTTCCTCCCTCAGAAGCTCTCGTTCTAAAAAACTCTCCGGGAGGACGTGTGAACGTTGCATCGAAGCTTCTTAGCCCAAAGTGGCAGAAGAAGGTTTACAAGACGTTGAAAGAAGGAATCTTACCCCAATCATAACATCGTCCAAATTGTGTCTGCGCCGCTCCTTGACGACGAGCCTGGTGGGGAAGAAAAACGGGGTGTGTGTGAAAAGGAGGCTGGGGACTCTCGAGTTGGCAGGGATTCTGGGGGTGTCTCGAGTAACCCAGATTTCAAGTGGGGGAGAAGAGGCGGAGATTCCCCAAACTGCAGGAGGTCAGGTTATTTCCTCCTCCTCCTCTTCCCCCTCCCCCATTGTCCTACTCTACCCACTCTTGAATACATAGCGGAAAGAGTTTAATATTGCATGGAATACAGTATAGGATTTTTTGCCTCCCATCCTTGGTCTCCTTCTCCTGGAGACCCCCCCTGCCTCCTCCTATTTGCAGCCTGCTTTCCTCCTGGCCCTCCCCCAGACATTCTCCACGGCCCGGCCTATCTGCCGAGCCCCCCCCCTTTCTCCCGGCCCTTGGAATGAAGGAGAAACTTCCTGACAATTAACCAGTGGAACAGCTGGCCACCAGAAATCATGGGTGCTCCATCACTGGAGGTTTTTAAGAACAGACTGGACAGTCACCTATCCGAGATGGTATAGGTTCTCCTGCTTGAGCAGGGGGCTGGACTAGAAGATCTCCAAGGTCCCTTCCAGCCCTATTATATTCTAATTCCTCCTCCTCCTTCCCTCCTCTTCTTCCCCTCCTCCTCCTCTTCCCAATCCTCCTCCTCCTCCTCACCTTTTCAGGCCTCCAAGAAGGACAGATGCAAGTGACTGCCTCGCTCCATTGACTGAGCCCTACTTGAGTCACAGCAGCGCATCGGAATTGGTACTGGAGATTTAGGTGGACATCTTCCACGGCAAATTGAACCTTGGGGCCTTCGGTATGGAGACTTTTCCAATTTTTCTCTCCTGCGATCCGATATTCCACCTGGTACCTGGAGACTGAAGGCTTCCCTACGGAAACTGGATCAATACTGATCTGGAAACTCTTTGGCTGGACTGGTTCAACCTTAAGAGAGGGAGGTCTTCTAAGAGCAGCTTCCAGCTCATGACGTTCCTTCAGTATCTCCATGATGGAGGCTAAACTTTTCCTTTCCAGCCTCTTTAATGACTCAAAGAAATCCTTCATGCTCTCTGTGCTCATTTTCCAGAACATTTCAGCAGCCCCATTACGGCTTCCTCCATTTTCTTGGTGAGCAAAAAGAGCTGAATGGTTGAATCTGAAGTGCAGAGGGGTTCCCGACTGAGCACACGGCAGGTCAACCTCCTTGAGGGCCTCCAGGACAGGTGGTGTCCCCCCATCTGAAAAGGTGATCAGGAGTTGGACGTTATCCTTCACGTTTTTCCCCAACATGGACAGAATGGAATCAAAGACACATTTCTGGGCGTGAGCTGAAGGGGCAAGGAAGGCCTGGGCCACCAAGCAGATGGCATCAACATGGTCAATGCCCCCTGGGGTGGAGAAAAGCTCTCGGAGATGCTCCTCAACCAGCTTGTCTTGCTCTGCGTCTCTTGTGCCTCCAAATCCCGGAGTGTCGATTATTGTGAGAGAATAGGGGATCCGGAAACCCTTCCGATGATTCACCATGTAGGCTGTGACTTCAGACGTCCTGCTTCCAGCTTCGCTTCTCTGGGTGGTTTCATGAGTGAGTTTGAATCGGAAATTATCTTCCCACTGGACACCCAGGATATAATTGATCATCCCGTTGATCAGAGTGGTTTTCCCATACCCTGTTGCTCCCATCACCAGGATCACTTTGTTGGGCACTTCCAAGTTCTCCTCTCCAAGCTGGTAGAGGAGAGAGGAGGTGGAGGCATCTGAGGGGACTTTCTTCAGAGGAAGGGCAAACATGAATGGTTGTCTCTCCTCCACTAGGGAGCTTTCCTGAAGGAACTGGTGGGCTACATTGTCTGCATCTTCTTCCTCCAGTGATGTGGAGATCTCCACCTCCTCACTGGGGACACTCAGAGCTTCATGATCACAAACAGCAGACACCCGTATTCTATACGCTGTTTGCTGCTTCAGACCTTCAATAGGGTAAACCTCTATTTTTCTCCCAGTCCTTTTTTCAGTCCACTGGTCCTTCCCAACTCCAGCCTCCACCGTTCTGTACTCCACCTTGTACTCCTTGACCACAACTCCCGAGGCAACGATGCTAGGACTCATCCAGGCCACAGAGATGACAGAAGATGCCGCAGTGACCTTTCTTAATTTCTCAGGCGGGCTGGTGGGAAGGGTCTTTATAGGTGGGCTCAGGTCACTGGTTTTACTAAGGCCCAGCTTGCAACCAACAGCGTACTTGAACTGGTACTCTGTGTTTGGAGGCAGATCTTTCAGCAGGAACATCTCCCCGACATCCTCTGTCCTCACGGTCTTCCAGTTTTTCCCCCCTGAAATCTTGTAATCTACCAGGTAGCTGGAGATTGTACCCTTTCCATATTCAGCGGGCTGAAACCTCAGGTGAATGCTGTCGTGTCTCAGTTCACTGATCAGGAAAGGGAGAGGTTTTGAGGGCAACTCAAAATTCTTGCTGACCAGCTCTCCGTCTTCATAAAGGTATGTTGAGGCTCCTGGAGTCTCCTCATCTGGGAGTGAGGCCACGACAAAGTGGACCTTCTTATTCGATTGGTTGATACTGAAAAAGTCTTGAATGGATTTGGCAGCTTGACGAGTGTTCTGGGTCCTCTCCTTGTTCTCAAACCAGGCCTTGCCTTTCTTCACGCCAGGAGTGGACCTTGTGGACTTAGCTGATCCTGGCAAGAATTGCTCCTGAAGCCAGTCCTGTAAGCTAAGGAGAAATGGCTCCTTTTTGTACAAAGAGGTGAAAATAAAGGCGACCACGTATACATTCTGGGGGTCCAGTACTATTTCCTCCAGCTTGCTCCGAGATGAGATAACTTGCACTTCACTTAGAATAGTGAGGTAAGATTTGACAAAGTTAATTTCTCTTTTCTTGGTGTCCAGAAATTCATAGAGTCTTTGACTGTTAAAGGGTGACTGGTTGATGGACATCAATATGTCCACAAGGGTCGCTTCCTTCTGCCCTCCACCCCGGATGGAAGGCAACATTCTGGCCAGCTGTTTCTGGAAAGTCTGCCTGTGTTGCTTGCACAAGTCATTGAACTGCTTGATCTTCCTCTTGATGTCAGGGAAGGTGTCACAAATGGGATCCTTGGCTAGATCATTGCTTTCCATCTGGAGTTCGTTGAGTTCCTCCAAGATCCTTTCAGTATCAAAGATCAATGCTAGGCTGATCTCACGGACCATCTTAGCTGCTTTGGGATCCAGCTTGGCCAGTGGGTAGAGCCAGACCCACACAGGAATAGCCTTCTCCCCATCTTTCCCTAACTGTTTTGGCAGAGTCTCATAAATTGTCATGGCATCTTGGAAGGTCACTGGATTTTTCTCCAGAGAAAAGTCTCCATGGAACGTGCAACTGAACTTCAGAGCATTCTCTTTCTCCTCCTCGTTTAGCTTCATATCTGCTTGTCCTGTGACGGATATAATCTTCTTGATTGTAACGTGGAGGTCTCCTTCTACATTTTTTACCATCTCCGTTGAAGAAACCTCTCGGTCAAACACGAAGAACGCATGGGCTCCGTAGAGGATGGCGGTGACCACGTGGGTGGCTGTGCCATGCACAAAAACCTCTGGGTGGGAGATATTCTGGATTCCCAGGTGGCTCATGGTCAGCTGTTCATAGTTGGTGGTGGTTTTGTACTGAACGGTGACTCTGGCCTGTTGCTTGGACTTCTTGGTGTCGTGAAGATATTTGGCCGATCCTCTCACATCAATCAGCCCCCCCAGGAAGCTGCCCTTGAGGGATCCTGAGATGTCCAGGGCAGAGGCCTTGTCATCAATAGTGTCAGATGCAATGATTTTAGTTGCTGTATTGGGCTGAGGCCTGGTGGTCAGGTCCTTCTGCAGAGAGCTGTAGTCCCAAAGGGTCATGCCTGCATGGAAGAGTTGAAAACAGGGACATGAACTGAACAGTCTTCCAGAACACCTGCAGCTGGATAGAGGAGCCCCAGAGTGTTGGGACAGTGGAGTCATAATTTCCCTCATTTGCTCTGTCCGACCATCACCAGAGAATCCTCATGCTTGTTTTGCCAAATACCACTATCTCCAAAAGCTTTCGACTGAGTAGAGAGGAATGGGAACTGCTATGCACCTATAGCAGGGGTCCCCAGCCTTGGGGGGGGCACAGCCCACTAGTGGGCTATGGGGGGTTTACAACTGGGCTGCAGAGACAGCTGGCGAGCGTGCGCGCCTCCTCATTTGGATGGGGAGCAGACAAGTACCCTCACGGGTGCTCCCTTCAAAGCAAGCGGCAGGGGCGCGTGCACGCTTCTCGTGCAAGTGGAACACACATGCTGGCTGGCCATTTGTGCGGAACAATCCCTCCCCTGCCCCACTGGTCCGCAAAGCCAGAAACGTTGGGGGAACTCTGACCTATGGATTTCAAGGCAGATCTCCAACTCCCTGGGAGAAAGCTCGGTTTTTTATCAGGGGTTCAGAGGCCTCTTCTCTGTTCAGGCCCGCGCCACCCCCACCCACCCCGCTCCACGGGAAAAAGCAGCAACACCACAACTTGAGAATTACATCCTTCACTTCAGGCCTCTGGGATCACAGCTCCATTTTTTTAGCCATTTTCCAAAGCATTTCACTGGTTTGGGAACCTACCCGGTGGTTGGTAGTCGAGGACAGCCCTGCTGTGTGCCCGGCCAAGGGATGGATACGCCTTCCCAGCTAGAAGGTCCTACTTAGCTAGCTGTTACCAGCAGGTCATGTGCCCAGGAGCTCCACTCTGTCGCTGGGCTGAGCCTGTGCATCTATGGCAGTGCCCATCTCCCTCCCTCCCAAGACTCATCGGCCTCTCTCCTCCAGCTCCTACCGGGGATGAGGGCATCCTTGCGGCAGTCGTACAGCATCCCCAGCTGCAAGGGGCGGCCCAGGCCTGGGGTCTCGATGGCATCGTCCGTCTGGGCCATGATCGGCTCTCGCGGGTCGCTGACTCTTCTGCTGTCCTGCAAGAGAGAAGAACCATCCATAGGAGGCCACGACTGACTGGTGTCTTAATGTTGTGCTACGGTCACTTCATACCCCTTCCTGAAGCCCCTTCCCCAGGTTTGTCCCCCGCTCTCCAACATCAGAAAGCCATTTCATGAAAGGGCCATTGGATACGCTGCCCAAAAACCACCCCTGTAAAGACTTTGGGGAAGGGGATTCCTGTCTGCTCAATGACTATGTTCTTTTGTTCTAAGTAAAAGGTGCCTGATTCCTGTTACAGTTAAAAGTATTGAGCAGTAAAGCACATGGTGACTGTGCTCATCAGGTCCCCCAAACCTTATTGTTTTCCTTGCATATATACTCTTGTGCTTTTGCTTTGGGATCTGCCATTCTGCTGGGGGTAGGAGGAATATTTGCTTTCAGTTGGGATAACTTTCGCTTTCTACTTTTCCTCTCTCACGTTTGCCACCTTGAGAAAGGAATGTGCCTCGCTTATCAGGGAGACGGTTATGGAGAAATGAAACTGGAGAAGATGCGTACCAACTGTGCCAGTTACCCGCACATCGTGCCACCTGTGGATTGGCTAGATTCCAAATGAACATTATGATTTTGGTGGAAGGAGGAATATTGCTAGTCTAACTATATCGTTTAAGCGGGATTTTCCTCAGACCCTGCCTTTTTCTAATAAAAGTTTCCTTTTGAGACAATGCCTGTTTCAAGAGTCCTGCTTTCTTGTGTGGTTAGCTGAGGTGGGTCCTTACATTGCTCCTTGTTTGATCTGTGGTGCAAAATGGAAACAGAATTTCTGACAAAATGGAGTCAGGACCGCTGACACAAACTTGTGGTTTTATGTCCACAAATACATTCACAGTAAACAAGAGAGGCAAACAAGAGCATTGCCAGGTAAATCAACACAGCAGGAACTTCATGAGGTGGAACTCGGAGAGCACACAGCAGTGGTCCCAACATTTTGGGCAGCAGGGACCGGTTTTGCGGAAGACAAATTTTCCATGGACAGGGGGAGGATGGTGTCACACCCTGCCTAGATCCCACATACGCACAGATGAAGCTTTGCTCACTTGCACGGACCAATTCTTAACAGGCCGTGAACCGGTAGCAGTCTACAGCCCGGTGGTTGTGGACCCTTGGCATACAGGGTGAGGGAAACAGTTAAAGGGAAAAGGATGTTTTAAAAATATACAGGATGAGTGCACTAAAACTAAAGAATAAACTGTGAATTTCGGCCCGAACCACAACATGCCCACATATGATAGTATGTCGGATGTTCAGGAAACCTGACCAGACGAGGACAGAGATAATATCTTCCGGTTAGGCGCTTCTGATAGATTGTGACCTCTGCGGGTCTTTCCAATGGCATCAAAGGGGAAGGGAAATGGGGCATCGCGATAGGATATATAAAAATGACTGCTCAACGTGGCTCGCGTGTTGTCTGCTGCTTCAGAACTTCCTGCGTGAAGTCCTGACTCGGATCCATCGCGCTTTGCAAACTGCTCATTTTCTTTGCTTTGCTAGCAATAAATTTCGTTTTCTTTGCAACCCAATTAGAGGATTTAATTTGTTTTTAAATTCATGCGCAACAAGGGCACACAGGGTAAAAAGGCAAGAAACATGGAAACGCCCCCTTTTCATTCAAGGCAACCAATCCCAGCTCAGACTGCCTTTCTTTGATCAATCAGCGGTAATCGTGTGTTGTTACTCTTTCCACGACTCCCACTGTGGTGAGTGGGAGAGTTAAGTGAGAAAGGTAAGTGAGCCTTGCCCCATTTGACAACTTTCTCACCACAGTCACTAAGTGAATCACTGCAGTTCTTCAGTTAGTCATGCCGTTGTGAAGCAAGTAGGGTTTCCCCCATTGATTTTGCTTGTCGGAAGGTCGGAAAAGGGGATTGTGTGACTCCGGAACACTTTACGACCGTCGTAAAAACGAGTCGGTTGTCCAGCCTTCAAACATAAATCACAAGACCATGGGAAAGCTAAGCGGTCCTCAGTCACTTGTTGTCATTCATACCGTAACTTCGAATGGTCACTAACCGAGAACTCCTGGTACTATTCCTTTATCAGTATCCTTGTCGTTCCTGTCTTATTCCTTTAGGTCAGAGGTACCCAACTTGTGGGCTGCAGCCGGGTGGCGCGCATGTGGGAGCACCCCCCTCCCTTGCATTAGTGCTGCAGCCGTGGGGTGCAAAAAGAGGCACTGTGCCTTGGATGCAAAAACAGGCTCCTGCCATGCCAAGGGGTGTGAAAATGGGCCACCGCTGCACCGCGGGGCACAAAAAATAGGCCACTGCCATTGCTGCATGGTGAAAAAATGGATGCCACCAGGCCGTGGGGGATGGAAACGGGGCAGTGCCACACTGTGGGGCGCAAAAACGCCTGCAAACTTCCTCTTTTTCCCCATCCCGGAAGGGGTCCCTCAGGGCTGGGGCTTCAGCCACACCCCCCACCACCCCAATTTGCTCAAGGGAGGCTTTCACGGAAGCGGGAAGGAGAGTGCAGCACCAACTCCCTACCATTCTCTCTCTCACACACACACACAAAACAGAAACACAGAGAGAGAGAGAGAGAGAGAGAGAGACAGAAACGGGGGAGGGCGAACCCTGGAGGCAGGGGATCACTGGAAATGTTCCTGGGGGAGGACGTGGGAGGGGAGGGAGATGGGACTGAGAGTCCTAAGGGTCGGGGGGGGGGCTTTAAAGCAAGGTGTCCCTTCCCTACTCTCTGGTTCTTAGCTCTCCCCTCCTCTGGCTGCCTGGACTGGGGCTCGTCAGAAACGTCAGAAAAGTAGCCAGACCCCCTCCCCAAATTCTCAGGAATACCCCCCCTCTGAACAACACAGGGGCTTTTGAGTCACCCTTGTTGCTGAGTCCCCTGCTCTTCCCTCCCCCTCCCTCCTCCGTTTCCGATTGCTAAGGAGGAAGACGGGATCCTGGAACATCCCAGCTGACCCACCCACCCAGTCCATCAGAATACAGCGGGACAGGACCCCAGAGGTCTTCTAGTCCAGCCCCCCCCTCGCTCAAGCAGGAGACCCTTACAGAATCACAAGAGGACGGAGCTGGAAGGGACCTTGGAGGTCATCTAGTCCACCCCTGCTCAAGCAAGAGACCCTGATGGAATAACAGATTCGGATGGGACCTTGGAAGTCATCTAGTCCAGCCCCCTGCTCAAGCAGGAGACCCTTACCGAACGACAGAGCTGAAAGGGACCTCAGAGGTCTTCTAGTCCAGCCCCCTGCTCAAGCCGGAGACCCTTGACCATTTCAGACAAGTGACTGTCCAGTCGCTTCTGAGAAGCCTCCAGGGTTGGAGCACCCACAACCTCTGGTGGCAAGCAGTTCCACTGGCTAATTGTCCCCACCGTTAGGACCTTCTCCTGAATTCCACATTGCTTCTCTCCTTGATTAGATTCCATCCGTTGCTGCTTCTCCTGCTTTCTGGGGCTTTGGAGAATAGTTGAACCCCTTCCTCTTCTTTGGGGCAGCCCCCCCAAATATTGGAATGCTGCTATCATATCCCCCCCCCCGTCCTCCTTTCCTCTCGACTAACGGAACCCAATCCCTGCAAGAGCTTTGGTCTGCTCCCCCGCCCTTCCAGACGAGGGACCCCTTGTAGTCACGTCAAAGGAGTCGGCCCTTGACCCCCTTCCCACCAGATGCCCAGGAAGACCCCCACCCCCACCCCCCTCACCCAGTTCCTCTCTGTCACCACAGCAATGCCAACTTGGGGGGGGGGTCTTGGCGCTTTGGAGCGGGGGGGGGAGGTGTCTCTCACCTAGTGGAAGGGATCCGGTGGATCCACTGCTCTCCGTGGCTGCTGCTCTGCCGGATCTCCCCGTCCTTCTGATTGCAGGCGGAGATTTCGATGGGGGGGGGGAGAGTCCGGAGATTGCGCAACCCTTGAAAGCGGCCAACAACTCTTGGCTGCAAAAGGGAGTTTCGCTTTCCTTGCTTTGAAAAGGCTTGGGGGGGGGGAGGGCAACGCTGACTCTCCACCCTTTGAGGCCTGCTTGCTTCAATGGTGCTCCAAGTTGGGGTCCTGGGGGAGAATAGAATAGAATAGAATAGAATAGAATAGAATAGAATAGAATAGAATAGAATAGAATAGAATAGAATAGAATAGAATAGAATAGAATAGAATGCTATAAAGGATAGGATAGGATATAGGATAGGAAAAATAGGATATAGGATAGGATAGAGGATAGGAGATATGAGATAGGATAGGAGATAGGATAGAAGACAGGATAGGACAGGACAGGAAAGATAGGATATAGGAAAGGATAGGATATAGGATAGGATGGGATAGGAGATATATAGGATAAGAGATAGAATAGGATAGGAGATAGGATAGGATAGAAAATATGGAATGGAATGGAATGGAATGGAATAGAATAGAATGCTATATAGGATAGGATAGGAAAGATAGGATATAGGATAGGATAGGGGATAGGAGATAGGATAGGAGATAGGATAAGATAGAAAAGATAGGATAAGATAGGAAAGATAGGATATAGAATAGGATAGGAGATAGGATAGGAGATAGGATAGGTTATAGGATAGGAGACAGGACAGGACAGGATAGGAAAGATAGGATATAGAATAGGATATGCTACAGGCTATGAGATATGATATAGGATATGATATAGGATAGGGGATAGGATAGGATATAGGATAGGATAGGAGATATATAGGATAGGAGATAGGATAGGATAGGAGATAGAATAGAAGATAGGATAGGATATAGGATAGGATAGAAAATATGGAATAGAATAGAATAGAATAGAATAGAATAGAATAGAATAGAATAGAATAGAATAGAATAGAATAGAATAGAATAGAATAGAATGCTATATAGGATAGGATAGGAAAGATAGGATTGTTGTTGTTGTTGTTAGCTGCGAAGTCGTGTCCGACCCATCGCGACCCTATGGACAACATTCCTCCAGGCCTTCCTGTCCTCTACCATCTTCTGGAGTCCATTTAAGCTCGCGCCTACTGCTTCAGTGACTCCATCCAGCCACCTCATTCTCTGTCGTCCCCTTCTTCTATTGCCTTCAATCTTTCCCAGCATTAGGCTCTTCTCCAATGAGTCCTTCCTTCTCATTAGGTGGCCAAAGTATTTGAGTTTTAGCTTCAGGATCTGGCCTTCTAAAGAGCAGTCAGGATTGATCTCCTCTAGGACTGACCGGTTTGATCGCCTTGAAGTCCAAGGGACTCGCAGGAGTCTTCTCCAGCACCATAGTTCAAAGGCCTCAATTCTTTGGCGCTCAGCCTTTCTTATGGTCAAACTTTCACTGCCATACATTGCAACTGGGAAGACCATAGCCTTGACTATACGCACTTTTGTTGACAGGGTGATGTCTCTGCTTTTTAGTGTGCTGTCTAGATTTGCCATGGCTTTCCTCCCCAGGAGCAAGCGTCTTTTAATTTCTTGGCTGCAGTCCCCATCTGCAGTGATCTTGGAGCCCAGGAAAATAAAATCTGTCACTACCTCCATTTCTTCCCCATCTATTTGCCAGGAATTGAGAGGGCCAGATGCCATGATCTTGGTTTTCTTAATGTTAAGTTTCAACCCAAGTTTTGCACTCTCCTTCTTCACTCGCAACAAGAGGCTCTTTAGTTCTTCTTCACTTTCTGCCATAAGATAGGATATAGGATAGGATAGGAGATAGGAGACAGGATAGGATAGAAAAGATAGCACAGGATAGGAAAGATAGGATATAGGATAGGATAGAGGATAGGATAGGAGATATATAGGATATGATATAAGATAGGGGATAGGATAGGACACAGGACAGGATAGGATAGAATAGGAAAGATAGGATAGGTCTAGGATAGGATAGGTTAGGATAGCATAGGATAGAGCTGGAACAGACCAGGGAACAGGCTATTTCTCCGAAAGGCTCCGGCTGAACTGGCAGCTTTCCCTTTCCCTTCCAACTTTCCCTTTCGGAGCTCCCCGCTCAGGAGGGGGAAGGGCAGGTGCTCCAGCCCACCTGGGAGGAAGCCGATTGGGGAGAAACCTCAGGGTCTCTCAGGAAGCAGAGAGGATGCAGGAAGACCTCGCTCGATCAGAATGGAGCTGGAAGGGCCCTCGGAGGTCCTCTAGTCCAACCCCTGCTCGAGCGGGAGACCCTTACAGAATAACAGAGTTGGAAGGGTCTTTGAAGGTCTTCTAGTCCAACCCTGTGCTCAAGCAGGAGACCCTTGACCATTTCAGACAAATGGCTGTCCCGTCTCTTCTTAGAAACCTCCAGGGTTGCAGCACCCACAACGTCTGGTGGCAAGCTGTTCCGCTGGTCATTCTCAGTGCTAGGAAGCGTGAAAGACCCCTGCCCTTTTAGAGGTGCTTCTCCTCCAGGGCTGGCTGGGGCATGCTGGGAGTTGAAGTCCACAAGTCCCACAGTTGCCGGGTTTGGACATCCCCGATATAGAACAACGAGGAACCGAGAGAGGCATTTGCTCCCCTCTGCCGTGTGGTTGGGAAGTCGTTTGTGGAAAACATTTTCTGCTTCTCTTATTGCAAAGGATTTTTCTGGGTTCTCTGGATCTTTCTTGGATTTCAGAAAGAAGCATTAAAATACAATCATCAATCTCTCTCTTTTCTCATTCTCTTTCTTTCCCTTATTCTCTCATTCTCTTTTTCTTCTCATTTTATCTCATTCTTTCTCATTCTCTCCCTTTCTCATTCTCTAACTCTTCTCTTCTTTCTTCTCATTCTCTTTCCTTTATTTCTCATTCTATTGTTCTTATTTTCTCATTCGTTCACCCTCATTCTCATTCTTTCCCTTTTCATTCTCTCTTCTCATTCTCACTTTCTTTCTCATTCTCTCCTCATTCTTTCCCTCATTCTTTTCTTTCATTCTCTCACCCTCTTTATTTTCTTTCCCTCCTCATTCCCTCATCTCATTTTCTTCCTCTTCTCATTCTACCATTTCTCTCATTCTCTCAATTCTTTCTCGTTCTTTTTCTCTCCCCATTCTTCCTCCTTCTGTCCCTTTCTCCTGTCATTGTTTCCTACCTTCCTCTTCTTTCCCTCTTCTAGAAAATTGTCTGCCGTTCTTTCTCTCAATCTATTTCTCATCCTCTCCCTCTCTTCTCGTCCTCTCCCCCTCACTCTGTGCCATTCTTTCTCTTTCTTCTGATTTTTTCTTCCCCTTCTTCTCGTTCTTTTTCTTCTCATTCTCTCATTCTTCCTCTGACCCTCATTCTTTCTCTTTCTCTCTTTTCATTCTGTTTGGAAGGTGGCTCAAGAACCCGAACCAAACAAACTCACTTGGATTTCCAGCAGCAAAGTTTTGTTTAAAAAGAAGCATTTGCAAAGGCTTGGGGAGCTGAAGCCCACGTAGCAGTCCAGCCAGAACTTAAAGAACTGTTTGACACATTTTTATATCCTAACCCCCCCCTGCAATTCCCACCTCCCCTTTTGCACTCATCCCTTCCCCAATTATCTGGACCTAAAACTAGTATCCCTTCCACGTTCCAGGAAGTCCCTTTGTGCACATCCTATCTCTCACCATCTAATTTTCTATTAACAAAGCTCCATTCTTATAATCATCTCTATCTTTCTTTGTGATTATACCTTTGCTAGCTTAAGCTCTAAACTTGATCCTCAATTTTTGTGTTTCTTAGCTAGCAACCTCTGCTTTTTCTTATTTGCATGTAATTAACTTGTCTGAATTTCTGACTTTCCGGTGGCTTCCTCTCTCGACCTCTGCACTCATTAGAAATTTCTGAATAATAATCTACACCTTTCCATTCTCTTCTCCTTCTCTCCCTTTCTTTCTTTATCCTCATTCTCTCTTCTAATTCTGTGTCCTTCTCTTTCTAATTCTTTCTCTCATTTTCTTTCTCCTTCTGTCACTCTTTCATACCCTGTCCTTTCCCTCTTCTAGAAAATTGTGTCATTCTTTTTCTTTTCATCTATTTCTCATCCTCTCCCTCTTCTCATCCCAATTGTGTCATTCTTTCTTTCCCTTATTCTCATTCTTCTTTCTCCCTCATTCTCTCTTCTAATTCTGTCATTCTCTCATTCTAATTCTCTCTCCTTCTGTCCCTTTCATCCTTTCATCCCCTCTCTTCTAGAAAATTGTGTCATTCTTTTTCTTTTCATCTATTTCTCATCCTCTCCCTCTTCTCATCCCAATTGTGTCATTCTTTCTTTCCCTTATTCTCATTCTTCTCATTCTTTTTTTCGCTGTCTTCTCCACAGAAACACACACACACACACACACACACACACAGAGAGAGAGAGAGAGAGAGAGAGAGAGAGAGAGAGAGAGAGAGAGAGAGCTCCATTTCTCCTCAAAAAGATTATTTAAGTACTGCTTCGGTTCATTGTTTACGCTGGAATTTTTTCTCCCCATGGAATGTAAGTAAAATCTCCCGTTTGTCCAATAAATGGTAAGTGCCAAAAAGAATTTAAAAAACACGATTGTTTTAGGGAGGAAATCCTGAGGGAAATCCTGAGGTAAACGGACGGAACACAAAAGGGCGGCCGGGAGGAGAAAAAAAAAGGCGGGAAAAGAAAGGGGAAACTCCCCCCTCCCCCTCCCACACCCAAAAGGACCAATCCCAGCGCAGAGCGCCTCAGGCAGAGGCGCGCCGGCCCTCTCCGGCCAATCAGCTGTAAGTGTGCGTGGCCTGGCTCCCCCTGGCGACCTTTCCCTGAAGCGGCTGCTGAAGTGAAGGAGCGTCGCAGAGTTGGGGGGGAGGTTGGGGCTCCCCCCTCCCCTCGCAGTGAGCCCTCCCCCCCCAACGGGCCACGTGACTCCCCCCTTCCTCTTCTGGACCCTATTCTGCAACCGGGCCTTCTGCTGGGCGAGGCTATGGGGCCTAGTGGTTGCCCCTTGGGTGATTGTCTGGGGCTTTTCCTTCTTTTTTTTTCCTTTAAAAAAAAAAGCTGTATTCCT
Source organism: Vipera berus (assembly GCF_964194415.1). Taxonomy (NCBI): domain Eukaryota; kingdom Metazoa; phylum Chordata; class Lepidosauria; order Squamata; family Viperidae; genus Vipera; species Vipera berus. The sequence continues at coordinate 133,105,200 of NC_138205.1, read as the reverse complement.
ATTTTGTGGGTCAGCCCCTGGGAGCCATTCTGGAGTCTGGGAAATGAAGGAAAGAAGGAAGGAAGACAAGAAGGGAGAGAAGGAAAACGAGAAGGGAGGGAGAGAAGGAAGACGGAGGGAAGGAGATGGAGGAAGGAAGGAAGGAAGGAAGATGAGGGAGAGGAGGAGAATGGAGGGATGGGAGGAAGCAACAAAAAGTTGGATGGAGGAAGGAAGGAAGACGAGAAGGACGAGGAGGCAGGGAAGGAAAGGGATGGGGGAAGGAAGGAAGGAAGACGAGGGAGAGAAGGAAGGAAAAGGGAGGCAAAGAAGGAAGGAAGACGAGGCAGAGAAGGAAGGAAAAAATGGGGAAGGAAGGAAGACAAGAACGGAAGGATAGAAGGAAGACCGAGGCAGGGAAGGAAAGATGGATGGGGGAAGGAAGACGGAGAGAAGGAAGGAAAAGGGAGGCAGAGAAGGAAGGAAAGGATGGGGAAGGAAAGAAGACAAGAACGGAAGGATAGAAGGAAGACGGAGGCAGGGAAGGAAAGATGGATGGGGGAAGGAAGGAAGGAAAAGGGAGGCAGAGAAGGAAGGAAAGGATGGGGTATGACGCTGCGCTTGGTCGTTCTGGGTGTGGAGGGGGGAGGGGGAGTTTTCCCTTTCTTTTCCCGCCTTTTTTTTTCCCTGGCTGCCCTTTTGCGCTCAGTTCGTTTACCTCAGGATTTCTCCTCATGATTTCGTCCCTAAAACAATTGTGTCTTTTTTATCTTTTTGGTATTTACCATTTATTGGACAAACACGAGGTTTTGCTTACGTTCCACGGGAAGAAAAAAATTCCAGCGTAAACAATGAACTGAAGCAGTTCTTAACTAAAATAATCTTTTTGAGGAGAAATAGAGCTCACTCGGTCTCTCGCTCTCTCGCTCTTTGTGTGTTTGTGTGTGTGGAGAGAAGACAGCGAAAAAATGACAAAGTGACAGAAATAGAGAAAGGATGACAGAATTGGGAGAGGATGAGAATAGAGTGAAAGAAAGAATGACAGGCAATTTTCTAGAAGAGGGAAAGGAGCGTATGAGGATGAAAGAATGACAGAAGGAGAAAGAAAGAAAGAGAATTAGAAGAGAGAGTGACAGAATTAGAAGAGAGGGAGAACGAGAAGAGAATGAAAAGGAAGAATGAGAATAAGGGAAAGAATGAGACGAAAGTAACAATTAAGGGGAGAGAATGAAAAGAGGGAGAGGATGAGAAATGGAGAGAGAAAGAATGACACAATTTTCTAGAAGAGGGAAAGGAGAGGGTATGAAAGTGTTGTGTATGTAAATAGTTAATAACAAGGGAATTGCAGCCTGCAGTATTTGCTGGACTAGAGCGGGAGATTCTGCTGCAATCATTGGCTGCAATGAGCAAGAAGCGGGAAAATAAACGCTGCTGATTGGTTACAGTTCAAACAGTTCCACTATAAAAGGTTGCAACAATTGTCAGTTGCCAGTTGACTTATGTGTATCAAATAAACCAGTTTGATAGCAAAACCTCTCTGAGTCCTCGTCTATCAGAACCAAACAATTGGCGACGAGGGTGGGATAGACTGAAGACCAGAGAATCGTCGATTGTCGCGCAAAGGCGGCAAATTCGAAAAAGCGTCACAGTCAACCGAGCGGCCGCGGCGAATAGAAAATTCTCCGAATGGCGCAAATAGGGTCATTGAAGGAATTCGACCCAAACTTCCCCGAGGATTGGGAAGAGTACATTGGACAAGTTGAAGGGTTCCTGCTAGTGAATGGAATCACCGAAGACAGGAAAAAGGCGGCGGCATTACTAACGATTTGCGGCACACCGGTCTACAGAATCGCTGTCGGACTGTGCCAACCGCAACCAGTCTCTAGTGTGCCTTACGCCGACCTGTTAGCCAAATTAAAGGTCCACTTCACGCCTAGAAGATCGGAGCTATTCTGGCGCCGCATCTTCGAGAAAAGGAACCAAAGACCGGGCGAATCCATTCAAAAATTTGTCGCTGCCGTCAGAGAAGCCGCAGTACGATGCAAATACGACAACTTAGAAATAAGAATTCGGGACCGAGTCGTGCTGGGCTTGCGTGACGAGCAGCTACAAAATAGAATAATCGCCAAACCCACCGGCGATCTGCAGGAGGTGATAGACGAACTCTTAACGTATGAGTCTACCGGGTATCGCGACCCCCCCCACAGTAGCATGGCGGCGGCGTCTGAGATCAACCAAGAAGGCTATGTGGACTGCGGGGAGGTGGATCAACAGTGGGAAGACGACATCGCCGAAGTCTCAAGGCGATTCGGAAAATTGGCGCCAAGACCGTCCAGAAGCGAGGGGCCTGATCCTAACCGCCGACAACAAACCGCAAATCCACAGAGACCAGCAACCGGGGCACAACGACCTTGGAGGGACACCGCAACCAGACCGAAAGACAACGACAGCCAAACCCGGTGTGGCAGCTGCGGAGGCAACCATCCTCGTGCATCTTGCCGATTCAGAAATGCAAAGTGCAGGGCATGCGGGAGGACCGGCCACATCCAGGCCATCTGTAGGAGCCGGGCTCGGGACAACCGCCTCAACGAAGTAGATGTGTGGGCCGAAGGTAAGGTAACCCCTTACTTTAGTGGCAAAGAGTCCCCTAGACCCCGGGTTAAAATTCCAAATCGAGGGGAGGTGGCGCGTGTCAATTGCAGGAGAAAAGGAAAAAACAGCAATTTTCCAGAAGGAAAATTAAAAATCATAGTCCATCTGCAAGGGGTTCCTTGCAGAATGGAAATTGATTCAGGGGCTTCGGTGTCGATAATCTCCAGCGAAACCCTTGAGAGGATTGAACAATTAAGTGGAAGGAAAATTCCACTTAGTTCAACAAAAATTAAATTAACAGACTTCCAAAAAAGCCCCATAAAAATAAAAGGGAAGGCTAGCCTTAAAGTAAAATTTAAGGGATTTAAGGGGGTCTTAGATTTAATAGTTACTGAAGGGCACAGGACTAGTCTAATTGGCCTTAACTGGTTCCCGGCCCTGGGCATTTGGGTTGGGGGAATAAATTCAGTAATTAAAAATAAGACCCTCGAATCAGTCTGCAATGAATTTGCAGACGTATTCGATGGGTCTCTAGGTAAATACAAGGGGCCCCCGATTAAATTTAACCTAGACCCATCAGTGAAACCGATCAGGCTTAAGGCCCGAAGGGTGCCTTTCGCGCTGAAGGAAAAAATCGAGGCCGAGCTCGACCGGCTTGTAGGCCAAGGGGTACTAGAACCCGTTGAGGGAGGCCTGTGGGAAACGCCGATTGTCACACCCCTCAAACCCAACGGGGATGTGAGAATCTGCGCTGACTACAAAGCCACCCTCAACATTGGAATGAAAAAACATGCTTACCCGGTCCCGACGGTGAAGCAGGTCCTCGCGACGATCCAGGACGGCGCCATGTTTGCCAAGTTAGACTTGGCGCATGCGTACTTACAATTGACTGTTTCTGAAGAGGCTGCAGAAGCACAGACGATCGTTACCCACAAGGGGGCGTTCCGGGTCCACAGACTGCAATTTGGTATTGCAGCAGCTCCAGGCATCTTTCAAGAAGTGATGGAGAGGACCTTAAAGGGCATACCTGGTGTATGCCCTTACTTTGATGATGTCCTGATAGCTGGAAAAGATGAAGAAATGTTAGTGGAGCGACTGGAACAGGTATTGGGAAGGTTCAGGAGGGCTGGACTAAAACTAAAAAAGGAAAAGTGTAGCATTGGGGTTAAGTCCACTGAATTTCTAGGGTTTAGAATAGACAAGAATGGAATTCATCCTACCCCTGATAAAATCAAGGCAATTAAATTGGCACCTGAACCAAAAAACAAGGCAGAATTACAAGCCTTCCTTGGCTTAGTAAATTTTTACCACACATTTGTGCCTCACAAAGCTGCCATTGCAGAACCTCTCCATAGGCTCTTGGATAAAAAAACCCCATGGCAGTGGCTTAACAAGCATAGGGCGAGTTTCCAAACGTTAAAAGACATCCTCTCCAGCCAATCAACTGTAACCCATTTCATTGAAAATAAACCCATTTACCTAGCGTGTGATGCTTCACCTTATGGTGTGGGGGCCGTGATCAGCCATTTAGACAACCAAGGAATACAAAGACCAATTGCATACTACTCTCGGACACTAACCAAAGCTGAGAGAAATTATGCACAGATTGACAGGGAAGCATTGGCAATTGTGGCAGGAGTTAAAAAGTTCCATGACTACCTTTATGGTAGGAACTTTACCATACTAACTGACCACAAACCCCTGTTGGGGCTATTCACTACGGATAAACAGACTCCCCAAATCATGTCACCCCGAATGCTGAGATGGTCCATTTTCCTCTCAGCATATTCATTTTCTCTCCAATACAGACCAGGCAAGGACATGGGTCACGCGGACGCCCTGAGCAGGTTGCCTTTAAACATAACAGAGGATGACCCTGCCCCTGTGGGGCAAATAATGTCCCTACAGGACATCCCGGACTGGCCTTTAACAGCCAAGGATATAGCTGTGGCAACTAACTCTGACCCAATTCTTAAGAGGATAATGGCTTGGGTTCTAAGTGGGTGGCCTAATACCAATCCGGATGCCAAATACATTCCCTATGTCAGAAGAAAAGATGAATTATCAGTTCATTTGGGATGTCTACTGTGGGGAAACCGCGTGGTTATTCCTAAAATACATAGGACAGCTATCCTATTAGAATTACACGAGGGTCACCCAGGAATAGTACGCATGAAGGCGTTGGCTAGGAGCCACCTATGGTGGCCAGGTCTGGACAATAACATTGAGGAATGTGTTGCCAATTGCCATCAGTGTCAACGCTCTAGGCCTGAACAACAACACATCCGCACGCATAAATGGGAGTTAGCTAGAAATCCGTGGTCCAGGATTCATATTGATTTTGCTGGACCTTTCCAAGGGGTGACATTTCTGGTGGTTGTGGACAGTTTTTCCAGATGGTTGGAGGTAGTACCAGTCAGTTCCATGACTTCTGGTAAGACAATACAGGTGCTAAGGGGCCTCTTTGCCACTCATGGGTTACCTGATATACTGGTGTCTGACAATGGGCCACAATTCACATCTGTTGAATTCCAGGATTTCCTCAAGGCCAACTCGATTAAGCACAAGACATCAGCACCCTTCCACCCATCCTCCAATGGCTTGGCTGAACGTAACGTGAGGACCACGAAGGACGCATTAAAAAGAATCATTCGAGGTGACTGGCATCAAAGACTGGCTGAGTTCTTGCTGACCCAACACACGACCCCATGTACCGCCACCGGTAAAAGTCCAGCTGAAATGAGGTGGGGTAGAAGACTAACCACCAAATTGGACAGATTACACCCTGACAGACTTCCACCAAGTGCTGAATTGGACATGCCTAATAGAACATTCAATGTGGGGGATTTGATATGGGCCAGAAACTATGCATCAGGGGACAAGTGGATCCCAGGGGTGATTACGGAAATTTTGGGGCCCCTGTCGTACACCATTGAGGGGGAAGGGAATTGGGTCAGCAAGAGACACATAGATCAGTTAAGAAAGAGAACCAGCGGATGCGTACCAGAAGAGGGGGACCATAACAGATTTGTGGGGAACAGCACATTCAGGGTCAGTGATAACAACACATCAGGTAGTGGGGAAGCCGAACTGAAAAATAACTCAGGCCCTGATAACCAACAACAACAAGCTAGGCAGTTAGATTGGGAATTACCCTTGAGGAGTAGGCTAGCCACCACTGATCATCAAACACAAACCAAAACAAATTCACAAATTAGCAATCGGGAAGCCTCAGAGTTAGGCAACCAAGAGTCCAGGTCCAACACAGACAATCAGCCAAGCAGCCTATCTGGTAATGGTGTCCCTAGCAGCCAGGGCAATAGATACCCTTCTAGGATCCATAGGCCACCAAAATACTTAAAAGACTTTGTTCATAAATGACAACAACTGGGGGGTAAGGGGTGTTGTGTATGTAAATAGTTAATAACAAGGGAATTGCAGCCTGCAGTATTTGCTGGACTAGAGCGGGAGATTCTGCTGCAATCATTGGCTGCAATGAGCAAGAAGCGGGAAAATAAACGCTGCTGATTGGTTACAGTTCAAACAGTTCCACTATAAAAGGTTGCAACAATTGTCAGTTGCCAGTTGACTTATGTGTATCAAATAAACCAGTTTGATAGCAAAACCTCTCTGAGTCCTCGTCTATCAGAACCAAACAGAAAGAGTGACAGAAGGAGAAAGAAAATGAGAGAAAGAATTAGAATAGAAAGAGAAGGACACAGAATTAGAAGAGAGAATGAGGATAAAGAAAGGGAGAGAATGAGAAGAGAATTGAAAGGTGTAGATTATTATTCAGAAATTTCTAATGAGTCGAGAGGCAGAGAGAGGAAGCCACCGGAAAGTCAGAAATTCAGACAAGTTAATTACATGCAAATAAGAAAAAGTAGAACTTGCTAGCTAACTGAAACCGCAAGCAGAGGAAACACAAAAACAGGATAAGGTTTAGAGTTTAAGCTAGCAAAGGTATAACCGCAAACAAATATAGATATGATCAGTGCTTTTCTTGTAAAAGAAAAAGGTGCCGGAACTCACACATGTCATACAAACCGCCTTGCCTACCCTACAAGGTTCCATCCAAAAAAGGTGCCGGAACGCCATTCTGAGCCTTCTATGAGAAAAAAAGCCCTGGGTATGATTATAAGAATTGAGCTTTGTTCATAGAAAATTAGATGGCAATAGATAGGATGTGCAGAAAGGGGCTTCCTGGAACATGGGAGGGATAGTGGTTTGAGGCGGTCTGGAGTAGTTATTGGAGGAGTGGGGAAGGGGCGTTGAGTGGGCAAGGGGAGAGGGGAATCTGCATGGGGGTACGATGTAAAAATGTGTCAAACAGGGCTTTAAGGTGTGGCCGGACTCCTACAGTGTGTTTCAGCTCCCCAAGCCTTTGCAAGTGCTTCTTTTTCAACAAAACTTTGTTGCTGGAATTCCAAGTGAGTTTGTTTGTTTCTTTGGGGATCTTGAGCCACCTTCCAAACAGAATGAAAAGAGAGAAAGGGAAAGAATGAGGGTCAGAGGAAGAATGAGAGAATTGAGAAGAAAAAGAAGAAGGGAAAGAAAGAATTAGAAGAAAGAGAAAGAAGGACACAGTCTCAGGGGGAGAGAAGGAGGAGAGAGGGAGAGGAGGAGAAATAGATTGAGAGAACGACAGAGAGAGACCATTTTCTAGAAGAAAGGGAAAGAAGCGGGTATTAAAGAGAATGGAAGAATGACAGGGAAGGAGAAAGGGACGGAAGGAGAAAGAGAATGAGGAGAGAAAAAGAAGGAGAAAGAATTAGAATAGAGAGAATGAGAAAGAATGGTAGAATTAGAAGAGAAAAGGAAAGAGAATGAAATGAGACAGAACGAGGGAATGAGAAAGAGAAAGAATGAGGGTGAGAGAAAGAATGAAGGAAAAAAGAATAAGGGAAAGAATGAGAAAGAAAGGGAGAATGAAAAGAGAGAAAGGGAAAGAATGAGAAAGAATGAGGGTGAAAGAGCGAGAGAAAATGAGAAGAAAAATAGAATAAATACGGGAAAGAAAGTGAGAAGAGAGAGAGGAAGAACGACAGGATGAGGAGGGAAGGAGGAAAGAGGGAGAGAATGAGAAGAGAGAGAAACGAGAAAGAAAAAGGAGAGAAAGAACGAGAGAAAACGTGAATGAGAGAATAAGGGGAAGAAAGGGAAGGAGAAAAGAGAGAGAGATTTATGATCGTGTTTTAATGCTTCCTTCTGAAATCCAAGAAAGAAGCAAGCAGGCCTTAAAGCAGGGGTCTTCAAACTTAGCCCTTTTATGATTTGTGGACTTCAACTCCCAGAATTCCTCAGCCAGGCAAGCTGGCTGAGGAATTCTGGGAATTGAAGTCCACAAGTCATAAAAGGACCAAGTTTGAAGACCCCTGCCTTAAAGGGTGGAGAGTCAGCGTTGCCCTCCCCTGCCCCCCCCGGAAGCCTTTTCAAAGAAAGGAAAGCGAAACTGCCTTTTGCAGCCAAGAGTTGTTGGCCGCTTTCAAGGGTTGCGCAATCTCCGGACTCTCCTCCCATCGAAATCTCCGCCTGCAATCAGAAGGACAGGGAGATCCGGCAGAGCAGCAGCCACGGAGAGCAGCGGATCCACCGGATCCCTTCAACTAGGTGAGAGACACCTCCCCCCCCCTCCAAAGAGCCAAGACCCCCCCCCTCTGGCGACAGAGAGGAACTGGGTGAGGGGAGTGGGGGTGGGGGTCTTCCTGGGCATCTGGTGGGAAAGGGGGGGGTGTCAAGGGCCGACTCCTTTGACGTGACTACAAGGGGTCCCTCGTCTGGAAGGGCGGGGGAGCAGACGAAAGCGCTTGCAGGGATTGGGTGCGGTTAGTCGAGAGGAAATGAGAACGGAGGGGGGGATATGATAGCAGCATTCCAGTATTTGGGGGGGCTGCTCCAAAGAAGAGGAAGGGGTTCACCTATTCTCCAAAGCCCCGGAAAGCAGGAGAAGAAGCAACGGATGGAATCTGATCAAGGAGAGAAGCAACGTGGAATTCAGGAGAAGGTCCTACCGGTGGGGACAATTAGCCAGTGGAACTGCTTGCCACCAGAGGTTGTGGGTGCTCCAACCCTGGAGGCTTCTAAGGAGAGACTGGACAGTCACTGGTCTGAAATGGTCAAGGGTCTCCGGCTTGAGCAGGGGGTTGGACTAGATGACTTCCGAGGTCCCATTCGACTCTGTCATTCTGTCAGGGTCTCTTGCTTGAGCAGGGGTGGACTAGAAGACCTCCAGGGTCCCTTCCAACTCTGTTATTCTCTTATTCTGAAAGCTATAGGGTCTGCTGCTCAAGCAGGGGGCTGGACTAGATGACCTTCGGGGTCCCTTCCAACTCCGTTCCTCTTCTTGTGATTCTGTCAGGGTCCCCTGTTTGAGTGGGGGAGGGGGGGCTGGACTAGAAGACCTCCGGGGTCCCGTCCCGCCGCCGTACTCTGATGGACCGGGTGGGTGGGTGGGTGGAACAGCTGGGATGTTCCAGGATCCCGAATTCCTGGTTAGCAGAGCCAATCGGAAGCGGAGGAGGGAGGGCGAGGGAAGAGCAAGGCACACTCGGCAACAAGGGTGACACACAAGCCCCTGTGTTGTTCGGAGGGGGGGGGGTTGTGTATATTCCTGATAATTTGGGGAGGGGGTCTCGCTGCTTTTCTGACGGAGAGCTAAGAATCAGAGAGTAGGGAAGGGACACCTTGCTTTAAAGACCCCCCCTCCCCTTCCAGGCACCCTTAGGACTCTCAGTCCCATCTCCCTCCCCTCCCACTCCCACGTCCTCCCCCAGGAACGTTTCCAGTGATCCCCTGCCTCCCCTTCCGGGAGGGTAAAAAGAGGAAGTTTGCAGCCGCGTGCATGCGTGTGTGTGTGTGTGTGTGTGTGTGTGTGTGAGAGAGAGAGAGAGAGAGAGAAAGTGCATTCTTGGACGGGGGGGGGGGAGGAAATTCTCGACTGGTTTTTATGCCCCCCCCCCCGTAAAAGAACTTGGAGATATTTTTAGGGGAAGGAAATAAATTATATGGATCACGCTTTCCAGCCCCCCCCCCCAAGAGTTCCCAATACCAAAAGCCAAAGGCGGCCTTTTCCCCTAGAGCAGTGGTGGCGAACCTATGGCACGCGTGCCAGAGGCGGCACTCGGAGCCCTCTCTGTTGGCACGCCCGCCGCCGCCACCACCGCCACCAGCGGCAGGTCCAGCAGGCGGCAACCATTGCCCGGAGCAGGAGCCCCGCCCGGCACAAAGGAGGCGAATCCGGCAGACTATAGCAAGCTTGGCTAGAGGTGGTAGAACAGAGGTCACCAACCATTGTCGGTTGGCGGACTGGGAGAAAAGGGAGGGGGAAGCATTTGACACGCGTGCATGTCCGCGCGTGACCTAAAGGAATAAGACAGGAACAACAAGGATACTGTTAGTAATAGTTCCGGCAGTTCTCGATTAGTGACTATTGGAAGTTGCAACGGGAATGACAAAAAGTGACCTAGGACCGCTTAGCCTCCCTGCAGTCGCGGGATTTAAATTCGGAGGCTTGACAACCAACTCATATTTACGACGGTGGCAAACTGTCCCCGATTAACGGCATCCCCTTTTGCGAGCTTCCGATAAGCAGAGTCAATGGGGGAAACCTGATTTGCTTCAGAACCGGGCGACTCATTTAAGAACTGCAGTGGTTCATTTAACAACTGTGGCGAGAAAGGTGGTAAAATGGGGCAAGTTTCACTTGACAACTTTTTCACTTAGCAATAGTTGTGGTCGTAAGTTGAAGACTTCCGTAATCTAAAGAAAAAGGGGGTTTCTCCATTTGGGAACCCCAAGAAGGCTTCAGCAGTGGCACCGCTATAACTGCTGGGCCTGCCCCACGGCTGTGTGCAGACGGGCTCTTGCTCAGCCAGACCCAGATGCGTAACTCTTAACACCTTCAGTGTGTGAAGCGTGGCCTGTGTCCACAGCCTTCCCCTTGGGGAATCCTGGTTGCCTGGCTCCCCCAGTGGACCTTCAGCTGCCTGCCATATTGGGGGGGGGGTTTGTGAGAGACACACAACGAAGGAATTGTCAAGATTTTTAAATGTATACCTGGAACAGTGGGGATTGCGTGAAGAGTAACAACACACAATTACAGCTGATTGATTAAAGAGAGGCAATCTGAGCTGGGATTGGTTGCCTTGGATGAAAAGGGGGCGTTTCCGTGTTTCTTGCCTTTTTGCCCTGTGTGCCCTGTGTGCCAAGGGTCCACAACCACCGGGCCTAGACTGCTACCAGTCCACGACCTGTTAAGAACTGGTCCGTGCAAGCAAGCAAAGCTTCATCTGTGCGTATGTGGGATCTAGGCAGGGTGTGAAACCATCCTCCCCCTGTCCATGGGGAAATTGTCTTCCAGAAAACCGGTCCCTGTTGCCCAAAATGTTGGGACCAGTGCTGTATGCTCTCCCGAGTTCCACCTCATGAAGTTCCTGCTGTGTTGATTTACCTGACGATGCTTTTATTTGCCTCTCTTGTTTACTGTGAATGTATTTATGGGCATAAAACCACAGGTTTGTGTTGGTGTCCCTGACTCCATTTTGTCAGAAATTCTGTGTCCATTTTGTACCACAGATTTGTTGTGCTTCAGCATCAGCCTGTGGTTCCGGCAGCTGAGCCTGATGATTCTGAAGAGGAAGGGTTTGGAGAGCCTTTGGTGTCAGAGGGAAATTCTGATGCACTGCAGGACTCTCAGCCTGGCCCCTCCCGTCTTGTTCCTCATCAGACTCAGCCGTGTGAGCACGAGGTATAGTTAAACTAGCAATATTCCTCCTTGCACCAATATCATAATGTTCATTTGAAATCCAGCCAATCCACAGGTGGCACGATGTGCAGGTAACTGGCACAGTTGGTACGTGTCTTCTCCCTGATAAGCAAGGCACTTTCCTTTCTCAAGTGGGCAAACGCAGGAGAAGAAAAGTAGAAAGCAAAAGGTATCCCAAGCGAAAGCAAATATTCCCCCTCCAGCAGAATGGCAGACCCCAAAGCAAAATCACAAGAGTACATATGCAAGGAAAACAATAAGGCTTTGGGGACCTGAGAAGCACAGTCACCATGTGCTTTACTGCTCAATAGTTTTAACTGTAACAGGAATCAGGCATAGTCATAGAGCAGACAGGAATCCCCTTCCCCAAAGCCTTTACAGGGGTGGTTTTTGGGCAGCGTATCCAATGGCCCTTTCATGAAACGGCTTTCTGATGTTGAAGAGGGGGGGACAAACCTGGGGAAGGGGCTTCAGGAAGGGGTACGAGGTGACCCCAGCACAACTCATTAGAGACACCAGTCAGTCATGGCCTCCTATGGATGGTTCTTCTCTCTTGCAGAACAGCAGAAGAGTCAGCGACTCGCAGGAGCTGAGCATGGCCCAGACAGACGATGTCTTTGTGATGCCGGCCCTGGGCCGCCCCTTCCAGCTGGGGATGCTATACGACTGCCGCAAGGATGCCCTCATCCCCGGTAGGAGCTGGAGGAGAGGCTGATGGGTCTCGGGAGGGAGGGAGGGAGAGAGACAGGCACTGCCATAGATGCACAGGCTCAGCCCAGCGACAGAGTGGAGCTCTTGGGCACATGGCCTGCTGGTAACAGGTAGCTAAGTACGACTTTCACGGGAGAAGGGCGGGAGAAGGGCAGTATAGAGATTCAATTAAATAAATAAATAAAGAAATAAAATTTTCTAGCTAGGAAGGTGCATCCATCCCTTGGCCAGGCACCCAGCAGGGCTAGCCTTGACTACCAACCACTGGGTAGGTTCCCAAACCAAAGTCAGTGAAATGATTCGGAAAATGGCTAAAAAAAGGAGTTGTGTGATCCCAGAGGCCTGAAGTGAGGGATGTAATTCTCAAGTTGTGGTGCTGCTGCTTTTTCCTGGAGGGTGGGGTGGCAGGCCTGAACAGAGGCCTCCGAACCCCTGATGAAAAACGAGCTTTCTCCAAGGGAGTTGGAGATCTGCCTTGAAATCCATAGGTCAGAGTTTTCCCAACGTTTCTGGCTTTGCGGACCAGTGGGGCAGGGGAGGGATTGTTCCACACAAATGGCCAGCCAGCCCCCCCCCCTGCCATAGGTGCACAGCAATTCCCATTCCTCTCTACTCAAGTCAAAAGCGTTTGGAGATAATGTATTTAGCAAACCAAGGAGGTTTCTCTGGTGATGGCCAGACAGAGAAGTGAGGGAACCCTCAAGGGGAAATTGTGACTCCATTCTCCCACCTCTCTGGAGCTCCTCTATACAGCTGCTGATGTTCTGGAACAGGGCTTTTCAAACAGTGGTACGGGTACCACCTGTGGTACACGGTCACCGGGCAGGTGGTACGCGACCATCCTAGAAAAGTGGTAGCAGGGGAGGGAAACGAGCTGAACCAGTGGCAGCACCGCACAAGCCTGAGCGAGAAACAGCTGGAGCTGCAGGGCTGTCAGGGCTGAGCGGAAGCGCCAGGATCAGCGCCAGGATCCAGCTGGAGCTCGGTGCTGATCCCGGCGCTTCTGAGCCCAGAAGAAGCGCCGATCAGCTGGAATGTTGCAGCATCTCCAGGGTCTTGTGATTTACATTCAGATGCTTGGCAACTGATTCATATTTATGACGGTCACAGTGTCCCAGGGTCATGTGAAGTGACCAAAGCATGCTGCAACCACCCAGCAGAAACACCCCCCACCCCACCCCTGCTGCCAATCCTCAACAGAAATGCTCACAACAATGAAAACTTTGGCCAGGAGGAAGAGCGCCGCGGGGCGGGCAGGCAGGTGTCTTGCTCGGCTGTGGCTCGGGGGGCACTTTTTTCAGCGCCATTGTAACTTCGAACAGTCACGAAGCAAACCTTTGTAAGTCGAGGACTACCTGTACTTCATCACTTTTTTTCCTTTTTGGTCAAGTTTTTGAGACCTTGCTAGGCAACTGGTGGTATTCAGACGTTGGCATATCCTAAAAGTGGTACAATGGGTGAAAAGGTTGAAAAGTCCTGTTCTGGAAGACAGTGTTCAATTGAGGTCTCTGTTTTCATCTCTTCCATGCAGGCGTCACCCTTTGGGACTACAGCTCTCTTCAGAAAGACCTGACCGCCAGGCCTCAGCCCAATACAGCAACTAAAATCATTGCATCTGACACTATTGATGACAAGGCCTCTGCCCTGGACATCTCAGCATCGCTCAAGGCCAGTGTCCTGGGGAGGCTGATTGATGTGAGGGGATCAGCCAAATATTTTCACGACACCAAGAAGTCCAAACAACAGGCCAGAGTCACCGTCCAGTACAAAACCACCACCAGATACGAACAGCTGACCATGAGCCACCTAGGAATCCAGAATGTCTCCTACCCAGCAGTCTTTGAGCATGGCACGGCCACCCATGTGGTCACCGCCATCCTCTACGGAGGCCAGGCGTTCTTCGTGTTTGACCGAGAAGTTTCTTCAATGGAAATGGTAAAAAATGTAGAAGGAAATCTTCACGTTACAATAAAGAAGCTGATATCAATCATGAGAGAAGCAGAGGTCAAGCTAAACGAGGAGGAGAAAGCGAATGCTCTGAGGTTTAGCTGCACGTTCCATGGAGACTTTTCTCTGGAGAAAAATCCAGTGACCTTCCAAGATGCCATGACAACTTATGAGACTTTGCCAAAAATGTTAGGGAAAGATGGGGAGAAGGCTGTTCCTGTGTGGGTCTCGCTCTACCCACTGACCAAGCTGGACACCAGAGCAGCTAAGATGGTCCATGAAATCAGCCTAGCGTTGATCTTTGATGTTGAAAACATCTTTGAGGAACTCAATGAACTCCGGATGCAAAGCAATGATCTAGCCAAGGATCCCATTTGTGACACCTTCCCTGAGATCAAGAGGAAGATCAAGCAGTTCAAGGACCTCTGCAAGCAACACAGGCAGACTTTCCAGAAACAGCTGGCCAGAACGTTGCCTTCCATCCGGGGTGGAAGGCAGAACAAAGCGACCCTGGTGGACATATTGATCTCCATCAACCACTCACCCTTTAACAGTCAAAGACTCTATGAATTTCTGGACACCAAGAAAAGAGAAATTAACTTTGTCAAATCTTACCTGACTATTCTAAGTGAAATGCAAGTTATCTCATCTCGGAGCAAGCTGGAGGAGATAGTGCTGGACCCCCAGAATGTATACGTGGTCGCCTTTATTTTCACCTCTTTGTATAAAAAGGAGCCATTTCTGTTGAGTTTACAGGGCTGGCTTCAGGAGGACTTTTTGCCAGGATCAGCTAAGTCCACAAGGTCCACTCCTGGGGTGAAGAAAGGCAAGGCCTGGTTTGAGAACAAGGAGAGGACCCAGAACGCTCGCCTAGCTGCCAAATCCATTCAAGACTTTTTCAGTATCAACCAATCGAATGTCCGCTTTGTTGTGGCCTCACTTCCAAATGTGGAGACTCCAGGAGCCTCAATATACCTTTATGAAGACGGAGAGCTGGTCAGCAAGAATTTTGAGTTGCCCTCAAAACCTCTCCCTTTCCTGATCAGTGAACTGAGACACGACAGCATTCAGCTGAAGTTTCAGCCCGCTGAATATGGAAAGGGTACAATCTCCAGCTACCTGGTAGAGTACAAGATTTCAGGGGAAGAGGACTGGAAGACCGTGAGGACAGAGGACGCCGGGGAGATGTTCCTGCTGAAAGATCTGCCTCCAAACACAGAGTACCAGTTCAAGTACGCTGCTGGTTGCAAGCTGGGCCTTAGTAAAACCAGTGACCTGAGCCTACCCATAAAGACCCTTCCCACCAGCTCTCCTGAGAAATTAAGAAAGGTCACTGCGGCATCTTCTGTCATCTCTGTGGCCTGGATGAGTCCTAGCATCGTTGCCTCGGGAGTTGTGGTCAAGGAGTACAAGGTGGAGTACAGAACGGTGGAGGCTGGAGTTGGGAAGGACCAGTGGACTGAAAAAAGGACTGGGAGAAAAGTAGAGTTTTTCCCTATTGAAGCTCTGAAGCAGCAAACAGCGTATAGAATACGGGTGTCTGCTGTGTGTGATAATGGAGCTCTGGGTGTCCTCAGCGAGGAGGTGGAGGTCTCCACATCACTGGAGGAAGAAGATGCAGACAATGTAGCCCACCAGTTCCTTCAGGAAAGCTCCCTAGTGGAGGAGAGACAACCATTCGTGTTTGCCCTTCCTCTGGAGAAAGTCCTCTCAGATGCCTCCACCTCCTCTCTCCTCTACCAGCTTGGAAAGGAGAACTTGGAAGTGCCCAACAAAGTGATTCTGGTGATGGGAGCAACACAGTCTGGGAAAACCACCCTGATCAACGGGATGATCAATTATATCCTGGGTGTCCAGTGGGAAGATAATTTCCGATTCAAACTCATTCATGAAACCACCCAGAGAAGCGAAGCTGGAAGCAGGACGTCTGAAGTCACAGCCTACGTGGTGAATCATCGGAAGGGTTTCCGGATCCCCTATTCTCTCACAATAATCGACACTCCAGGATTTGGAGGCACAAGAGACGCAGAGCAAGACAAACTGGTTGAGGAGCATCTCTTGGAGTTTTTCTCCACCCCAGGGGGCATTAACCATGTTGATGCCATCTGCTTGGTGGCCCAGGCCTTCCTTGCCCATCCAACTCACATCCAGAAATGTGTCTTTGATTCCCTGCTCTCCATGTTGGGAAAAGACATGAAGGATAACATCCAACTCCTGATCACCTTTTCAGATGGGGGGACCCCACCTGTCATGGAGACCCTCAAAATGGCTGACCTGCCATGGGCTCGGGATGAGTCGGGAACCCCTCTGCACTTCAGATTCAACCATTCTACCCTCTTTGCTCACCGAGAAAATGGAGGAAGCCGTAATGCTGCTGCTGAAATTTTCTGGAAGATGAGCACTGAGAGCATGAAGAATTTCTTTGAGTCGTTAAAGAGGCTGGAAAGGAAAAGTTTAGCCTTCATCATGGAGATGCTCAAGGAACATCATGAGCTGGAAGCTGCTCTTAGAAGACCTCCCTCTCTTAAGGTTGAACCAGTCCAGCCAAATATTTTCCAGATCAGTATTGATCCAGTTTCCGTAGGGGAGCCTTCAGTCTCCAGGTACCAGGTGGAATATCAGATCGCAGGAGAGGAAAATTGGAAAAGTCTCCGTACCGAAGGCCCCAAGGTTCAATTTGCCGTGGAGGATGTCCACCTAAATCTCCAGTACCAATTCCGATGCGCTGCTGTGACTCAAGTAGGGCTCAGTCAATGGAGCGAGGCAGTCACTTGCATCTGTCCTACTTGGAGGCCTGAAAAGGTGAGGAGGAGGAGGAGGAGGAGGGGAGGAAGAGAAGGAGGAGGAGGAATTAGAATAGAATAGGGCTGGAAGGGACCTTGGAGATCTTCTAGTCCAGTCCGCTGCTCAACCAGGAGAACCTATACCATCTCAGACAGGTGACTGTCCAGTCTCTTCTTAAAAAGCTCCAGTGATGGAGCACCCATGATTTCTGGTGGCCAGCTGTTCCACTGGTTAATTGTCAGGAAGTTTCTCCTTCATTCCAAGGGCCGGGAGAAAGGGGGGGGGGCTCGGCAGATAGGCCGGGCTGAAGGGCACAGGGCGGAGGACCATGGGCCCATGGGCCGTGGAGAATGTCTAGGGGAGGGCCAGGAGAGGAGGAAAGCAGGCTGCAAATGGGAGGAGGCGGGGGGGGGGGCTCCAGGAGAAGGAGACCAAGGGTGGGAGGCGAAAGATCCTACACTGTATTCCATGCAATATTAACCTCTTTCCGCTATGTATTCAAGATGGACAGTGATTAATATTTCTATGTTACTGATATGGAAGGATGTAGGTTTATACATATGTTGTAGATAGCACGTTTCAATGTGTGTTGTGTATGTGTACACTTTTGAGAGCAAGCAACAAAATTTCATTTTTAATGTGTGCCAGCGTGCCCACAGTAAAAAATGACAATAAAGCTTATCTATCTATCTATCTATCTATCTATCTATCTATCTATCTATCTATCTATCTATCTATCTATCTATCTATCTATGTCGCTGAGGAGGGCTGCCGGGCTGGAAGGAGGCAGAGGGAGTGTTCTGGAACCATGAATTACAGATGCATTATAATTCTGATCCAGACAGCATAAACTCTGCAGAACGATTTTAAACAAATATTTATTAATCAGGAATCCTAGGCAGACTTCCGTTTGCTGTTAGGCACATCGGTTCATATTCATATCTGTCCATTCTGTCAGTGTAAAAATTTAAAGGGAGATTCATCCCTTGTTCATACGGAGCAAGGCAGCCTTGGGCCTTGGATTCATGCAGAGAGGTAATACAATGGAGCGTAGCCAGGATATCCTGCCATAAACTCTGAAGCTCCTCCCACTTAACTAGATAAGTATGTTGTTGTTAGCTGCGAAGTCGTGTCCGACCCATCGCGACCCTATGGACAACATTCCTCCAGGCCTTCCTGTCCTCTACCATCATCTGGAGTCCATTTAAGCTCACGCCTACTGCTTCAGTGACTCCATCCAGCCACCTCATTCTCTGTCGTCCCCTTCTTCTATTGCCCTCGATCTTTCCCAGCATTAGGCTCTTCTCCAGTGAGTCCTTCCTTCTCATTAGGTGGCCAAAGTATTTGAGTTTTAGCTTCAGGATCTGGCCTTCTAAAGAGCAGTCAGGATTGATCTCCTCTAGGACTGACCGGTTTGATCGCCTTGCAGTCCAAGGGACTCGCAGGAGTCTTCTCCAGCACCAAAGGCCTCAATTCTTTGGCGTTCAGCCTTTCTTATGGTCCAACTTTCACTGCCATACATTGCAACTGGGAAGACCATAGCCTTGACTATACGCACTTTTGTTGACAGAGTGAGGTCTCTGCTTTTTAGTGTGCTGTCTAGATTTGCCATGGCTTTCCTCCCCAGGAGCAAGCGTCTTTTAATTTCTTGGCTACAGTCCCCATCTGCAGTGATCTTGGAGCCCAGGAAAATAAAATCTGTCACTACCTCCATTTCTTCCCCATCTATTTGCCAGGAATTGAGAGGGCCAGATGCCATGATCTTGGTTTTCTTAATGTTAAGTTTCAACCCAAGTTTTGCACTCTCCTTCTTCACCCGCAACAAGAGGCTCTTTAGTTCTTCTTCACTTTCTGCCATTAGAGTGGTATCATCTGCGTATCTTAGGTTTAACTAACAACTAGACCAGGGCTTTTCAACCTTTTCACCCATTGTACCACTTTATGGCAACATCCGAGTACCACCAGTCGCCTAGCAAGGTGTCAAAAACTTGATGACCAAAAAAGGAAAAAAAGTGATAAAGTACAGGTAGTCCTCGACTTACAACAGTTCGCTTAGTGACTGTTCGAAGTTACAACGGCATTGAAAAAAGTTCCCAAGCCACAGCCGAGCAAGACGCCTGCCTGCCCGCCCAGCAGCGTTCTTCCTCCCGTCCGAGGTTTTCATTGTTGTGAACATTTATGTTGAGGATTGGCAGTGGGGGTGGGGTGGGATGTGTTTATTTCCCCTCCCCCCCTCTGCTGGGTGGTTGCAGCATGTTTTGGTCACTTCACATGACCCTGGGACACTGTGACCGTCATAAATATGAATCAGTTGCCAAGCATACAAGACCCTGGAGATGCAGCAACATCTCAGCTGATCGGCGCTTCTTCTGGGCTCAGCAAAAGCGCCAGGATCAGCGCCGAGCTCCCGCTGGAGCCTGGCACTGATTCTGGTGCTTCCGCTGAGCCCCGACAGCCCTGCAGCTCCAGCCGTCTCTCGCTCAGGCTTGTGCGGTGCTGCCGCCGGTTCAGCTCATTCCCCTCCCCCGCTACCACTTTTCTAGGATGGTCGCGTACCACCTGCCAGGTGCCAATGTACCACAGGTGGTACCCGTACCATTGGTTGAAAAGCCCTGAACTAGACTACATTTCCCAGAAGCCATCTCTTAAGGAAACAGCTTTAAGCCTTTAAATGCTAAACGTTCTAACATACAGTTCTCTCAATGATACATTAACCCTGTAAATGCTAAATACTCTAACACAGTTCTTAATTCCTAAGCTAGCTATAAATATAAATATAAATAAATAAAATATAAAATATAAAACGGACCAGCTGAATATATACTGGTCCGGCACAGGGAGCGCTGTGGTAGTTCGGCTGCCTCTAGTTTGCCGGGCTCTGGATCAGGATGGCTGGCTGCCCCCTCGACCTGGGCTGCCTAGATTAGAGTATGGGTCTAGGCAATTTCGGAATATACTATATGACCCACCAGTTCACTACCTTCAGTGGGAGGAGGGGGAGGAGGGGGGGTGGAGGGGAGGAGGGAACAACAGGGAATGAGGTGAGGAGGGGGAGGAAGAGGGGTGGGAAGTAGAGGGAGGGGAGGAAAGCAAGTTGAGGAGGAGGAGGGGGAAGAGCACAGGGAGGATGGGGAAGGGGATGAGGAGAAGCGGGGAGGAGAGTAGGGGAAGAGAGGGGAAAGGGAAGAGGCAGGAGGAAGAAGAGAGGATGAGGAGGACAGGTGAGGAGAGCGAGGGGAGGATGGAGAGGGGGAAGAGGAGGAAAAAGGAGGAGGAGAAGGAGGAAATAACCTGTCATCCTGCAGTTTGGGGAACCTCCGCCTCTTCTCCCCCGCTTGAAATCTGGGTTACCAGAGACACCCCCAGAATCCCTGCCAGCTCGAGAGTCCCCAGCCTCCTTTTCACCCCCGTTTTTCTTCCCCACCAGGCTTGTCAAGAAGTGCCACAGATCGCAGAACGTGTTGATCCGGGTAAGATTCGTTATTTCAACATCATATAAACCTTCTTCTGCCACTTTGGGGTTCAGAGGTTTCGATGCAACGTTCACACGTGCTCCCGGAGTGTTTTCAGAACAAGAGGTTCAGAGGGGAAAACAGCATTTAAAGGTTGGGCAAGGGGGGGGAAGGAGGAATGGTTGGACCCTCTTCCCAGCTGGCTGGGAATCATGGAAAGGCTTCCGGAGAACCTTTTTTTTTAATTGATGAAAGTAAAACTGCTGAACTAACCTGAGAATTGGGCGGCCCTTGTGCGCATTCAGAAGAGCACAGGACATAAGTGTCAGAAGGGACTAAGGTCTTCTAGTCCAACCGCCTGCCCGTGGCAGAAGATCCTATATCATCCCAGAACAAACAGTTGTCCAATCTTTTCTTGGAAACCTCCAGTGACGGAGCGCCCACAACTTCTGAAGGCCACTCGTCCCGCCAATTAACAGCGGACAGAACAATTAGTCAGGAAATTCCTCCTTAATTCCAGGTTGCTTCTCTCCTCGATTTGGTTTTCCATCCGTTCCTTCTAGTCCTGCTGGTCCATGGACCGGGGGTTGGGGACCCCTGTCTTAGCAGCTGTTTTGCATTATGGTGGACCCCATCCCTAAAAAAAAGTTAAACCTATGACCCGGTCCTGAAATTGCAGTCCCTAAAGCATCCCTATGGTCATTTGTACTTCTGACTGACCCCCAACAACACTGCAGGACCCCCCACCTATGCTACCCATCCCACCACCTGCTCCCCAACAAGTTCCACACCAGGTCCCCATAATGGTTTCCCTCTGGCTTTAATCGGATTCTCACCCCACCCCGCTAGGCTCATACTTTCCTCCACCTTGAGCAATAGCCCTTAGACTTACTCAGACTGATATACCGCTTCACAGTGTTTTATAGCCCTCTCCCCCAACCATCTGGGTCCTCATTTACTGCCCTCGGAAGGATGGAAGGCTGAGTCAACCTTGAGACGGTCAGGATCAAACTCTTGGCTGTTAACAGAATTAGCCTGCAATGCTTCATATTAACCAGTGCACCAGGATGGCTCACCACAGAATGGAGTGGGGTGGGATGGGATGGGAATCTGCACGGCTGAGCAGCCCATTGCAGCAACTCTGGGGGATTCCTGTGAAAACATCCCTGAAGCACTGCAAGGCAGAGGTGACCCTTCCAAAGTGCTCCCCATTTCCAACCTGCTCAATGACACCCCGACATGTTGTGAGAAAACGTCTAGATTCCTTTTTTGCAACATTGTCTTCCAAACTCGCAGGGGAGGACGCCGAACTCCGGCTGATCCTGGTGGGGAAGACCGGAGGCGGGAAGAGCGCCACGGGCAACAGCATCCTCGGCCGCCCGGTGTTCCAGTCCATCCTGGAGTCGAAGACCACCACCCTGAAGTGCCAAAGTGGGGAGGCAAGCTGGAAGGACAGGAAGGTCTCCGTGGTCGACACACATGACATTTTCGATTTTAAAAACCACAATGAGACTGTACAACGTGAGATTGGGGCTTGCATCGCACTCTCCCGGCCTGGCCCCCACGCCCTGATCTTTGTGACCCAGGTGGGACGCTTCACTGCCGAAGACATGACAGCTGCAAAGCGGGTGTGGAATATCTTTGGGGTCAAGTCGGCCAGGCACATGATCGTCCTCTTCACCTGCCTGGATGAATTGAGAGAGGAATCGCTGCAGGAGTACATCCAAAAGTCTGACAACCACAATCTGCGGGAGCTGATCCAGGGATGTGGGAACCGCTACTGCGGCTTCAACAACAAGGCCACGGGAGCCGAGCGGGAGAGGCAGGTCTCGGACCTGATGGCGATGGTGCAGAGAGTCGTTTCGGAGAACGGGGGGGGACTCTACGTCAACCGGCTGCACGAGGTGCCCATGGTACGAGATCAGCATGTCACAGAGCAGAATCAAATGGCAGCATGGAACTGGGCGAGGGCAGTGCTCTTTCTGGGCATCTGGTGGAGCTGCTCCATTCACACGAGAGCAAGGGGTCCCTCCTCTCTGGGAGACCCCAATGGGTGGGTGGGACAGCAGAGACCCTCACGTTAGGACAGGCAATCGGGGGGAGGAGGGAGGCTAATGGGTGGAGAGCATGCAATGGCCCCCTCAAGGGGGTCCGCCAGCTCCATTCCCCTTTTTTTCCTGTACCGGCTTCCCCCCACCCCCATCCCTTCCCTCCTTCTCTCCGTAACCCCCTCCTTTCTTCCCTTCCTGGGTCCCTTCTAATCACCTCAGCCCCCCCCCCCAGTTAGCTCCAGAGCAGCTTCTAGGCGAAGCCTTGAATAGGGTGGGGGATCAGGCTGCGGTTTCTGGGCATGAACGGGGTGGCAGCTGGCTCCCTGCCCCACTGGACACGCCGAGACCCCTGGAAGTCGAGACCCCTGTCTGACCCGTGTTTCCTTTCCACTCTTCCAGGCAGCCATGGATCAGGCCACCCCAGGTAAGTGAGGAGGCCACGCCTGGCGTTTGGGGGCCCTGAAGAGCAACAAAGAAGATTAGGGGCCTGGAGGCCAAAACATCGGAAGAACGGGGGCAGGAATTGGGGTTTGGCCAGTCTAGAGTAAAGAAGGACTGCGGGGGACACGATAGCATCATTCCAATATTTGGGGGGCTGCCACAAACAGCACTCCTCACTAGCCTGATGATGTTACTTACTTTGGGTCATGAAACATCTGCAAGAAAACCACCAAAGCTCAGAGGTCCACTGAGGACCCCCATTCTTCTTCCTCCTCCTCCTCCTCCCTCTCCCTGTATCCTGATCTTCAAGCAGACTAGGTGCTGCCTGAAACTTAAAGAGTCAAACACAAGCTAAGCATCAGAATGGATGAGAAACACACAGACAGACACGCACCAGCTTTTATCCAGTTCCAGAGTCTGTGATTGATGCTCCTCTGCGGATAGAGCAGGGGTTTCAAACTGCCGGCCCCTGGGCCGGATGCGTCTTGCCGAAACCGCGCCCACCCCAGCTCCAGCAATGGGGGCAAAAGTTGCGGTATGTCACAACACATCCCGTGACGTTGCGAGTTTGACACCCCTGGGATAGAGAATGGGAAGAAGTGACGATGGAAGGCACGGCAGCCGGGAGACCTTGACATAGGACGGGTCTTTTAGCACAGGGGCCCCCAAACCTTCAGGGACCAGGGACCGGTTCTGTGGAGAGAGGTTTTTCTGTGGACTGTGTGTGTGTGTTTGTGTGTGTTGGCTTTGTGTGCTTTGCTTATTTTTGTGGCCCGGTTGCCAGCATGCTGTGGACCAGTGCGGTCTACACACTGGGTGTTGGGAACCCCTGTCTTAACAGCTGTTTTACATTATGGTGGACACCCCCCACTAAAATTACTTATGACCTGATCCTGAAATTACAGTCCCTGAAACAGCCGTATGCTCATTTGTACTTGGGACCGACCCCAAGGACACTGCAGGACACCCCACCTATTCTACCGGTCCCACCACCGGGTCCCCAAGTTCCCGCTGATCTTTCTCCTTCCACACCAGGTCCCCGTAAAGGTTTCCCTCTGGCCTTAATCGGATTCTCACCCCCCCCCCCAGGCTCATACCTTCCACCTCCCTGAGCAACAGCAATAGCCCTAAGACTTATGCAGACTTATATACTGCTTCACAGTGTTTTACAGCTCTAAGTGGTTTACAGAGACAGCCTGTTGCCCCCAACCATCTGGGTCCTCACTTACCGCTCTCGGAGGGATGGAAGGCTGAGTCAACCTTGAGACGGTCAGGATTGAACTCTTGGCTGTTGACAGAATTAGCCTGCAATGCTGCCTATTAAACCACTGCAGCACTATGGCTCACCACAGAATGGAATGGGGTGGGAGAGGATGGGAATCTGCACGGCTGAGCAGCCCATTGCAAGAACGCTGGGAGATTCCCGTGAAAACGTTACTGAAGCACTGCAGGGCTGGGGTGACTCTTTCCCAAAGTGTCCCCCATTTCCAGCCTGCTCAATGACGCCCCAACATGTTGTGAGAAACGTCTGGATTCCTTTTTGTAACACTGTCATTCAAACTTTCAGGGGATGACGCCAACCTCCGGCTGATCCTGGTCGGAAAGTCCGGAGGCGGGAAGAGCGCCACGGGCAACACCATCCTCGGCCGGAGGCAGTTCAAGTCCATCTTGTCAGCAAACGCCACCACCCTGAAGTGCCAAAAGGAGCTGGGAAGCTGGAATGCCAAGGGGATTTCTGTGATCGACACTCCAGCCCTTTTTGATTCCGAAGAGATAGATAAGTCGCTGAAACCGGAGTTGAAAGGTTGCCTTGAGATGTGCCAGTCGGGTCTCCACGCCTTCATTTTGGTGACCCAGTTGGGGCACTTCACTTCCAAAGATCTGACACCTGCCAAACAGGTCTGGAAAATCTTTGGGGCCGAGTCCGCCAGGCACACAATCGTCCTCTTCACCTGCCTGGATGAGTTGACGGGGGCCTCCCTGCAGGAGTACGTCCAAAATGCCAACAACCGCAATCTGAAGGAGCTGATCCAGCAGTGCGGGAACCGCTTCTGCGGCTTCAACAACAAGGCCACAGGAGCCGAGCGGGAGAGGCAGGTCTCGGCGCTGATGGAGATAGTGGAGTGTGTCGTTTCGGAGAATGAGGGGAAACTCTACGTCAACCATCTGCAGAAGGTGCTCACTGTATGGGATCAGCGTGTCATAGAGCAGAATCAAATGGCAGAGTGGAACTGGGCGAGGGCGGTGCTCTTTCTGGGCATCTGGCGGAGTTGCTCCGTTTACACGAGAACAAGGGCTCCCCTCCTCTCTGGGAGACCCCAATGGGTGGGATAGCAGAGACCCTCATGTTAGGACAGGCAATTGGCGGGAGGAGGGAGGCTAATGGGTGGAGAGCATGCAATGTCCCCCCCCCTCATGAAGGGGGGGCTCCCCCAGTTATACTTCCCCTTTTTTTTCTTCTACCTGCTTCCCCCCACCCCATCCCTTTCCACCTTCCCAGCCTGCCTTTTCCCTTCCTGGGTCCCTTCCAAGCACCTCAGCCCCCCCCCCAGTTAGCTCCAGAGCAGCTTCTAGGCAAAGCTTTGAATGGTGTGGGGGACCAGGCTACGGTTTCTGGGCAT
Organism: Vipera berus; assembly: GCF_964194415.1. Taxonomy (NCBI): domain Eukaryota; kingdom Metazoa; phylum Chordata; class Lepidosauria; order Squamata; family Viperidae; genus Vipera; species Vipera berus. Next base: position 133,079,858 of record NC_138205.1, on the reverse strand, counting down.
GTACGGGGTGGCAGCTGGCTCCCTGCCCCACTGGACACGATGAGACCCCTGGAAGTCGAGACCCCTGTCTGACCCGTGTTTCCTTTCCATTCTTCCAGGCAGCCACGGATCAGGCCACATCAGGTAGGTGAGGAGGCCACGACTGGCATTTTTTTTGGGGGGGGAAGGAGCAACAAAGAGGATTAGGGGCCTGGAGGTGAAAACATCGGAAGAACAGGGGCAGGAATTGGGGTTTGGCCAGTCTAGAGAAAAGAAGGACTCGGGGGGACACGATACCATCATTCCAATATTTGGGGTGGGTGGGTTAGGGTTATGGTGGACAACCCCCCCCAAAAGGTTACTTATGACGTGATCCTGAAATTGCAGTCCCTGAAACAGCCCTATGCTCATTTGTACTTGGGACTGACTCCAAGGACACTGCAGGACCCCCCCACCTATTCTACCTGTCCCACCACCTGGTCCCCAACAGGTTCCCGCTGATCTTTCTCCTTCCACACCAGGTCCCCGTAAAGGTTTCCCTCTGGCCTTAATTGGATTCTCACACACACACACACACCAGGCTCATACCTTCCACCTCCCTGAGCAATTGCAACAGCCCTTACACTTATATGCCACTTCCCAGTGCTTTACAGATCTCTCTAAGCAGTTTGCAGAGTCAGCGGATTGCTCCCCCGCAATCTGGGTCCTCATTTGACCGACCTGGAAAGGACAGAAGGCTGAGTCAGCCTTGAGAAGGTCAGGATCGAACTCTTGGCTGTTGACAGAATTAGCCTGCAATGCTGCATATTAACCACTGCAGCACGATGGCTCACCACCGAATGGAATGGGGTTGGGATGGGATGGGAATCTGCACGGCTGAGCAGCCCATTGCACCAACGCTGGGAGATTCCCGTGAAAACATTCCTGAAGCACTGCAGGGCAGGGGTGACTCTTCTCCAAAGTGGTCCCCATTTCCAGCCTGCTCAATGACACCCCAACATGTTCTGAGAAATGTCTGGATTCCTTTTTGCAACATTGTCTTCCAAACTCGCAGGGGAGGACGCCGAACTCCGGCTGATCCTGGTGGGGAAGACCGGAGGCGGGAAGAGCACCACAGGCAACATCATTCTCGGCTGGAGGGAGTTCGATTCCATCTTGGGGACAAAGACCAACACCGTGAGGTGCCAAAGGGGTGAAGGAAGCTGGCATGACAGGAAGATCTCTGTGGTCGACACACCCAACATTTTCAATTCTCAGCTCGACAGTGAGACTGTGCAACGCGAGATCAGGGCTTGCGTCGAACTCTCCCAGCCTGGCCCCCACGCCCTGATCTTTGTGACCCAGGTGGGGCGCTTCACTGCTGAAGATGTGGCAGCTGCAAAGCGGGTCACGGAAATCTTTGGGGCTGGGTCCACCAGGCACACGATCATCCTCTTTACCTCTGAGGAGGATTTCGGAGGGAAATCCCTGCAGGAGTACGTCCGAAATTCCGACCACCCCAATCTGCGCTCGCTGATCTCACAGTACAGGAACCGCTTATGTGTCTTCAACAACAAGGCCGCGGGAGCCGAGCGGGAGAGGCAGGTCACGAAGCTGATGGAGACGGTGCAGAGAGTCGTTTCGGACAACTGTGGGAAACATTACGTCATCCAGCTGCATGAGGTGCCCATGCTTCGGGATCAGCGGGTCATAGAGCAGAATCAAATGGCAGAAGTGGAACTGGGCGAGGGCGGTGCTCTTTCTGGGCATCTGGTGGAGCTGCTCCGTTCACACGAGAGCAAGGGGTCCCTCCTCTCTGGGAGACCCCAATGGGTGGGTGGGACAGCAGAGACCCTCATGTTAGGACAGGCAATCAGGGGGAGGAGGGAGGCTAATGGGTGGAGAGCATGCAATGGCCCCCTCAAGGGGGTCCGTCAGCTCCATTCCCCTTTTTTTCCTGTACTGGCTTCCCCCCACCCCACCCCCGTCCCTTCTCTCCGTGCCCCCCTCCTTTCTTCCCTTCCTGGGTCCCTTCTAAGCACGTCAGCCCCCCCCCCCCACAGTTAGCTTCAGAGCAGCCTTTAGGCGAAGCCTTGAATAGGGTGGGGGACCCGGCTGCGGTTTCTGGGCATAAACGGGGTGGCAGCTGGCTCCCTGCCCCACTGGACACGCCGAGGCCTCTGGGAGTCGAGACCCCCTGACTGACCCGTGTTTCCTTTCCAGCCTTCCAGAAATACCTCCGTGACGCCACATTGGGTAAGAAAAGACACCAAGGCTGGCTTTCTTTGGAGCTGAAGAACAACAAAGAGGATTAGGGGCCTGGAGGCTAAAACATCGGAAGAACTGGTACAGGAATTGGGGTTTGGCCAGTCTAGAGAAAAGAAGGACTGGGGGGGGGAGAGACACGATAGCAGCCTTCCAATATTTGGGGGGCTGGCAGAAACAGCACTCCTCATTAGCCTGATGATGTTACCTACTTTGGGCCATGAAACGTCTGCAAGAAAATCACGAAGCTCAGAGGACCACTGAGGACTCCCATTATTATTCTTCTTCCTCCTCCCCCCCTCCTCCTCCTCCCAGGATCCTGATCTGGAAGCAGACTAGGTGCTGCCTGAAACCTAAGAGTCACACAAGCTAAGGATCAGTCTGGATGACAAACACACACACACACACACACACACACACACACCAGCTTCTATCCAGTTCCAGACTCCGTGATTGATGCTCCTCTTTGCCCTTAGGGAGAGATGCGGATAGAGCAGGGGTGTCAAACTGCTGGATGCGTCAGGCCGAAACTGGCAATGGGAAAAACAGTCACGATACGTCGCAACACGTCCTGCGACGTTGCGAGTTTGACACCCTTGGGATGGAGAATGGGAAGAAGTGATGATGGAAGGCACGGCAGCCAGGAGACCTTGATGTAGGACGCGTCTCTTAGCACAGGGGTCCCCAAACCTTCAGGGACCAGGGACCGTGTGTGTGTCTGTGCGCGCTTCGTGTGCTTCGCTTATTTGTGTGACACAGTTGCTGGCATGCTGTGGACCATGCTGGGGGTTGGGGAGCCCTGTCTTAACAGCTATTTTACATTATGGTGGACACCCCCCCAAAAAAAAGTTACTTATGACCCAATCCTGAAATTGCAGTCCCTGAAGCAGCCCTATGGTCATTTGTACTTCTGACTTGATCCCAAGGACACTGCAGGACCACCACGCCCACACACACATCTCTGCTACCCATCCCGCCTGGCCCCCAACAGGTTCCTGCTGGTTTTTCCCCTTCCACACCAGGTCCCCGTAAACCTTTCCCTCTGGCCTTAATCAGATTCTCACACCCCTCCTAGGCTCATACCTTCCACCTCCCTGAGCAATTGCAGCAGCCCTTAGACTTATATGCCACTTCTCCGTGCTTTACAGATCTCTCTAAGCAGTTTGCAGTCAGTGGATTGCTCCCCCGCATTCTGGGTCCTGATTTCACTGACCACGGAAGGACGGAAGGCCGAGTGAACCTTGAGCCGGTCAGGATTGAACTCCTGGCTGCGAGCAGTCAGCCTGCAATCCTGCATACTTGCCACTGTGCCACATCAGGGCTCATGGTGGCGGCGTGGAGGCTCTTGAGCAGCGGGTTGGACTAGAACCCGGTGCACGCGCACCTCTTCGAACGGGCAGTGGTGCGCGCGCACCTCTCCAAATGGAGAGTGGCACCGCCCGTTTGGAGGTGCGCGCGCACCTCCCCGAATGGGCGGAGGTGCGCGCGCACCTCCCCGAACCTTTGGAGAGGTGCGCGTGTACCTCCGCGCGAACGGGCAGCGGCGCCGCTCTTTGAGGAAGCTGCCGCGGCCCGTCTGCAAAGCTGCCGCTTTCGGCAGCTTTGCAGACAGGCCGCGGCAGCTTTCTCGAAGAGCAACGCCACTGCCCATTCCGAGAGGTGTGCGCGCACCTCCCTGAATGGGCGGAGGTGCGCGCGCACCTCCCCAAACCTTTGGAAAGGTGCGCGTGTACCTCCGCGCAAACGGGCAGGGGCGCCGCTCTTTGAGGAAGCTGACGCAGCCCATCTGCAAAGCTGCCAAAAGCGACAGCTTTGCAGACGGGCCGTTGCCGTCGGGCAACCGGGAACCGGTTCCATGTCACTTAAAAAAAGTGGCAACCGTGTGCGTCCGCGCATGCGCAAAAAACCATTTTGTGCATGCGCAAAACGTTTTTTTGCACGTGCATGGACACACGCAGCTCCCACTTTTTTTAATTTGTGATGGAACCGGTTCCCAGTGGCTCTTTTCCTTTTTTAGGTTGCCGACCCCTGGACTAGAAGACCTCCGAGGTCCCTTCCAGCTCTGTGATTCTCTAAGGGTCTCCGGCTTGAGCAGGGGGTTGGACTAGATGACCTCTGAGGTCCCTTCCCCTCTGTGATTCTTTAAGGGTCTCCTGCCTGAGCAGGGGATTGGACTAGATGACCTTCAAGGTACCTTCCCGCTCTGTGATTCTCTAAGGGTCTCCGGCTTGAGCTGGGGGTTGGACTAGATGACCTCAAAGATCCCTTCCAGCTCTGTGATTCTCTAAGGGTCTTCGGCTTGAGCAGGGGGTTGGACTAGATGACCTCCGAGGTCCCTTCCCGCTCTGTGATTCTCTTAAGGGTCTCCGGCTTGAGCAGGGGGCTGGACTAGATGACCTCCGAGGTCCCTTCCCGCTCTGTGATTCTCTAAAAATCTCCGGCTTGAGCAGGGGGCTGGACTAGATGACCTCCGAGGTCCCTTCCCGCTCTGTGGTTCTCTAAGGGTCTTTGGCTTGAGCAGGGGGCTGGACTAGATGACCTCCGAGGTCCCTTCCCGCTCTGTGATTCTCTAAGGGTCTTCGGCTTGAGCAGGGGGTTGGACTAGATGACCTCTGATGTCCCTTCCCCTCTGTGATTCTTTAAGCGTCTCCTGCCTGAGCAGGGGATTGGACTAGATGACCTTCAAGGTACCTTCCCGCTCTCTGATTCTCTAAGGGTCTCCTGCTTGAGCAGGGGGTTGGACTAGATCAGGGGTCAGCAACCTGAAAAAGTGAAAGAGCCACTCGGAACCGGTTCCCTCACAAAAGGAAAAACTGGTTCCCTCACAAAAGGAAAAGCCGCAAAAAAATGTGTGCACATGCGCATACATGCGCAGAACAGGGTTTGACTGAAGAGTGGAGCCAAGGCGAGATATGCACCTACCCTGCATATTTGAATTGATTGGTTGAACTTTTTTAGTCCCACTTTTTTTTTTTGGACTGCACATGGCAGAGGACTGGGAGCCGCAGGAGATGGCTGAAAGAGCCGTATGTGGCTCCGGAGCCGCGGGTTGCAGACCTGTGGACTAGATGACCTCTAAGGTCCCTTCCCGCTCTGTGGTTCTCTAAGGGTCTCCGGCTTGAGCAGGGGGCTGGACTAGATGACCTCCGAGGTCCCTTTCCGCTCTGTGATTCTCTAAGGGTCTCCGGCTTGAGCCAGGGGCTGGACTAGATGACCTCCAAGGTCCCTTCCCGCTCTGTGGTTCTCTAAGGGTCTCCGGCTTGAGCCGGGGGCTGGACTAGATGACCTCCAGGATCCCTTCCCGCTCTGTGGTTCTCTAAGGGTCTCCGTCTTGAGCAGGGGGCTGGACTAGATGACCTCCGAGGTCCCTTCCAGCTCTGTGACTCTCTAAGGGTCTCCGGCTTGAGCCGGGGGCTGGACTAGATGACCTCCAAGGTCCCTTCCCGCTCTGTGATTCTCTAAGGGTCTCCGGCTTGAGCAGGGGGTTGGACTAGATGACCTCCAGGATCCCTTCCAGCTCTGTGATTCTCTAAGGGCTTGAGCACGGGGCTGGACTAGAACAGGGCTTTTCGACCTTTTTACAGATTGTACCACCTTTAGGACATGGCAATATTCAAGTAACACCAGTGCTTAGCAAGGTGTCGAAAACTTGATAGCCAAAAAAAAATAAAAATGGGTGGGGAGGTTTGGCCTTTCCTAGTTAGATTCGTTGGTTGTTACAGAAATGGCCGGTTTATAATATTATGGAAAAGTAAAAATGTTGAGGTTCAATGTTAATGCTTCCTTCCTACTATAACAGTGGAAGTCGGAAGTCAAGGCCTTTTTTCCCCTCACTTTCCCGCCCCCACTGTCTCCTACTATTTGCTTTTGTAGTTTTCTATTTTATTCTACAGTCTAATAAAATGTTGCAAACTGTCAAAAAAAAGGGAAAAAATGTACCAGGTTTGATTTCTTCGGTGGCGGTTCCTCTGCTGAATCGCCTTCCCTTTCCACGGACAAACAAACGTAGGATGAATTTATCCCTATTTATTAATACGCACCACTACCAGCTGGCTGGTTGGCTCCTGAGCTCTCCTTCCACAGTGGAGTAAGGATGCAGCAAACGTAGCAAATGGTGAAAAAGCCATAACCGTAAATTAAGCCTGTTTACCTACAAAGAAAACTTGCTAAAAGCAATAGACAAGACAAGGGGGTAAAACTTACTACATTTGTTTAAAGGGATTAAACCTTTTGGACTCACAGCTAGCCTTTGTGAAACAAGACTAACGAGAAGAGAAGAGAATTTGGAATGGAACAGAACAGAAGAGAATAGAATTCAGAAGAGAATAGAAAATATGGAATGGAACGGAATGGAATGGAATAGAATTCAGAATAAGAGTAGAGTAGAAAAGAGTAGAGTAGAATAGAATTCAGAATAGAACAAAACAGAATAGAATTCAGAATAGAATAGAAAATATGGAACGGAACGGAATAGAATTCAGAATAAGAGTAGAGTAGAATAGAATTCAGAATAGAACAAAACAGAATAGAATTCAGAATAGAATAGAAAACATGGAACGGAACAGAATGGAATAGAATTCAGAATAAGAGTAGAGTAGAATAGAATTCAGAACAGAACAAAACAGAATAGAATTCAGAATAGAATAGAAAATATGGAACGGAACGGAATAGAATTCAGAATAAGAGTAGAGTAGAATAGAATTCAGAATAGAACAAAACAGAATAGAATTCAGAATAGAATAGAAAACATGGAACGGAACAGAATGGAATAGAATTCAGAATAAGAGTAGAGTAGAATAGAATTCAGAACAGAACAAAACAGAATAGAATTCAGAATAGAATAGAAAATATGGAACGGAACGGAATGGAATAGAATTCAGAATAAGAGTAGAGTAGAATAGAATTCAGAATAGAACAAAACAGAATAGAATTCAGAATAGAATAGAAAACATGGAACGGAACAGAATGGAATAGAATTCAGAATAAGAGTAGAGTAGAATAGAATTCAGAACAGAACAAAACAGAATAGAATTCAGAATAGAATAGAAAATATGGAACGGAACGGAATGGAATAGAATTCAGAATAAGAGTAGAGTAGAATAGAATTCAGAATAGAACAAAACAGAATAGAATAGAATATATATGGAATAGGACAGAAGAGAATTCAGAAAAGAGAATTCTGAATAGAGTAGAAAATATGGAACAGAACAGAATAGAACAACAGAACGGAATAGAATATCTGGAATGGAATAGAACAGAGTAAAATATATGGAATAGAACAGAACAGAATTCAGAAAAGTTTAGAGAAGAGAATTCAGAATAGAATGGAATGGGAAATATAGAATGGAATAGTATTCAGAATAAAATAGAATGGAACGGAACGGAATAGAACAGAATAGAAAATATGGAATGGAATAGAATAAAACAATAGAATAGAATATATGGAACAGAATAGAATGGAATAGAATTCAGAAAAGAAGATTAGAGAATTCAGAATAGAATAGAATAGAAATTCAGAATAAAGAAATTCAGATTAAAGAAGAGAACTCAATAGAATAGAATAGAATAGAATAGAATAGAATAGAATAGAATAGAATAGAATAGAATAGAACAGGAGTAGAGTATGGAATGGAATGGAATAGATTAAAAAGAACAGAACAGAATAGAGCTGGAGCAAACTCCCCAGGAGAGATGGATGGGGAAAGGAAGTAAGGAAGACGAGGGAGGCAGGGAAGGAGGATGGATGGATGGGAGGAAGCAATGAAAGTTGGATGGAGGAAGGAAGACAAGAATGGAAGAGGAAAGGAAGCTGAGGGAGTCAGGGAAGGAAAAAGATGGGATTCCTTCCTTCTCTGCCTCGTTTTCCTTCCTTCTCTCCCTCTCGTCTTCCTTCCTTCCCCATCCATCTTTCCTTCCTTCTCTGCCTCCCTTGTTTTTCGTTGTCTTCCTTCCTTCCCCCATCCATCTTTCCTTCCCTGCCTCCGCCTTCCTCCTTCTCTCCTTCCGTTCTTGTCTTCCTTCCTTCCCCATCCCTCTTTCCTACCTTCTCTGCCTCCCTCATCTTCCTTCCTTCTTTGCCTCCCTTTTCCTGCCTTCTCTCCCTCGTCTGCCTTCCTTCCCCTGCCTCCCTCTTCTTTCTCTTCCGTTCTTGTCTTCCTTCTTTCCTTCATCCAACTTTCTTTGGTTGCTTCCTCCCATCCATCCAACCTCCTTCTCTCCCTCGTCTTCCTTCCTTCCTCCATCTGTCCATCTTTTTCTTTCCTTCCTTCCTTCTCCATCTCCTTCCCTCCCTGGCTTCCTTCTCTCCCTCCCTTCTCTCCTTCCTTCCCAAACTCCAGAATGGCTCCGAGGGGCTTTACGCTTCAGGGAAAGGTCCTCAGGGTGAGCCAAGCCACACACCCTTACTGCTGATTGGCTGGAGAGGGCCGGCGCTCCCGCCTGAGGCGATCTGCGCTGGCATTGGTGAGGGCCGGCGCTCCCGCCTGAGGCGATCTGCGCTGGCATTGGTCGTTCCGGGTGTGGAGGGGGAGGGGGAGTTTCCCCGTTCTTTTCCCGCCTTTTTTTTTTACCCTGGCCGCCCTTTTGCGCTCCGTCCGTTTACCTCAGGATTTCCCCTCAGGATTTCCTCCCTAAAGTAATAGGATTTTTTTATTTTTGGATTTACCGTTTATTGGACGAACGCTAGTAGGTTTTACGTACATTCCACTGAGAGAAAAAATTCCAGCGGAAACAATGAACAACACTGGAAGTTTTTAAGAAGAGACTGGACAGCCATTTGTCTGAAATGGTCTAGGGTTTCCTGCCTGAGCAGGGGGTTGGACTAGATGACCCCCAAGGTCCCTTCCAACTTTATTATGATTATGAACTGAAGCAGTTCTTAACTAAAATAAGCTTTTTGAGGAGAAATAGAGCTCTCTCTTTCTCTCTCTCTCTCTCTCTCTCTCTGTGTGTGTGTAGAGAAGACAGAATGAGCGAAAAATGAAAGTGACAGAAATAGAATGAGAGAAAGTGACAGAATTAGGGGCAGAAAATGAGAAGAGAGGGAAAGGATGAGAAATAAGATTGAGAGAAAGAATGAGAGACAATTTTCTAGAGGGGAAAAGGGTATGAAAGTGATGAGAAAATAAGGAGAGAGAATTAGAAGAGAATGACACAATTAGAAGAGAGAAAAAGGGAGAGAATGAGGGAATGAGAAAGAATGACAATGACGAGAAAGGGAAAGAATGAAGGTGAGAGGAAGAATGAAAGAATAAGGGAAAGGAAAGCAAGTGACAATTAGAAGAGAGCGAGAATGAGAAGTGAAAAAGAATGAGGGTGAGAAAGAATGAGAATAATGGAAAGAAAGAAGAAAATAGAATTGGGGGAGAATCAAAAGAGGGAGAGGATGAGAAATAGATTGAGAAAAAAAGTGACAGAATTTTCTAGAGGAGAGGGAAAGGAGAGAAAGTGAAAGTGACAAGGAGAAAGGAACAGAATGGGAAAGAGTGAGGAGAGAAAAATTAGAGAATGACACAGAGTTAGAAGAGAACGAGAGGGAGAGATTGAAGAGAAAGAATGAGGGTCAGAGAAAATGAGAGTCAGAAGAAAGAATAATGGAAAGAATGAGAAGAAAGTGACAATTGGGAGAGAATGAGAAGAGGGAGAGGAGGAGAAATAGATTGAGAGACAAAGAATGACACAATTTTCTAGAAGAGAAGGAAAAAAGGTATGAAAGAATGAAAGTGACAGAAGGAGAAAGGGATAGAATGAGAAAGAATGAGAAAAAGAAAGAATTAGAACAGAGAATGACAGAATTAGAGGAGCGAGAGAGAGAATGAAATGAGGGAATGAGAAAGTGACACTGACAAGAGAAAGGGAAAGAAAGATAATGAGGGTGAGAAAGAATTAGGAAAGAAAGAGAAAGAATGACAGAATTAGAAAGAATGAGAAAGTGAGAATGAGAAGGCTATAAAAGGGAAAGAATGAGAATGAGGGTCAGAAAATGAGAAAGAATAAGGGAAAGTGAGAAGAAATGAATGGCACAATTAGGGTGAGAAAAAGAGGAAGAGATCGAGAAGAGGGAAACAACGAGAAAGAATGAGGGTGAGAGGAGGAATGAGAGAAAATGAGAAGAAAAAGAGCATGAGAGAATAAGAGAAAGAAAGAATGAGAAAAGAGAGAGAGATTTATGATTGCATTTTAATGCTTCTTTCTGAAATCTAAGAAAGATCCAGAGAAACCATTTAAGCCCTTTGCAATAAGAGAAGCAGAAAATGTTTTCCACAAACGACTTCCCAACCACACGGCAGAGGGGAGCAAATCTCTCTCTCGGTTCCTCGTTGTTCTATATCGGGGGTGTCCAAACCCGGCAACTGTGGGACTTGTGGACTACAACTCCCAGCATTCCCCAGCCAGCCCTGGAGGAGAAGCGCTTCTAAAAGGGCAGGGGTCTTCACGCTTCCGAGCAGTGAGAACGACCAGCGGAACAGCTTGCCACCAGAAGTTGCGGATGCTCCAACCCTGGAGGTTTCTAAGAAGAGAAGGGACAACCAGTTGTCTGGAATGGTCAAGGGTCTGTTTTTCTTATCGCAGAGGACTTTCCTTTGATTTCAGAAAGACGCATTGAAATACAATCCCAAGAGGGGAAGCTGGGAAGGGAACACCACCAGCAGGTCAAAAGTGGTACGGGGAAAACAAGCGCGTCAAAGCAATACATACCTCCAAAGCCACCTTGGCCTTTTTTACGGAATTGCGGAGGCAATTCGGCAATTCCAAGCACCTCCCTTTTTGGAATCCGTGCAATCTTAAAACAAAGACGTACCAATCTGAAGGCACTTAACAATCCACATGCCGAAAAACGGCAGTCATAACAGGTCCTCTTGGCTTTAACCATCCGACGCGTATGAGAAGTCGTCAAAGATAAAGGGCCGTACCATTACCAAACCACAGTGTTGGTGTGGCAGCCCAAACCGCCAGGGAGAGACAAGATCGAAGCTTTAGTCATGGAACAGAACAGAATCACAGGGCCGGAAGGGACCCCAGAGGCCATCTAGTCCAACCCCCTGCTGGAGCAATCGTGGACTAATGGAGTGGGAAGGGACCTCGGAGTTCATCTAGTCCAACCCCGTCTCTGTGGTCATGTGGCCGGCATGACTAGACGCCAAAGGCGCACGGAACGCTGTTACCGTCCCACCGTAGTGGTGCCTATTTTTCTACTTGCATTTTTACGTGCTTTCGAACTGCTAGGTTGGCAGAAGCTGGGACGAGTAACAGGCACTCACTCTGTTACGCGGCACTCGGGATTTGACCCGCCAAACTGCCGACCTTCTGATTGACAAGCTCAGCGTCCTAACCTACTGAGCCACCACATCCCTTTCCCACTCTCCCAGCTAATTTTTGCCTACGTGTTTCACTTAACATCCCTTTCTTTGTGCTCTCCTTTCCTGGTTCTCATCTTCTCCATCCACCTAGTACATTTCCACTGCAGCCTATTCAGTTTTAAATATCTCTTTCAGTTGACTGTGGGGTTTTTAATTTAATTGGGTTTTAGATTTACTTTTGGGGCTTGAATTTAATTTAATTGTTTTAATTGATTTTAATTTTTTGTATTTCATGGTTTTAACTGCCCTGTAAACTGCCCTGAGTCCTACGGGATTAGGGCAGTATACAAATTCAATAAAATAAATAAATAAATAAATAAATAAATAAATAAATAAATAAATAAATAAATAAATAAATAAATTTTGGAGACCTTTCATTTATTTCTATCAGGCCTGAGGGAAAGATGGAAAAAGAGGCCCAAGGGAAAGTAGAGAAAGAGGCCTGAGGGAAAGATGGAGAAAGAGGCCTGAGGGAATCGTAGCGAGAGACCCGAGGGAAAGGTAGAGAAAGAGGCCTGAGGGAAAAGTAGAGAAAGAGGCCTGAGGGAAAAGTAGAGAAAGAAGCCTGAGGGAAAGATGGAGAAAGAAGCCTGAGGGAATCGTAGCAAAAGAAACCCGAGGGAAAGGTAGAGAAAGAGGCCTGAGGGAAAAGCAGAGAAAGAAGCCTGAGGGAAAGATGGAGAAAGAGGCCTGAGGGAAAGGCAGAGAAAGAGAAACAGGAAATGTGTTGGAAAAATGATTTTCAAAAATGATTTTTACAACCATCCAGCAGAGGGAAGCAGCTATCTCTCTTGGTCCTTCATTCTGCCATCAGGGGTAATTCTCTAAACTTGGCAACTTGGAAGACTGGTGGACTTCAACTCCCAGAATTCCTCAGCCAGCCATGAAGGAGCAGGAGTCTCCAAACATGGCAACTTTGAGACATGCTACCTGGGGAATTCTGGGAGTTGAAGTCCAGAAGTCTTAAAGTTAACTCATTGTTGGTAAAAATGGGGGAAAGATGTTCCTGAAATAACACATTTATTATAGAAATGAATGTTGGCGTGTGGCTCCAGTAGTCTGTTACGAATAGGTGCAAGGGAATTCTTTCTTTTTCCCACCATGCAGTCATTTTAGGGAACAAATGTTTTTAAGGTAATAACGACCAACAAGGTTGTTAAAAAAAAAGATTAGGTGTGATAATAAACGAGCATCCCAAAGGTGCTTTTTCAAGAGGCAACCGGACCTTCCTGTTTTTTCCTTGAGGACCAGAAGCTTCTTCAGCTCCGACTGGATGGCGGGGAATGGAAGGACCCACATTCCTTTCAGACAGCTGGCCACCTGCACCCCTCTAGAGAGTCGTGGAGGCCATCCGGCGGTCCATCTGCGTCCCCAGGGTCACCCGAGCAGTGCAAATGGACATGGAGCCCAGTGATGGGAATCAAATACCTGAACATCCAGTTCTCCGCGTGGACGCAGGCCTGGGCCTCCGAGGCCTAGAACGGACTTCTGGAAGTGACATCCATGCACTTCCGGTGGACCGTTCTAGGCCTGGGGGGGGCTCCTCGAGGTCTCTGAGGCCTAGAACGGACTTCCAGAAGTGACATCAACGGATTTTTGGCAGGCTCTTCTAGACCTGGGAGGCCTCCACCAGGTCTAGAACGGACTTCTGAAAGTGACATCCAAGCACTTCTGGTGGGTTGTTCTAGGCCGAGGGGAGCCTCCTCCAGGGCTCTGAGGCCTAGAACGGACTTCCGGAAGTGACATCCACGCAATTCTGGTGGGGCGTTCTAGACCTGGGGTGGGGCATCCTCCTTTCTAACTTTGCATTGGGGAATTGTATATGGATCTCTTCGGTCTTGGTTTCGCTTTCGAACTGCCTATACCCTGCATCAATAAATATGCTCTTGGAGGGGATTCCCAAGCCTCCGAGTTGGGCTTTATTTGTCTCTGTTCGTCGGAACCGTGACACCGGAGGCCTTACAGAATCGCAGAATGAGAGAGTTGGAAGGGACCCCAGAGGTCATCTAGTCCAACTATCTACTCCAGCAGGAGACCCTTACGGAATCATAGAATGACAGGGTTGGAAGGGACCTCGGAGGTCATCTAGTCCAACCCCCTGCTCCAGCAGGAGACCCTTAGAGAATCATAGAATGACAGAGTTGGAAGGGACCCTGGAGGTCATCTAGTCCAACTATCTACTACAGCAGGAGACCCTTACGGAATCATAGAATGACAGAGTTGGAAGGGACTTCAGAGGTCATCTAGTCCAAACCCCTGCTCGAGCCAGGAGTTCCCCACAGAATCATAGGCCTGGAAGGGACCTTAAAAGGTCTTCTAGTCCAACCTCCTGCTCAAACAGAAGACCCTCTACCATTTCTGACAAATGGCTTGTCCGGCCTCTTCTTAAAAGCCTCCAGGGTTGGAGCAGGCACAACTTCTGGTGGCCAGCTGTTCCACAGGTTAATCGTCTTCAGTGTCAGGAAGTTTCTCCTTAGTTCCAGGTTGCTTCTCTCCTTGGTGAGTTTCCATCCGTTGCTACTTGTCCTGCCTTCCGGTGCTTTGGAGAATAATGTGACCCCCTCTTCTTTGGGGCATCCCCCCCTAAAATATACTGGAATCCTGCTATGATGTCCCCACCCTCCACCCCAGTCCTTCTTTTCTCCAGACTCTCCATGCCCAAATCCCGCAACCGTCCGTTGTGTGTTTTAGCCTCCAGGGCTTGGATCATCCGAGTCGCTCTCCTCTGCCTTTTCGCCAAAATCTCAACCTCTTTGTCAAGCAAAACCGGGTGCCCATTTCCCAGCTCCGGCCTGACGCCTGCTTTCTTTCGGAGTCCGGGAACCGTAGAATCACCGGGCCAGAAGGGAAGCTGGGGAGGTCCTCTAGTCCATCCCCCGCGCTTCGATGTTCTTGGTTCTACCTCCTCGCCGGGTGGGTGAAGATCCGAGCCTCTGAGCCGGGCCTTGTTGAGACGGCTGAGATGGTTGTCTCTTGAAAAGATACCTCAGCTTTTGACGGGCGGTCGCTTCCTCTTTTTGCAATGGGAAAAAAAAAAAAGAGCGAGATCAAAAAGCGATCCG